>NW_026042330.1:1888948-2233422 GCF_023856365.1 Brienomyrus brachyistius
TTAGTAAATGTGCAAGGAGCAAGACTGCTGTTTAATGCTGAATGGTCACTGAAGATTACAATCAATAATAGAAAGTATTTAAAATATCTTGGCAGAAATTCTGTTTTAGACCTTCTTGCTGTCGTGCATTGCAAATATTAAGCAAGTTTGCTCTGTTATGGTCAATGTCTATTGCTATGCTGTATTGTGCTCATTAGCATTATTCATTCTTTAAACATTTTTGCATATATCCCTTCAACAACGTCTTTGGAAATGTAAAAGTTGACTTGAAACAAAAGCAAAAATTGGTCAATTGGGAATTTTGCCATTTTGGGTGGAGGCAGAATCAGGATGAGCTCAAATGGCCATAAGTTAGGCTGCATTGCATACTAGCATCGGTCGTAATATAATTTTGAACTTGGCAATCTCTCTTATGGTCAGAAATTGTAGTGCTTCAACAATTCTCGCATAAACACAGAAGTCAGCCTGTTTTGGAGCACCTGCCGTGCAAGGCAAGGAACCCAGTTTGGTTCCTATCACAGCACGTGGGCTCGTCCGGGATTTGAACCCAAAGCGAGAATCATACCCCTAGACCAACGAGCCCCCGATATGGGCTTGGGTTACGCACTGCCTGGGATGCAGCTCAGAGTCCTTTTAATTCTACGTTTTTACAGGGCGCCATTAAATTTCACTGTGAAATTTCCGTATGAATTCTGTTGCGCAAAGACAAAAGTTTTCTATATGGCAATCAGAAATTCATACTTTAAGCGACAGCAGGATCTCGGTGTTTCTTAAATCGTTAATGGGTTTGATTTGCTGTCTTATAAAGTCCATTGGTAATGCAAGAGGCACAGAAATATTCAATTTAGTAAAAGTGCAAGCAGCAAGACTGCTGTTTAATGTTGAATGGTCATTGAAGATTACAATCAATTACAGAAAGCATTTAAAATATCTTGGCAGAAATTCTGTTTTAGACCTTCTTGCTGTCGTGCATTGCAAATATTAAGCAAGTTTGCTCTTTTATGGTCAATGTCTATTGCTATGCTGTATTTGGCTCATTAGCATTTTTCATTCTTTAAACATTTTTGTATATATCCCTTCAACAACGTCTTTGCAAATGTAAAATATGACTTGAAACAAAAGCAAAAATTGGTCAATTGAGAACTTTGCCATTTTGGGTGGTGGGAGAATCAGGATGAGCTGAAATGGCCATAAGTTAGGCTGCATTGCATACTAGCATCGGTCGTAATATAATTTTGAACTTGGCAATCTCTCTTATGGTCAAAAATTGTAGTGCTTCAACAATTCTCGCATAAACACAGAAGTCAGCCTCGTTTGGAGCACCTGCCGTGCAAGGCAAGGAACCCAGTTTAATTCCCATCACAGCACGTGGGCTCATCCGGGATTTGAACCCGAGACCTCTCGCACCCAAAGCGAGAATCATACCCCTAGACCAACGAGCCCCCGATATGGGCTTGGGTTACGCACTGCCTGGGATGCAGCTCAGAGTCCTTTTAATTCTACGTTTTTACAGGGCGCCATTAAATTTCATTGTGAAATTTCCGTATGAATTCTGTTGCGCAAAGACAAAAGTTTTCTATATGGCAATCAGAAATTCAGACTTTAAGCGACAGCAGGATCTCAGCGTTTCTTAAATCGTTAATGGGTTTGATTTGCTGTCTTATAAAGACCATTGGTAATGCAAGAGGCACAGAAATGTTCAATTTAGTAAATGTGCAAGGAGCAAGACTGCTGTTTAATGCTGAATGGTCACTGAAGATTACAATCAATAATAGAAAGTATTTAAAATATCTTGGCAGAAATTCTGTTTTAGACCTTCTTGCTGTCGTGCATTGCAAATATTAAGCAAGTTTGCTCTGTTATGGTCAATGTCTATTGCTATGCTGTATTGTGCTCATTAGCATTATTCATTCTTTAAACATTTTTGCATATATCCCTTCAACAACGTCTTTGGAAATGTAAAAGTTGACTTGAAACAAAAGCAAAAATTGGTCAATTGGGAATTTTGCCATTTTGGGTGGAGGCAGAATCAGGATGAGCTCAAATGGCCATAAGTTAGGCTGCATTGCATACTAGCATCGGTCGTAATATAATTTTGAACTTGGCAATCTCTCTTATGGTCAGAAATTGTAGTGCTTCAACAATTCTCGCATAAACACAGAAGTCAGCCTGTTTTGGAGCACCTGCCGTGCAAGGCAAGGAACCCAGTTTGGTTCCTATCACAGCACGTGGGCTCGTCCGGGATTTGAACCCGGGACCTCTCGCACCCAAAGCGAGAATCATACCCCTAGACCAACGAGCCCCCGATATGAGCTTGGGTTACGCACTGCCTGGGATGCAGCTCAGAGTCCTTTTAATTCTACGTTTTTACAGGGCGCCATTAAATTTCACTGTGAAATTTCCGTATGAATTCTGTTGCGCAAAGACAAAAGTTTTCTATATGGCAATCAGAAATTCATACTTTAAGCGACAGCAGGATCTCGGTGTTTCTTAAATCGTTAATGGGTTTGATTTGCTGTCTTATAAAGTCCATTGGTAATGCAAGAGGCACAGAAATATTCAATTTAGTAAAAGTGCAAGCAGCAAGACTGCTGTTTAATGTTGAATGGTCATTGAAGATTACAATCAATTACAGAAAGCATTTAAAATATCTTGGCAGAAATTCTGTTTTAGACCTTCTTGCTGTCGTGCATTGCAAATATTAAGCAAGTTTGCTCTTTTATGGTCAATGTCTATTGCTATGCTGTATTTGGCTCATTAGCATTTTTCATTCTTTAAACATTTTTGTATATATCCCTTCAACAACGTCTTTGCAAATGTAAAATATGACTTGAAACAAAAGCAAAAATTGGTCAATTGAGAACTTTGCCATTTTGGGTGGTGGGAGAATCAGGATGAGCTGAAATGGCCATAAGTTAGGCTGCATTGCATACTAGCATCGGTCGTAATATAATTTTGAATTTGGCAATCTCTCTTATGGTCACAAATTGTAGTGCTTCAACAATTCTCGCATAAACACAGAAGTCAGCCAGGTTTGGAGCACCTTCCATGCAAGGCAAGGAACCCAGTTTGGTTCCCATCACAGCACGTGGGCTCGTCCGGGATTTGAATCCGGGACCTCTCGCACCCGAAGCAAGAATCATAACCCTAGACCAACGAGCCCCCGATATGGGCTTGGGTTACGCACTGCCTGGGATGCAGCTCAGAGTCCTTTTAATTCTACGTTTTTACAGGGCGCCATTAAATTTCACTGTGAAATTTCCGTATGCAATCTGTTGCGCAAAGACAAAAGTTTTCTATATGGCAATCAGAAATTCAGACCTTAAGCGACAGCAGGATCTCGGCGTTTCTTAAATCGTTAATGGGTTTGATCTGCTGTCTTATAAAGTCCATTGATAATGCAAGAGGCACAGATATATTCATTTTAGTAAATGTGCAAGCAGCAAGACTGCTGTTTAATGTTGAATGGTCATTGAAGATTACAATCAATAACAGAAAGCATTTAAAATATCTTGGCAGAAATTCTGTTTTAGACCTTCTTGCTGTCGTGCATTGCAAATATTAAGCAAGTTTGCTCTTTTATGGTCAATGTCTATTGCTATGCTGTATTTGGCTCATTAGCATTTTTCATTCTTTAAACATTTTTGTGTATATCCCTTCAACAACGTCTTTGCAAATGTAAAATATGACTTGAAACAAAAGCAAAAATTGGTCAATTGAGAACTTTGCCATTTTGGGTGGTGGGAGAATCAGGATGAGCTGAAATGGCCATAAGTTAGGCTGCATTGCATACTAGCATCGGTCGTAATATAATTTTGAATTTGGCAATCTCTCTTATGGTCACAAATTGTAGTGCTTCAACAATTCTCACATAAACACAGAAGTCAGCCAGGTTTGGAGCACCTTCCATGCAAGGCAAGGAACCCAGTTTGGTTCCCATCACAGCACGTGGGCTCATCCGGGATTTGAACCCGGGACCTCTCGCACCCGAAGCAAGAATCATAACCCTAGACCAACGAGCCCCCGATATGGGCTTGGGTTACGCACTGCCTGGGATGCAGCTCAGAGTCCTTTTAATTCTACGTTTTTACAGGGCGCCATTAAATTTCACTGTGAAATTTCCGTATGCAATCTGTTGCGCAAAGACAAAAGTTTTCTATATGGCAATCAGAAATTCATACCTTAAGCGACAGCAGGATCTCGGCGTTTCTTAAATCGTTAATGGGTTTGATCTGCTGTCTTATAAAGTCCATTGGTAATGCAAGAGGCACAGATATATTCAATTTAGTAAAAGTGCAAGCAGCAAGACTGCTGTTTAATGTTGAATGGTCATTGAAGATTACAATCAATAACAGAAAGCATTTAAAATATCTTGGCAGAAATTCTGTTTTAGACCTTCTTGCTGTCGTGCATTGCAAATATTAAGCAAGTTTGCTCTTTTATGGTCAATGTCTATTGCTATGCTGTATTTGGCTCATTAGCATTTTTCATTCTTTAAACATTTTTGTGTATATCCCTTCAACAACGTCTTTGCAAATGTAAAATATGACTTGAAACAAAAGCAAAAATTGGTCAATTGAGAACTTTGCCATTTTGGGTGGTGGGAGAATCAGGAAGAGCTGAAATGGCCATAAGTTAGGCTGCATTGCATACTAGCATCGGTCGTAATATAATTTTGAATTTGGCAATCTCTCTTATGGTCACAAATTGTAGTGCTTCAACAATTCTCGCATAAACACAGAAGTCAGTCAGGTTTGGAGCACCTGCCGTGCAAGGCAAGGAACCCAGTTTCGTTCCCATCACAGCACGTGGGCTTGTCCAGGATTTGAACCCGGGACTTCTCGCAACCGAAGCGAGAATCATACCCCTAGACCAACGAGCCCCCGATATGGGCTTGGGTTACGCACTGCCTGGGATGCAGCTCAGAGTCCTTTTAATTCTACGTTTTTACAGGGCGCCATTAAATTTCACTGTGAAATTTCCGTATGCAATCTGTTGCGCAAAGACAAAAGTTTTCTATATGGCAATCAGAAATTCAGACTTTAAGCGACAGCAGGATCTCGGCGTTTCTTAAATCGTTAATGGGTTTGATTTGCTGTCTTATAAAGTCCATTGGTAATGCAAGAGGCACAGAAATATTCAATTTAGTAAAAGTGCAAAGAGCAAGACTGCTGTTTAATGCTGAATGGTCACTGAAGATTACAATCAATAATAGAAAGTATTTAAAATATCTTGGCAGAAATTCTGTTTTAGACCTTCTTGCTGTCGTGCATTGCACATCTTAAGCAAGATTGCTCTTTCATGGTCAATGTCTATTGCTATGCTGTATTGTGCTCATTAGCATTTTTCATTCTTTAAACATTTTTGTATATATCCCTTCAACAACGTCTTTGGAAATGTAAAAGTTGACTTGAAACAAAAGCAAAAATTGGTCAATTGAGAATTTTGCCATTTTGGGTGGAGGGAGAATCAGGATGAGCTCAAATGGCCATAAGTTAGGCTGCATTGCATACTAGCATCGGTCGTAATATAATTTTGAACTTGGCAATCTCTCTTATGGTCAAAAATTGTAGTGCTTCAACAATTCTCGCATAAACACAGAAGTCAGCCTCGTTTGGAGCACCTGCCGTGCAAGGCAAGGAACCCAGTTTAATTCCCATCACAGCACGTGGGCTCATCCGGGATTTGAACCCGGGACCTCTGGCACCCAAAGCGAGAATCATACCCCTAGACCAACGAGCCCCCGATATGGGCTTGGGTTACGCACTGCCTGGGATGCAGCTCAGAGTCCTTTTAATTCTACGTTTTTACAGGGCGCCATTAAATTTCATTGTGAAATTTCCGTATGAATTCTGTTGCGCAAAGACAAAAGTTTTCTATATGGCAATCAGAAATTCAGACTTTAAGCGACAGCAGGATCTCGGCGTTTCTTAAATCGTTAATGGGTTTGATTTGCTGTCTTATAAAGTCCATTGGTAATGCAAGAGGCACAGAAATATTCAATTTAGTAAAAGTGCAAGGAGCAAGACTGCTGTTTAATGCTGAATGGTCACTGAAGATTACAATCAATAATAGAAAGTATTTAAAATATCTTGGCAGATATTCTGTTTTAGACCTTCTTGCTGTCGTGCATTGCACATGTTAAGCAAGATTGCTCTTTTATGGTCAATGTCTATTGCTATGCTGAATTGTGCTCATTAGCATTTTTCATTCTTTAAACATTTTTGTATATATCCCTTCAACAACGTCTTTGGAAATGTAAAAGTTGACTTGAAACAAAAGCAAAAATTGGTCAATTGAGAACTTTGCCATTTTGGGTGGTGAGAGAATCAGGATGAGCTGAAATGGCCATAAGTTAGGCTGCATTGCATACTAGCATCGGTCGAAAAATAATTTTGAATTTGGCAATCTCTCTTATGGTCACAAATTGTAGTGCTTCAACAATTCTCGCATAAACACAGAAGTCAGCCAGGTTTGGAGCACCTGCCGTGCAAGGCAAGGAATCCAATTTGGTTCCTATCACAGCACGTGGGCTCGTCCGGGATTTGAACCCGGGACCTCTCGCACCCGAAGCGAGAATCATACCCCTAGACCAACGAGCCCCCGACATGGGCTTGCGTTACGCACTGCCTGGGATGCAGCTCAGAGTCCTTCTAATTCTACGTTTTTACAGGGCGCCATTAAATTCCACTGTGAAATTTCCGTATGCAATCTGTTGCGCAAAGACAAAAGTTTTCTATATGGCAATCAGAAATTCAGACTTTAAGCGACAGCAGGATCTCGGCGTTTCTTAAATCGTTAATGGGTTTGATTTGCTGTCTTATAAAGTCCATTGGTAATGCAAGAGGCACAGAAATGTTCAATTTAGTAAAAGTGCAAGGAGCAAGACTGCTGTTTAATGCTGAATGGTCATTGAAGATTACAATCAATAATAGAAAGTATTTAAAATATCTTGGCAGAAATTCTGTTTTAGACCTTCTTGCTGTCGTGCATTGCACATGTTAAGCAAGATTGCTCTTTTATGGTCAATGTCTATTGCTATGCTGTATTGTGCTCATTAGCATTTTTCATTCTTTAAACATTTTTGTATATATCCCTTCAACAACGTCTTTGGAAATGTAAAAGTTGACTTGAAACAAAAGCAAAAAATGGTCAATTGAGAACTTTGCCATTTTGGGTGGTGGGAGAATCAGGATGAGCTGAAATGGCCATGAGTTAGGCTGCATTGCATACTAGCATCGGTCGTAATATAATTTTGAATTTGGCAATCTCTCTTATGGTCACAAATTGTAGTGCTTCAACAATTCTCACATAAACACAGAAGTCAACCAGGTTTGGAGCACCTGCCGTGCAAGGCAAGGGACCCAGTTTAGTTCCCATCACAGCACGTGGGCTCGTCCGGGATTTGAACCCGGGACCTCTCGCACCCGAAGCGAGAATCATACCCCTAGACCAACGAGCCCCCAATATGGGCTTGGGTTACGCACTGCCTGAGATGCAGCTCAGAGTCCTTTTAATTCTATGTTTTTACAGGGCGCCATTAAATTTCACTGTGAAATTTCCGTATGCAATCTGTTGCGCAAAGACAATAGTTTTCTATATGGCAATCAGAAATTCAGAATTTAAGCGACAGCAGGATCTCGGCGTTTCTTAAATCGTTAATGGGTTTGATCTGCTGTCTTATAAAGTCCATTGGTAATGCAAGAGGCACAGATATATTCTATTTAGTAAAAGTGCAAGCAGCAAGACTGCTGTTTAATGTTGAATGGTCATTGAAGATTACAATCAATAACAGAAAGCATTTAAAATATCTTGGCAGAAATTCTGTTTTAGACCTTCTTGCTGTCGTGCATTGCAAATATTAAGCAAGTTTGCTCTTTTATGGTCAATATCTATTGCTATGCTGTATTTGGCTCATTAGCATTTTTCATTCTTTAAACATTTTTGTATATATCCCTTCAACAACGTCTTTGGAAATGTAAAAGTTAACTTGAAACAAAAGCAAAAATTGGTCAATTGAGAACTTTGCCATTTTGGGTGGTGGGAGAATCAGGATGAGCTGAAATGGCCATAAGTTAGGCTGCATTGCATACTAGCATCGGTCGTAATATAATTTTGAATTTGGCAATCTTTCTTATGGTCACAAATTGTAGTGCTTCAACAATTCTCGCATAAACACAGAAGTCAGCCAGGTTTGGAGCACCTGCTGTGCAAGGCAAGGAACCCAGTTTGGTTCCTATCACAGCACGTGGGCTCGTCCGGGATTTGAACCCAGGACCTCTCGCACCCAAAGCGAGAATCATACCCCTAGACCAACGAGCCCCCGACATGGGCTTGGGTTACGCACTGCCTGGGATGCAGCTCAGAGTCCTTTTAATTCTACGTTTTTACAGGGCGCCATTAAATTTCATTGTGAAATTTCTGTATGAATTCTGTTGCGCAAAGACAAAAGTTTTCTATATGGCCATCAGAAATTCAGACTTTAAGCGACAGCAGGATCTCAGCGTTTCTTAAATCGTTAATGGGTTTGATTTGCTGTCTTATAAAGACCATTGGTAATGCAAGAGGCACAGAAATGTTCAATTTAGTAAATGTGCAAGGAGCAAGACTGCTGTTTAATGCTGAATGGTCATTGAAGATTACAATCAATAATAGAAAGTATTTAAAATATCTTGGCAGAAATTCTGTTTTAGACCTTCTTGCTGTCGTGCATTGCACATGTTAAGCAAGTTTGCTCTTTTATGGTCAATGTCTATTGCTATGCTGTATTGTGCTCATTAGCATTTTTCATTCTTTAAACATTTTTGTATATATCCCTTCAACAACGTCTTTGGAAATGTAAAAGTTGACTTGAAACAAAAGCAAAAATTGGTCAATTGAGAACTTTGCCATTTTGGGTATTGGGAGAATCAGGATGAGCTCAAATGGCCATAAGTTAGGCTGCATTGCATACTAGCATCGGTCGTAATATAATTTTGAACTTGGCAATCTCTCTTAAGGTCACAAATTGTAGTGCTTTAACAATTCTCGCATAAACACAGAAGTCAGCCTGGTTTGGAGCACCTGCCGTGCAAGGCATGGAACCCAGTTTGGTTCCTATCACAGCACGTGGGCTCGTCCGGGATTTGAACCCGGGACCTCTCGCACCCGAAGCGAGAATCATACCCCTAGACCAACGAGCCCCCAATATGGGCTTGGGTTACGCACTGCCTGAGATGCAGCTCAGAGTCCTTTTAATTCTATGTTTTTACAGGGCGCCATTAAATTTCACTGTGAAATTTCCGTATGCAATCTGTTGCGCAAAGACAAAAGTTTTCTATATGGCAATCAGAAATTCAGAATTTAAGCGACAGCAGGATCTCGGCGTTTCTTAAATCGTTAATGGGTTTGATCTGCTGTCTTATAAAGTCCATTGGTAATGCAAGAGGCACAGATATATTCTATTTAGTAAAAGTGCAAGCAGCAAGACTGCTGTTTAATGTTGAATGGTCATTGAAGATTACAATCAATAACAGAAAGCATTTAAAATATCTTGGCAGAAATTCTGTTTTAGACCTTCTTGCTGTCGTGCATTGCAAATATTAAGCAAGTTTGCTCTTTTATGGTCAATATCTATTGCTATGCTGTATTTGGCTCATTAGCATTTTTCATTCTTTAAACATTTTTGTATATATCCCTTCAACAACGTCTTTGGAAATGTAAAAGTTAACTTGAAACAAAAGCAAAAATTGGTCAATTGAGAACTTTGCCATTTTGGGTGGTGGGAGAATCAGGATGAGCTGAAATGGCCATAAGTTAGGCTGCATTGCATACTAGCATCGGTCGTAATATAATTTTGAATTTGGCAATCTTTCTTATGGTCACAAATTGTAGTGCTTCAACAATTCTCGCATAAACACAGAAGTCAGCCAGGTTTGGAGCACCTGCTGTGCAAGGCAAGGAACCCAGTTTGGTTCCTATCACAGCACGTGGGCTCGTCCGGGATTTGAACCCGGGACCTCTCGCACCCAAAGCGAGAATCATACCCCTAGACCAACGAGCCCCCGACATGGGCTTGGGTTACGCACTGCCTGGGATGCAGCTCAGAGTCCTTTTAATTCTACGTTTTTACAGGGCGCCATTAAATTTCATTGTGAAATTTCTGTATGAATTCTGTTGCGCAAAGACAAAAGTTTTCTATATGGCCATCAGAAATTCAGACTTTAAGCGACAGCAGGATCTCAGCGTTTCTTAAATCGTTAATGGGTTTGATTTGCTGTCTTATAAAGACCATTGGTAATGCAAGAGGCACAGAAATGTTCAATTTAGTAAATGTGCAAGGAGCAAGACTGCTGTTTAATGCTGAATGGTCATTGAAGATTACAATCAATAATAGAAAGTATTTAAAATATCTTGGCAGAAATTCTGTTTTAGACCTTCTTGCTGTCGTGCATTGCACATGTTAAGCAAGTTTGCTCTTTTATGGTCAATGTCTATTGCTATGCTGTATTGTGCTCATTAGCATTTTTCATTCTTTAAACATTTTTGTATATATCCCTTCAACAACGTCTTTGGAAATGTAAAAGTTGACTTGAAACAAAAGCAAAAATTGGTCAATTGAGAACTTTGCCATTTTGGGTGGAGGCAGAATCAGGATGAGCTCAAATGGCCATAAGTTAGGCTGCATTGCATACTAGCATCGGTCGTAATATAATTTTGAATTTGGCAATCTCTCTTATGGTCAAAAATTGTAGTGCTTCAACAATTCTCGCATAAACACAGAAGTCAGCCTCGTTTGGAGCACCTGCCGTGCAAGGCAAGGAACCCAGTTTGGTTCCCATCACAGCACGTGGGCTCGTCCGGGATTTGAACCTGGGACCTCTCGCACCCAAAGCGGGAATCATACCCCTAGACCAACGAGCCCCCGATATGGGTTTGGGTTACGCACTGCCTGGGATGCAGCTCAGAGTCCTTTTAATTCTACGTTTTTACAGGGCGCCATTAAATTTCATTGTGAAATTTCCGTATGAATTCTGTTGCGCAAAGACAAAAGTTTTCTATATGGCAATCAGAAATTCAGACTTTAAGCGACAGCAGGATCTCAGCGTTTCTTAAATCGTTAATGGGTTTGATTTGCTGTCTTATAAAGACCATTGGTAATGCAAGAGGCACAGAAATGTTCAATTTAGTAAATGTGCAAGGAGCAAGACTGCTGTTTAATGCTGAATGGTCACTGAAGATTACAATCAATAATAGAAAGTATTTAAAATATCTTGGCAGAAATTCTGTTTTAGACCTTCTTGCTGTCGTGCATTGCAAATATTAAGCAAGTTTGCTCTGTTGTGGTCAATGTCTATTGCTATGCTGTATTGTGCTCATTAGCATTATTCATTCTTTAAACATTTTTGCATATATCCCTTCAACAACGTCTTTGGAAATGTAAAAGTTGACTTGAAACAAAAGCAAAAATTGGTCAATTGGGAATTTTGCCATTTTGGGTGGAGGCAGAATCAGGATGAGCTCAAATGGCCATAAGTTAGGCTGCATTGCATACTAGCATCGGTCGTAATATAATTTTGAACTTGGCAATCTCTCTTATGGTCAAAAATTGTAGTGCTTCAATAATTCTCGCATAAACACAGAAGTCAGCCTGGTTTGGAGAACCTGCCGTGCAAGGCAAGGAAACCAGTTTGGTTCCTATCACAGCACGTGGGCTCGTCCGGGATTTGAACCCGGGACCTCTCGCACCCAAAGCGAGAATCATACCCCTAGACCAACGAGCCCCCGATATGGGCTAGGGTTACGCACTGCCTGGGATGCAGCTCAGAGTCCTTTTAATTATATATATTTACATGGCGCCATTAAATTCCACTGTGAAATTTCCGTATGCAATCTGTTGCGCAAAGACAAAAGTTTTCTATATGGCAATCAGAAATTCAGACTTTAAGCGACAGCAGGATCTCAGCGTTTCTTAAATCGTTAATGGGTTTCATTTGCTGTCTTATAAAGACCATTGGTAATGCAAGAGGCACAGAAATGTTCAATTTAGTAAATGTGCAAGGAGCAAGACTGCTGTTTAATGCTGAATGGTCACTGAAGATTACAATCAATAATAGAAAGTATTTAAAATATCTTGGCAGAAATTCTGTTTTAGACCTTCTTGCTGTCGTGCATTGCAAATATTAAGCAAGTTTGCTCTGTTATGGTCAATGTCTATTGCTATGCTGTATTGTGCTCATTAGCATTATTCATTCTTTAAACATTTTTGCATATATCCCTTCAACAACGTCTTTGGAAATGTAAAAGTTGACTTGAAACAAAAGCAAAAATTGGTCAATTGGGAATTTTGCCATTTTGGGTGGAGGCAGAATCAGGATGAGCTCAAATGGCCATAAGTTAGGCTGCATTGCATACTAGCATCGGTCGTAATATAATTTTGAACTTGGCAATCTCTCTTATGGTCAAAAATTGTAGTGCTTCAATAATTCTCGCATAAACACAGAAGTCAGCCTGGTTTGGAGAACCTGCCGTGCAAGGCAAGGAAACCAGTTTGGTTCCTATCACAGCACGTGGGCTCGTCCGGGATTTGAACCCAGGACCTCTCGCACCCAAAGCGAGAATCATACCCCTAGACCAACGAGCCCCCGATATGGGCTAGGGTTACGCACTGCCTGGGATGCAGCTCAGAGTCCTTTTAATTATATATATTTACATGGCGCCATTAAATTCCACTGTGAAATTTCCGTATGCAATCTGTTGCGCAAAGACAAAAGTTTTCTATATGGCAATCAGAAATTCAGACTTTAAGCGACAGCAGGATCTCGGCGTTTCTTAAATCGTTAATGGGTTTGATTTGCTGTCTTATAAAGTCCATTGGTAATGCAAGAGGCACAGAAATATTCAATTTAGTAAAAGTGCAAAGAGCAAGACTGCTGTTTAATGCTGAATGGTCACTGAAGATTACAATCAGTAATAGAAAGTATTTAAAATATCTTGGCAGAAATTCTGTTTTAGACCTTCTTGCTGTCGTGCATTGCAAATATTAAGCAAGTTTGCTCTGTTATGGTCAATGTCTATGGCTATGCTGTATTGTGCTCATTAGCATTTTTCATTATTTAAACATTTTTGCATATATCCCTTCAACAACGTCTTTGGAAATGTAAAAGTTGACTTGAAACAAAAGCAAAAATTGGTCAATAGGGAATTTTGCCATTTTGGGTGGAGGCAGAATCAGGATGAGCTCAAATGGCCATAAGTTAGGCTGCATTGCATACTAGCATTGGTCGTAATATAATTTTGAACTTGGCAATCTCTCTTATGGTCACAAATTGTAGTGCTTCAACAATTCTCGCATAAACACAGAAGTCAGCCTCGTTTGGAGCACCTGCCGTGCAAGGCAAGGAGCCCAGTTTGGTTCCCATCACAGCACGTGGGCTCGTCCGGGATTTGAACCTGGGACCTCTCGCACCCAAAGCGAGAATCATACCCCTAGACCAACGAGCCCCCGATATGGGCTTGGGTTACGCACTGCCTGGGATGCAGCTCAGAGTCCTTTTAATTCTACGTTTTTACAGGGCGCCATTAAATTTCATTGTGAAATTTCCGTATGAATTCTGTTGCGCAAAGACAAAAGTTTTCTATATGGCAATCAGAAATTCAGAATTTAAGCGACAGCAGGATCTCAGCGTTTCTTAAATCGTTAATGGGTTTCATTTGCTGTCTTATAAAGACCATTGGTAATGCAAGAGGCACAGAAATATTCAATTTAGTAAAAGTGCAAGCAGCAAGACTGCTGTTTAATGTTGAATGGTCATTGAAGATTACAATCAATTACAGAAAGCATTTAAAATATCTTGGCAGAAATTCTGTTTTAGACCTTCTTGCTGTCGTGCATTGCAAATATTAAGCAAGTTTGCTCTTTTATGGTCAATGTCTATTGCTATGCTGTATTTGGCTCATTAGCATTTTTCATTTTTTAAACATTTTTGTATATATCCCTTCAACAACGTCTTTGCAAATGTAAAATATGACTTGAAACAAAAGCAAAAATTGGTCAATTGAGAACTTTGCCATTTTGGGTGGTGGGAGAATCAGGATGAGCTGAAATGGCCATAAGTTAGGCTGCATTGCATACTAGCATCGGTCGTAATATAATTTTGAATTTGGCAATCTCTCTTATGGTCACAAATTGTAGTGCTTCAACAATTCTCGCATAAACACAGAAGTCAGCCAGGTTTGGAGCACCTTCCATGCAAGGCAAGGAACCCAGTTTGGTTCCCATCACAGCACGTGGGCTCGTCCAGGATTTGAACCCGGGACCTCTCGCACCCGAAGCAAGAATCATAACCCTAGACCAACGAGCCCCCGATATGGGCTTGCGTTACGCACTGCCTGGGATGCAGCTCAGAGTCCTTTTAATTCTACGTTTTTACAGGGCGCCATTAAATTTCACTGTGAAATTTCCGTATGCAATCTGTTGCGCAAAGACAAAAGTTTTCTATATGGCAATCAGAAATTCAGACCTTAAGCGACAGCAGGATCTCGGCGTTTCTTAAATCGTTAATGGGTTTGATCTGCTGTCTTATAAAGTCCATTGGTAATGCAAGAGGCACAGATATATTCATTTTAGTAAATGTGCAAGCAGCAAGACTGCTGTTTAATGTTGAATGGTCATTGAAGATTACAATCAATAACAGAAAGCATTTAAAATATCTTTGCAGAAATTCTGTTTTAGACCTTCTTGCTGTCGTGCATTGCAAATATTAAGCAAGTTTGCTCTTTTATGGTCAATGTCTATTGCTATGCTGTATTTGGCTCATTAGCATTTTTCATTCTTTAAACATTTTTGTGTATATCCCTTCAACCACGTCTTTGCAAATGTAAAATATGACTTGAAAAAAAAGCAAAAATTGGTCAATTGAGAACTTTGCCATTTTGGGTGGTGGGAGAATCAGGATGAGCTGAAATGGCCATAAGTTAGGCTGCATTGCATACTAGCATCGGTCGTAATATAATTTTGAATTTGGCAATCTCTCTTATGGTCACAAATTGTAGTGCTTCAACAATTCTCACATAAACACAGAAGTCAGCCAGGTTTGGAGCACCTTCCATGCAAGGCAAGGAACCCAGTTTGGTTCCCATCACAGCACGTGGGCTCATCCGGGATTTGAACCCGGGACCTCTCGCACCCGAAGCAAGAATCATAACCCTAGACCAACGAGCCCCCGATATGGGCTTGGGTTACGCACTGCCTGGGATGCAGCTCAGAGTCCTTTTAATTCTACGTTTTTACAGGGCGCCATTAAATTTCACTGTGAAATTTCCGTATGCAATCTGTTGCGCAAAGACAAAAGTTTTCTATATGGCAATCAGAAATTCATACCTTAAGCGACAGCAGGATCTCGGCGTTTCTTAAATCGTTAATGGGTTTGATCTGCTGTCTTATAAAGTCCATTGGTAATGCAAGAGGCACAGATATATTCATTTTAGTAAATGTGCAAGCAGCAAGACTGCTGTTTAATGTTGAATGGTCATTGAAGATTACAATCAATAACAGAAAGCATTTAAAATATCTTTGCAGAAATTCTGTTTTAGACCTTCTTGCTGTCGTGCATTGCAAATATTAAGCAAGTTTGCTCTTTTATGGTCAATGTCTATTGCTATGCTGTATTTGGCTCATTAGCATTTTTCATTCTTTAAACATTTTTGTGTATATCCCTTCAACAACGTCTTTGCAAATGTAAAATATGACTTGAAACAAAAGCAAAAATTGGTCAATTGAGAACTTTGCCATTTTGGGTGGTGGGAGAATCAGGATGAGCTGAAATGGCCATAAGTTAGGCTGCATTGCATACTAGCATCGGTCGTAATATAATTTTGAATTTGGCAATCTCTCTTATGGTCACAAATTGTAGTGCTTCAACAATTCTCACATAAACACAGAAGTCAGCCAGGTTTGGAGCACCTTCCATGCAAGGCAAGGAACCCAGTTTGGTTCCCATCACAGCACGTGGGCTCATCCGGGATTTGAACCCGGGACCTCTCGCACCCGAAGCAAGAATCATAACCCTAGACCAACGAGCCCCCGATATGGGCTTGGGTTACGCACTGCCTGGGATGCAGCTCAGAGTCCTTTTAATTCTACGTTTTTACAGGGCGCCATTAAATTTCACTGTGAAATTTCCGTATGCAATCTGTTGCGCAAAGACAAAAGTTTTCTATATGGCAATCAGAAATTCATACCTTAAGCGACAGCAGGATCTCGGCGTTTCTTAAATCGTTAATGGGTTTGATCTGCTGTCTTATAAAGTCCATTGGTAATGCAAGAGGCACAGATATATTCAATTTAGTAAAAGTGCAAGCAGCAAGACTGCTGTTTAATGTTGAATGGTCATTGAAGATTACAATCAATAACAGAAAGCATTTAAAATATCTTGGCAGAAATTCTGTTTTAGACCTTCTTGCTGTCGTGCATTGCAAATATTAAGCAAGTTTGCTCTTTTATGGTCAATGTCTATTGCTATGCTGTATTTGGCTCATTAGCATTTTTCATTCTTTAAACATTTTTGTGTATATCCCTTCAACAACGTCTTTGCAAATGTAAAATATGACTTGAAACAAAAGCAAAAATTGGTCAATTGAGAACTTTGCCATTTTGGGTGGTGGGAGAATCAGGAAGAGCTGAAATGGCCATAAGTTAGGCTGCATTGCATACTAGCATCGGTCGTAATATAATTTTGAATTTGGCAATCTCTCTTATGGTCACAAATTGTAGTGCTTCAACAATTCTCGCATAAACACAGAAGTCAGTCAGGTTTGGAGCACCTGCCGTGCAAGGCAAGGAACCCAGTTTCGTTCCCATCACAGCACGTGGGCTTGTCCAGGATTTGAACCCGGGACTTCTCGCAACCGAAGCGAGAATCATACCCCTAGACCAACGAGCCCCCGATATGGGCTTGGGTTACGCACTGCCTGGGATGCAGCTCAGAGTCCTTTTAATTCTACGTTTTTACAGGGCGCCATTAAATTTCACTGTGAAATTTCCGTATGCAATCTGTTGCGCAAAGACAAAAGTTTTCTATATGGCAATCAGAAATTCAGACTTTAAGCGACAGCAGGATCTCGGCGTTTCTTAAATCGTTAATGGGTTTGATTTGCTGTCTTATAAAGTCCATTGGTAATGCAAGAGGCACAGAAATATTCAATTTAGTAAAAGTGCAAAGAGCAAGACTGCTGTTTAATGCTGAATGGTCACTGAAGATTACAATCAATAATAGAAAGTATTTAAAATATCTTGGCAGAAATTCTGTTTTAGACCTTCTTGCTGTCGTGCATTGCACATCTTAAGCAAGATTGCTCTTTCATGGTCAATGTCTATTGCTATGCTGTATTGTGCTCATTAGCATTTTTCATTCTTTAAACATTTTTGTATATATCCCTTCAACAACGTCTTTGGAAATGTAAAAGTTGACTTGAAACAAAAGCAAAAATTGGTCAATTGAGAATTTTGCCATTTTGGGTGGAGGGAGAATCAGGATGAGCTCAAATGGCCATAAGTTAGGCTGCATTGCATACTAGCATCGGTCGTAATATAATTTTGAACTTGGCAATCTCTCTTATGGTCAAAAATTGTAGTGCTTCAACAATTCTCGCATAAACACAGAAGTCAGCCTCGTTTGGAGCACCTGCCGTGCAAGGCAAGGAACCCAGTTTAATTCCCATCACAGCACGTGGGCTCATCCGGGATTTGAACCCGGGACCTCTCACACCCAAAGCGAGAATCATACCCCTAGACCAACGAGCCCCCGATATGGGCTTGGGTTACGCACTGCCTGGGATGCAGCTCAGAGTCCTTTTAATTCTACGTTTTTACAGGGCGCCATTAAATTTCATTGTGAAATTTCCGTATGAATTCTGTTGCGCAAAGACAAAAGTTTTCTATATGGCAATCAGAAATTCAGACTTTAAGCGACAGCAGGATCTCAGCGTTTCTTAAATCGTTAATGGGTTTGATTTGCTGTCTTATAAAGACCATTGGTAATGCAAGAGGCACAGAAATGTTCAATTTAGTAAATGTGCAAGGAGCAAGACTGCTGTTTAATGCTGAATGGTCACTGAAGATTACAATCAATAATAGAAAGTATTTAAAATATCTTGGCAGAAATTCTGTTTTAGACCTTCTTGCTGTCGTGCATTGCAAATATTAAGCAAGTTTGCTCTGTTATGGTCAATGTCTATTGCTATGCTGTATTGTGCTCATTAGCATTATTCATTCTTTAAACATTTTTGCATATATCCCTTCAACAACGTCTTTGGAAATGTAAAAGTTGACTTGAAACAAAAGCAAAAATTGGTCAATTGGGAATTTTGCCATTTTGGGTGGAGGCAGAATCAGGATGAGCTCAAATGGCCATAAGTTAGGCTGCATTGCATACTAGCATCGGTCGTAATATAATTTTGAACTTGGCAATCTCTCTTATGGTCAGAAATTGTAGTGCTTCAACAATTCTCGCATAAACACAGAAGTCAGCCTGTTTTGGAGCACCTGCCGTGCAAGGCAAGGAACCCAGTTTGGTTCCTATCACAGCACGTGGGCTCGTCCGGGATTTGAACCCAAAGCGAGAATCATACCCCTAGACCAACGAGCCCCCGATATGGGCTTGGGTTACGCACTGCCTGGGATGCAGCTCAGAGTCCTTTTAATTCTACGTTTTTACAGGGCGCCATTAAATTTCACTGTGAAATTTCCGTATGAATTCTGTTGCGCAAAGACAAAAGTTTTCTATATGGCAATCAGAAATTCATACTTTAAGCGACAGCAGGATCTCGGTGTTTCTTAAATCGTTAATGGGTTTGATTTGCTGTCTTATAAAGTCCATTGGTAATGCAAGAGGCACAGAAATATTCAATTTAGTAAAAGTGCAAGCAGCAAGACTGCTGTTTAATGTTGAATGGTCATTGAAGATTACAATCAATTACAGAAAGCATTTAAAATATCTTGGCAGAAATTCTGTTTTAGACCTTCTTGCTGTCGTGCATTGCAAATATTAAGCAAGTTTGCTCTTTTATGGTCAATGTCTATTGCTATGCTGTATTTGGCTCATTAGCATTTTTCATTCTTTAAACATTTTTGTATATATCCCTTCAACAACGTCTTTGCAAATGTAAAATATGACTTGAAACAAAAGCAAAAATTGGTCAATTGAGAACTTTGCCATTTTGGGTGGTGGGAGAATCAGGATGAGCTGAAATGGCCATAAGTTAGGCTGCATTGCATACTAGCATCGGTCGTAATATAATTTTGAACTTGGCAATCTCTCTTATGGTCAAAAATTGTAGTGCTTCAACAATTCTCGCATAAACACAGAAGTCAGCCAGGTTTGGAGCACCTGCCGTGCAAGGCAAGGAACCCAGTTTAATTCCCATCACAGCACGTGGGCTCATCCGGGATTTGAACCCGAGACCTCTCGCACCCAAAGCGAGAATCATACCCCTAGACCAACGAGCCCCCGATATGGGCTTGGGTTACGCACTGCCTGGGATGCAGCTCAGAGTCCTTTTAATTCTACGTTTTTACAGGGCGCCATTAAATTTCATTGTGAAATTTCCGTATGAATTCTGTTGCGCAAAGACAAAAGTTTTCTATATGGCAATCAGAAATTCAGACTTTAAGCGACAGCAGGATCTCAGCGTTTCTTAAATCGTTAATGGGTTTGATTTGCTGTCTTATAAAGACCATTGGTAATGCAAGAGGCACAGAAATGTTCAATTTAGTAAATGTGCAAGGAGCAAGACTGCTGTTTAATGCTGAATGGTCACTGAAGATTACAATCAATAATAGAAAGTATTTAAAATATCTTGGCAGAAATTCTGTTTTAGACCTTCTTGCTGTCGTGCATTGCAAATATTAAGCAAGTTTGCTCTGTTATGGTCAATGTCTATTGCTATGCTGTATTGTGCTCATTAGCATTATTCATTCTTTAAACATTTTTGCATATATCCCTTCAACAACGTCTTTGGAAATGTAAAAGTTGACTTGAAACAAAAGCAAAAATTGGTCAATTGGGAATTTTGCCATTTTGGGTGGAGGCAGAATCAGGATGAGCTCAAATGGCCATAAGTTAGGCTGCATTGCATACTAGCATCGGTCGTAATATAATTTTGAACTTGGCAATCTCTCTTATGGTCAGAAATTGTAGTGCTTCAACAATTCTCGCATAAACACAGAAGTCAGCCTGTTTTGGAGCACCTGCCGTGCAAGGCAAGGAACCCAGTTTGGTTCCTATCACAGCACGTGGGCTCGTCCGGGATTTGAACCCGGGACCTCTCGCACCCAAAGCAAGAATCATACCCCTAGACCAACGAGCCCCCGATATGGGCTTGGGTTACGCACTGCCTGGGATGCAGCTCAGAGTCCTTTTAATTCTACGTTTTTACAGGGCGCCATTAAATTTCACTGTGAAATTTCCGTATGAATTCTGTTGCGCAAAGACAAAAGTTTTCTATATGGCAATCAGAAATTCATACTTTAAGCGACAGCAGGATCTCGGTGTTTCTTAAATCGTTAATGGGTTTGATTTGCTGTCTTATAAAGTCCATTGGTAATGCAAGAGGCACAGAAATATTCAATTTAGTAAAAGTGCAAGCAGCAAGACTGCTGTTTAATGTTGAATGGTCATTGAAGATTACAATCAATTACAGAAAGCATTTAAAATATCTTGGCAGAAATTCTGTTTTAGACCTTCTTGCTGTCGTGCATTGCAAATATTAAGCAAGTTTGCTCTTTTATGGTCAATGTCTATTGCTATGCTGTATTTGGCTCATTAGCATTTTTCATTCTTTAAACATTTTTGTATATATCCCTTCAACAACGTCTTTGCAAATGTAAAATATGACTTGAAACAAAAGCAAAAATTGGTCAATTGAGAACTTTGCCATTTTGGGTGGTGGGAGAATCAGGATGAGCTGAAATGGCCATAAGTTAGGCTGCATTGCATACTAGCATCGGTCGTAATATAATTTTGAATTTGGCAATCTCTCTTATGGTCACAAATTGTAGTGCTTCAACAATTCTCGCATAAACACAGAAGTCAGCCAGGTTTGGAGCACCTTCCATGCAAGGCAAGGAACCCAGTTTGGTTCCCATCACAGCACGTGGGCTCGTCCGGGATTTGAACCCCGGACCTCTCGCACCCGAAGCAAGAATCATAACCCTAGACCAACGAGCCCCCGATATGGGCTTGGGTTACGCACTGCCTGGGATGCAGCTCAGAGTCCTTTTAATTCTACGTTTTTACAGGGCGCCATTAAATTTCACTGTGAAATTTCCGTATGCAATCTGTTGCGCAAAGACAAAAGTTTTCTATATGGCAATCAGAAATTCAGACCTTAAGCGACAGCAGGATCTCGGCGTTTCTTAAATCGTTAATGGGTTTGATCTGCTGTCTTATAAAGTCCATTGATAATGCAAGAGGCACAGATATATTCATTTTAGTAAATGTGCAAGCAGCAAGACTGCTGTTTAATGTTGAATGGTCATTGAAGATTACAATCAATAACAGAAAGCATTTAAAATATCTTTGCAGAAATTCTGTTTTAGACCTTCTTGCTGTCGTGCATTGCAAATATTAAGCAAGTTTGCTCTTTTATGGTCAATGTCTATTGCTATGCTGTATTTGGCTCATTAGCATTTTTCATTCTTTAAACATTTTTGTGTATATCCCTTCAACAACGTCTTTGCAAATGTAAAATATGACTTGAAACAAAAGCAAAAATTGGTCAATTGAGAACTTTGCCATTTTGGGTGGTGGGAGAATCAGGATGAGCTGAAATGGCCATAAGTTAGGCTGCATTGCATACTAGCATCGGTCGTAATATAATTTTGAATTTGGCAATCTCTCTTATGGTCACAAATTGTAGTGCTTCAACAATTCTCACATAAACACAGAAGTCAGCCAGGTTTGGAGCACCTTCCATGCAAGGCAAGGAACCCAGTTTGGTTCCCATCACAGCACGTGGGCTCATCCGGGATTTGAACCCGGGGCCTCTCGCACCCGAAGCAAGAATCATAACCCTAGACCAACGAGCCCCCGATATGGGCTTGGGTTACGCACTGCCTGGGATGCAGCTCAGAGTCCTTTTAATTCTACGTTTTTACAGGGCGCCATTAAATTTCACTGTGAAATTTCCGTATGCAATCTGTTGCGCAAAGACAAAAGTTTTCTATATGGCAATCAGAAATTCATACCTTAAGCGACAGCAGGATCTCGGCGTTTCTTAAATCGTTAATGGGTTTGATCTGCTGTCTTATAAAGTCCATTGGTAATGCAAGAGGCACAGATATATTCAATTTAGTAAAAGTGCAAGCAGCAAGACTGCTGTTTAATGTTGAATGGTCATTGAAGATTACAATCAATAACAGAAAGCATTTAAAATATCTTGGCAGAAATTCTGTTTTAGACCTTCTTGCTGTCGTGCATTGCAAATATTAAGCAAGTTTGCTCTTTTATGGTCAATGTCTATTGCTATGCTGTATTTGGCTCATTAGCATTTTTCATTCTTTAAACATTTTTGTGTATATCCCTTCAACAACGTCTTTGCAAATGTAAAATATGACTTGAAACAAAAGCAAAAATTGGTCAATTGAGAACTTTGCCATTTTGGGTGGTGGGAGAATCAGGAAGAGCTGAAATGGCCATAAGTTAGGCTGCATTGCATACTAGCATCGGTCGTAATATAATTTTGAATTTGGCAATCTCTCTTATGGTCACAAATTGTAGTGCTTCAACAATTCTCGCATAAACACAGAAGTCAGTCAGGTTTGGAGCACCTGCCGTGCAAGGCAAGGAACCCAGTTTAATTCCCATCACAGCACGTGGGCTTGTCCAGGATTTGAACCCGGGACTTCTCGCAACCGAAGCGAGAATCATACCCCTAGACCAACGAGCCCCCGATATGGGCTTGGGTTACGCACTGCCTGGGATGCAGCTCAGAGTCCTTTTAATTCTACGTTTTTACAGGGCGCCATTAAATTTCACTGTGAAATTTCCGTATGCAATCTGTTGCGCAAAGACAAAAGTTTTCTATATGGCAATCAGAAATTCAGACTTTAAGCGACAGCAGGATCTCGGCGTTTCTTAAATCGTTAATGGGTTTGATTTGCTGTCTTATAAAGTCCATTGGTAATGCAAGAGGCACAGAAATATTCAATTTAGTAAAAGTGCAAAGAGCAAGACTGCTGTTTAATGCTGAATGGTCACTGAAGATTACAATCAATAATAGAAAGTATTTAAAATATCTTGGCAGAAATTCTGTTTTAGACCTTCTTGCTGTCGTGCATTGCACATCTTAAGCAAGATTGCTCTTTCATGGTCAATGTCTATTGCTATGCTGTATTGTGCTCATTAGCATTTTTCATTCTTTAAACATTTTTGTATATATCCCTTCAACAACGTCTTTGGAAATGTAAAAGTTGACTTGAAACAAAAGCAAAAATTGGTCAATTGAGAATTTTGCCATTTTGGGTGGAGGGAGAATCAGGATGAGCTCAAATGGCCATAAGTTAGGCTGCATTGCATACTAGCATCGGTCGTAATATAATTTTGAACTTGGCAATCTCTCTTATGGTCAAAAATTGTAGTGCTTCAACAATTCTCGCATAAACACAGAAGTCAGCCTCGTTTGGAGCACCTGCCGTGCAAGGCAAGGAACCCAGTTTAATTCCCATCACAGCACGTGGGCTCATCCGGGATTTGAACCCGGGACCTCTGGCACCCAAAGCGAGAATCATACCCCTAGACCAACGAGCCCCCAATATGGGCTTGGGTTACGCACTGCCTGGGATGCAGCTCAGAGTCCTTTTAATTCTACGTTTTTACAGGGCGCCATTAAATTTCATTGTGAAATTTCCGTATGAATTCTGTTGCGCAAAGACAAAAGTTTTCTATATGGCAATCAGAAATTCAGACTTTAAGCGACAGCAGGATCTCAGCGTTTCTTAAATCGTTAATGGGTTTGATTTGCTGTCTTATAAAGACCATTGGTAATGTAAGAGGCACAGAAATGTTCAATTTAGTAAATGTGCAAGGAGCAAGACTGCTGTTTAATGCTGAATGGTCACTGAAGATTACAATCAATAATAGAAAGTATTTAAAATATCTTGGCAGAAATTCTGTTTTAGACCTTCTTGCTGTCGTGCATTGCAAATATTAAGCAAGTTTGCTCTGTTATGGTCAATGTCTATTGCTATGCTGTATTGTGCTCATTAGCATTATTCATTCTTTAAACATTTTTGCATATATCCCTTCAACAACGTCTTTGGAAATGTAAAAGTTGACTTGAAACAAAAGCAAAAATTGGTCAATTGGGAATTTTGCCATTTTGGGTGGAGGCAGAATCAGGATGAGCTCAAATGGCCATAAGTTAGGCTGCATTGCATACTAGCATCGGTCGTAATATAATTTTGAACTTGGCAATCTCTCTTATGGTCAGAAATTGTAGTGCTTCAACAATTCTCGCATAAACACAGAAGTCAGCCTGTTTTGGAGCACCTGCCGTGCAAGGCAAGGAACCCAGTTTGGTTCCCATCACAGCACGTGGGCTCGTCCGGGATTTGAACCCGGGACTTCTCTCACCCGAAGCGAGAATCATACCCCTAGACCAACGAGCCCCCGACATGGGCTTGCGTTACGCACTGCCTGGGATGCAGCTCAGAGTCCTTCTAATTCTACGTTTTTACAGGGCGCCATTAAATTCCACTGTGAAATTTCCGTATGCAATCTGTTGCGCAAAGACAAAAGTTTTCTATATGGCAATCAGAAATTCAGACTTTAAGCGACAGCAGGATCTCGGCGTTTCTTAAATCGTTAATGGGTTTGATTTGCTGTCTTATAAAGTCCATTGGTAATGCAAGAGGCACAGAAATGTTCAATTTAGTAAAAGTGCAAGGAGCAAGACTGCTGTTTAATGCTGAATGGTCATTGAAGATTACAATCAATAATAGAAAGTATTTAAAATATCTTGGCAGAAATTCTGTTTTAGACCTTCTTGCTGTCGTGCATTGCACATGTTAAGCAAGATTGCTCTTTTATGGTCAATGTCTATTGCTATGCTGTATTGTGCTCATTAGCATTTTTCATTCTTTAAACATTTTTGTATATATCCCTTCAACACCGTCTTTGGAAATGTAAAAGTTGACTTGAAACAAAAGCAAAAATTGGTCAATTGAGACCTTTGCCATTTTGGGTGGTGAGAGAATCAGGATGAGCTGAAATGGCCATAAGTTAGGCTGCATTGCATACTAGCATCGGTCGTAATATAATTTTCAATTTGGCAATCTCTCTTATGGTCACAAATTGTAGTGCTTCAACAATTCTCGCATAAACACAGAAGTCAGCCAGGTTTGGAGCACCTGCCGTGCAAGGCAAGGAACCCAATTTGTTTCCTATCACAGCACGTGGGCTCGTCCGGGATTTGATCACGGGACCTCTCGCACCCGAAGCGAGAATCATACCCCTAGACCAACGAGCCCCCGACATGGGCTTGGGTTACGCACTGCCTGGGATGCAGCTCAGAGTCCTTCTAATTCTACGTTTTTACAGGGCGCCATTAAATTCCACTGTGAAATTTCCGTATGCAATCTGTTGCGCAAAGACAAAAGTTTTCTATATGGCAATCAGAAATTCAGACTTTAAGCGACAGCAGGATCTCGGCGTTTCTTAAATCGTTAATGGGTTTGATTTGCTGTCTTATAAAGTCCATTGGTAATGCAAGAGGCACAGAAATGTTCAATTTAGTAAAAGTGCAAGGAGCAAGACTGCTGTTTAATGCTGAATGGTCATTGAAGATTACAATCAATAATAGAAAGTATTTAAAATATCTTGGCAGAAATTCTGTTTTAGACCTTCTTGCTGTCGTGCATTGCACATGTTAAGCAAGATTGCTCTTTTATGGTCAATGTCTATTGCTATGCTGTATTGTGCTCATTAGCATTTTTCATTCTTTAAACATTTTTGTATATATCCCTTCAACACCGTCTTTGGAAATGTAAAAGTTGACTTGAAACAAAAGCAAAAATTGGTCAATTGAGACCTTTGCCATTTTGGGTGGTGAGAGAATCAGGATGAGCTGAAATGGCCATAAGTTAGGCTGCATTGCATACTAGCATCGGTCGTAATATAATTTTCAATTTGGCAATCTCTCTTATGGTCACAAATTGTAGTGCTTCAACAATTCTCGCATAAACACAGAAGTCAGCCAGGTTTGGAGCACCTGCCGTGCAAGGCAAGGAACCCAATTTGTTTCCTATCACAGCACGTGGGCTCGTCCGGGATTTGATCACGGGACCTCTCGCACCCGAAGCGAGAATCATACCCCTAGACCAACGAGCCCCCGACATGGGCTTGGGTTACGCACTGCCTGGGATGCAGCTCAGAGTCCTTCTAATTCTACGTTTTTACAGGGCGCCATTAAATTCCACTGTGAAATTTCCGTATGCAATCTGTTGCGCAAAGACAAAAGTTTTCTATATGGCAATCAGAAATTCAGACTTTAAGCGACAGCAGGATCTCGGCGTTTCTTAAATCGTTAATGGGTTTGATCTGCTGTCTTATAAAGTCCATTGGTAATGCAAGAGGCATTGATGTATTCAATTTAGTAAAAGTGCAAGCAGCAAGACTGCTGTTTAATGCTGAATGGTCATTGAAGATTACAATTAATAACAGAAAGTATTTAAAATATCTTGGCAGAAATTCTGTTTTAGACCTTCTTGCTGTCGTGCATTGCAAATATTAAGCAAGTTTGCTCTTTTATGGTCAATATCTATTGCTATGCTGTATTGTGCTCATTAGCATTTTTCATTCTTTAAACATTTTTGTATATATTCCTTCAACAACGTCTTTGGAAATGTAAAAGTTGACTTGAAACAAAAGCAAAAATTGGTCAATTGGGAATTTTGCCATTTTGGGTGGAGGCAGAATCAGGATGAGCTCAAATGGCCATAAGTTGGGCTGCATTGCATACTAGCATCGGTCGTAATATAGTTTTGAACTTGGCAATCTCTCTTATGGTCACAAATTGTAGTGCTTCAACAATTCTCACATAAAAACAGAAGTCAGCCTGGTTTGGAGCACCTGCCGTGCAATGCAAGGAACCCAGTTTGGTTCCTATTAGAGCACATGGGCTCGTCTGGGATTTGAACCCAGGACCTCTCGCACCCAAAGCAAGAATCATACCCCTAGACCAACGAGCCCCCGATATGGGCTAGGGTTACGCTCTGCCTGGGATGCAGCTCAGAGTCCTTTTAATTATATATATTTACGTGGCGCCATTAAATTCCACTGTGAAATTTCCGTATGCAATCTGTTGCGCAAAGACAAAAGTTTTCTATATGGCAATCAGAAATTCAGACTTTAAGCGACAGCAGGATCTCGGCGTTTCTTAAATCGTTAATGGGTTTGATTTGCTGTCTTATAAAGTCCATTGGTAATGCAAGAGGCACAGATATATTCAATTTAGTAAAAGTGCAAGCAGCAAGACTGCTGTTTAATGCTGAATGGTCATTGAAGATTACAATCAATAACAGAAAGCATTTAAAATATCTTGGCAGAAATTCTGTTTTAGACCTTCTTGCTGTCGTGCATTGCAAATATTAAGCAAGTTTGCTCTTTTATGGTCAATATCTATTGCTATGCTGTATTTGGCTCATTAGCATTTTTCATTCTTTAAACATTTTTGTATATATCCCTTCAACAACGTCTTTGGAAATGTAAAAGTTAACTTGAAACAAAAGCAAAAATTGGTCAATTGAGAACTTTGCCATTTTGGGTGGTGGGAGAATCAGGATGAGCTGAAATGGCCATAAGTTAGGCTGCATTGCATACTAGCATCGGTCGTAATATAATTTTGAATTTGGCAATCTTTCTTATGGTCACAAATTGTAGTGCTTCAACAATTCTCGCATAAACACAGAAGTCAGTCAGGTTTGGAGCACCTGCTGTGCAAGGCAAGGAACCCAGTTTCGTTCCCATCACAGCACGTGGGCTCGTCCAGAATTTGAACCCGGGACCTCTCGCACCCGAAGCGAGAATCATACCCCTAGACCAACGAGCCCCTGATATGGGCTTGGGTTACGCACTGCCTGGGATGCAGCTTAGAGTCCTTTTAATTCTACGTTTTTACAGGGCGCCATTAAATTTCACTGTGAAATTTCCGTAAGCAATCTGTTGCGCAAAGACAAAAGTTTTCTATATGGCAATCAGAAATTCAGACCTTAAGCGACAGCAGGATCTCAGCGTTTCTTAAATCGTTAATGGGTTTGATTTGCTGTCTTATAAAGTCCATTGGTAATGCAAGAGGGACAGAAATGTTCAATTTAGTAAAAGTGCAAGGAGCAAGACTGCTGTTTAATGCTGAATGGTCATTGAAGATTACAATCAATAATAGAAAGTATTTAAAATATCTTGGCAGAAATTCTGTTTTAGACCTTCTTGCTGTCGTGCATTGCACATCTTATGCAAGATTGCTCTTTTATGGTCAATGTCTATTGCTATGCTGTATTGTGCTCATTAGCATTTTTCATTCTTTAAACATTTTTGTATATATCCCTTCAACAACGTCTTTGTAAATGTAAAATATGACTTGAAACAAAAGCAAAAATTGGTCAATTGAGAACTTTGCCATTTTGGGTGGTGGGAGAATCAGGATGAGCTGAAATGGCCATAAGTTAGGCTGCATTGCATACTAGCATCGGTCGTAATATAATTTTGAATTTGGCAATCTCTCTTATGGTCACAAATTGTAGTGCTTCAACAATTCTCGCATAAACACAGAAGTCAGCCAGGTTTGGAGCACCTTCCATGCAAGGCAAGGAACCCAGTTTGGTTCTCATCACAGCACGTGGGCTCGTCCGGGATTTGAACCCGGGACCTCTCGCACCCGAAGCAAGAATCATAACCCTAGACCAACGAGCCCCCGATACGGGCTTGGGTTACGCACTGCCTGGGATGCAGCTCAGAGTCCTTTTAATTCTACGTTTTTACAGGGCGCCATTAAATTTCACTGTGAAATTTCCGTATGCAATCTGTTGCGCAAAGACAAAAGTTTTCTATATGGCAATCAGAAATTCAGACCTTAAGCGACAGCAGGATCTCGGCGTTTCTTAAATCGTTAATGGGTTTGATTTGCTGTCTTATAAAGTCCATTGGTAATGCAAGAGGCACAGAAATGTTCAATTTAGTAAAAGTGTAAGGAGCAAGACTGCTGTTTAATGCTGAATGGTCATTGAAGATTACAATCAATAATAGAAAGTATTTAAAATATCTTGGCAGAAATTCTGTTTTAGACCTTCTTGCTGTCGTGCATTGCAAATATTAAGCAAGTTTGCTCTTTTATGGTCAATGTCTATTGCTATGCTGTATTTGGCTCATTAGCATTTTTCATTCTTTAAACATTTTTGTGTATATCCCTTCAACAACGTCTTTGCAAATGTAAAATATGACTTGAAACAAAAGCAAAAATTGGTCAATTGAGAACTTTGCCATTTTGGGTGGTGGGAGAATCAGGATGAGCTGAAATGGCTATAAGTTAGGCTGCATTGCATACTAGCATCGGTCGTAATATAATTTTGAATTTGGCAATCTCTCTTATGGTCACAAATTGTAGTGCTTCAACAATTCTCGCATAAACACAGAAGTCAGTCAGGTTTGGAGCACCTGCCGTGCAAGGCAAAGAACCCAGTTTCGTTCCCATCACAGCACGTGGGCTCGTCCAGGATTTGAACCCGGGACCTCTCGCAACCGAAGCGAGAATCATACCCCTAGACCAACGAGCCCCCGATATGGGTTTGGGTTACGCACTGCCTGGGATGCAGCTCAGAGTCCTTTTAATTCTACGTTTTTACAGGGCGCCATTAAATTTCACTGTGAAATTTCCGTATGCAATCTGTTGAACAAAGACAAAAGTTTTCTATATGGCAATCAGAAATTCAGACTTTAAGCGACAGCAGGATCTCGGCGTTTCTTAAATCGTTAATGGGTTTGATCTGCTGTCTTATAAAGTCCATTGGTAATGCAAGAGGCACAGATATATTCAATTTAGTAAAAGTGCAAGCAGCAAGACTGCTGTTTAATGTTGAATGGTCATTGAAGATTACAATCAATAACAGAAAGCATTTAAAATATCTTGGCAGAAATTCTGTTTTAGACCTTCTTGCTGTCGTGCATTGCAAATATTAAGCAAGTTTGCTCTTTTATGCTCAATGTCTATTGCTATGCTGTATTTGGCTCATTAGCATTTTTCATTCTTTAAACATTTTTGTATATATCCCTTCAACAACGTCTTTGCAAATGTAAAATATGACTTGAAACAAAAGCAAAAATTGGTCAATTGAGAACTTTGCCATTTTGGGTGGTGGGAGAATCAGGATGAGCTGAAATGGCCATAAGTTAGGCTGCATTGCATACTAGCATCGGTCGTAATATAATTTTGAATTTGGCAATCTCTCTTATGGTCACAAATTGTAGTGCTTCAACAATTCTCACATAAACACAGAAGTCAGCCAGGTTTGGAGCACCTTCCATGCAAGGCAAGGAACCCAGTTTGGTTCCCATCACAGCACGTGGGCTCGTCCGGGATTTGAACCCGGGACCTCTCGCAACCGAAGCAAGAATCATAACCCTAGACCAACGAGCCCCCGATATGGGCTTGGGTTACGCACTGCCTGGGATGCAGCTCAGAGTCCTTTTAATTCTACGTTTTTACAGGGCGCCATTAAATTTCACTGTGAAATTTCCGTATGCAATCTGTTGCGCAAAGACAAAAGTTTTCTATATGGCAATCAGAAATTCAGACCTTAAGCGACAGCAGGATCTCGGCGTTTCTTAAATCGTTAATGGGTTTGATCTGCTGTCTTATAAAGTCCATTGGTAATGCAAGAGGCATAGAAATGTTCAATTTAGTAAAAGTGCAAGGAGCAAGACTGCTGTTTAATGCTGAATGGTCATTGAAGATTACAATCAATAATAGAAAGTATTTAAAATATCTTGGCAGAAATTCTGTTTTAGACCTTCTTGCTGTCGTGCATTGCACATGTTAAGCAAGATTGCACTTTTATGGTCAATGTCTATTGCTATGCTGTATTGTGCTCATTAGCATTTTTCATTCTTTAAACATTTTTGTATATATCCCTTCAACAACGTCTTTGCAAATGTAAAATATGACTTGAAACAAAAGCAAAAATTGGTCAATTGGGAATTTTGCCATTTTGGGTTGAGGCAGAATCAGGATGAGCTCAAATGGCCATAAGTTAGGCTGCATTGCATACTAGCATCGGTCGTAATATAATTTTGAATTTGGCAATCTCTCTTATGGTCACAAATTGTAGTGCTTCAACAATTCTCGCATAAACACAGAAGTCAATCAGGTTTGGAGCACCTGCCGTGCAAGGCAAGGGACCCAGTTTCGTTCCCGTTACAGCACGTGGGCTCATCCGGGATTTGAACCCGGGACTTCTCGCACCCGAAGCGAGAATCATACCCCTAGACCAACGAGCCCCCGATATGGGCTTGGGTTACGCACTGCCTGAGATGCAGCTCAGAGTCCTTTTAATTCTACGTTTTTACAGGGCGCCATTAAATTTCACTGTGAAATTTCCGTATGCAATCTGTTGCGCAAAGACAAAAGTTTTCTATATGGCAATCAGAAATTCAGACTTTAAGCGACAGCAGGATCTCGGCGTTTCTTAAATCGTTAATGGGTTTGATCTGCTGTCTTATAAAGTCCATTGGTAATGCAAGAGGCACAGATATATTCAATTTAGTAAAAGTGCAAGCAGCAAGACTGCTGTTTAATTTTGAATGGTCATTGAAGATTACAATCAATAACAGAAAGCATTTAAAATATCTTGGCAGAAATTCTGTTTTAGACCTTCTTGCTGTCGTGCATTGCAAATATTAAGCAAGTTTGCTCTTTTATGGTCAATGTCTATTGCTATGCTGTATTTGGCTCATTAGCATTTTTCATTCTTTAAACATTTTTGTGTATATCCCTTCAACAACGTCTTTGCAAATGTAAAATATGACTTGAAACAAAAGCAAAAATTGGTCAATTGAGAACTTTGCCATTTTGGGTGGTGGGAGAATCAGGATGAGCTGAAATGGCCATAAGTTAGGCTGCATTGCATACTAGCATCGGTCGTAATATAATTTTGAATTTGGCAATCTCTCTTATGGTCACAAATTGTAGTGCTTCAACAATTCTCACATAAACACAGAAGTCAATCAGGTTTGGAGCACCTGCCGTGCAAGGCAAGGGACCCAGTTTCGTTCCCATTACAGCACGTGGGCTCATCCGGGATTTGAACCCGGGACCTCTCGCACCCGAAGCGAGAATCATACCCCTAGACCAACGAGCGCCCGATATGGGCTTGGGTTACGCACTGCCTGAGATGCAGCTCAGAGTCCTTTTAATTCTACGTTTTTACAGGGCGCCATTAAATTTCACTGTGAAATTTCCGTATGCAATCTGTTGCGCAAAGACAAAAGTTTTCTATATGGCAATCAGAAATTCAGACTTTAAGCGACAGCAGGATCTCGGCGTTTCTTAAATCGTTAATGGGTTTGACCTGCTGTCTTATAAAGTCCATTGGTAATGCAAGAGGCACAGATATATTCAATTTAGTAAAAGTGCAAGCAGCAAGACTGCTGTTTAATGTTGAATGGTCATTGAAGATTGCAATCAATAACAGAAAGCATTTAAAATATCTTGGCAGAAATTCTGTTTTAGACCTTCTTGCTGTCGTGCATTGCAAATATTAAGCAAGTTTGCTCTTTTATGGTCAATGTCTATTGCTATGCTGTATTTGGCTCATTAGCATTTTTCATTCTTTAAACATTTTTGCATATATCCCTTCAACAACGTCTTTGCAAATGTAAAATATGACTTGAAACAAAAGCAAGAATTGGTTAATTGGGAATTTTGCCATTTTGGGTGGAGGCAGAATCAGGATGAGCTCAAATGGCCATAAGTTAGGCTGCATTGCATACTAGCATCGGTCGTAATATAATTTTGAATTTGGCAATCTCTCTTATGGTCACAAATTGCAGTGCTTCAACAATTCTCGCATAAACACAGAAGTCAATCAGGTTTGGAGCACCTTCCATGCAAGGCAAGGAACCCAGTTTGGTTCCCATCACAGCACGTGGGCTCGTCCGGGATTTGAACCCGGGATCTCTCGCACCCAAAGCGAGAATCATACCCCTAGACCAACGAGCCCCCGATATGGGCTTGGGTTACGCACTGCCTGGGATGCAGCTCAGAGTCCTTTTAATTATATATATTTACATGGCGCCATTAAATTCCACTGTGAAATTTCCGTATGCAATCTGTTGCGCAAAGACAAAAGTTTTCTATATGGCAATCAGAAATTCAGACTTTAAGCGACAGCAGGATCTCGGCGTTTCTTAAATCGTTAATGGGTTTGATTTGCTGTCTTATAAAGTCCATTGGTAATGCAAGAGGCACAGAAATATTCAATTTAGTAAAAGTGCAAAGAGCAAGACTGCTGTTTAATGCTGAATGGTCACTGAAGATTACAATCAATAATAGAAAGTATTTAAAATATCTTGGCAGAAATTCTGTTTTAGACCTTCTTGCTGTCGTGCATTGCAAATATTAAGCAAGTTTGCTCTTTTATGCTCAATGTCTATTGCTATGCTGTATTGTGCTCATTAGCATTTTTCATTCTTTAAACATTTTTGTATATATCCCTTCAACAATATCTTTGCAAATGTAATTGTTGACTTGAAACAAAAGCAAAAATTGGTCAATTGAGAATTTTGCCATTTTGGGTGGAGGGAGAATCAGGATGAGCTCAAATGGCCATAAGTTAGGCTGCATTGCATACTAGCATCGGTCGTAATATAATTTTGAACTTGTTAGGTTGAAGAAACTGTTAGTAATCATTTGTTATCATTTCTGTATAATCAGCAATGAGTGTAAATATGTATATACATTATTTTGTTTTCCTTTACCTTCATACTTTAGATTATATTAGTTTACACGTATCCTGAGCACGTGTTTAAATAGTTGTCTACCTGAGGAAAACCAGAACTTCTTCTTACTCTCACAGTCTTTTCTTTGTTCTCACTCCAAGACCCCTGCCCCCCATTGACTATAAATAAAGGTGCCAAGGGGAACCACCCTTTGTAACACATTCCTTTGTAGCCTAGCATGCAGAGAGTGTGGTTACCCTTGTGCAAGTAAAACTCTAAGTGTGTTGTCTCGTAATTAATGGTGTGTACAGAGTTGGAGTGGAAAGCCTGTCGCTTTCTCCAACATATACTGTATTGTAGTTTGGTCCTGTGTGCAGAGTTGGAGTGGAAAGCCTGACGCTTTCTCCAACATATAATTTGGTCCTTCGAGCCGGAGTCGAGGACACCTGACGACATCGCCAGCACGCCGAGAGGAGCGACACTGAAGCCTGCCGGCAGCCACTCGGAGACGGGTGCAAAAAAGACCTGTGACGTGAATTCGTCATCAGGCCGGTGGTTAGAACTGCGCTCGACGTCTGGTGATGTCTGACGGACCTCGGTGGCGGAACACAGGCACACAGGACAGGTGAGACAACAAAGGTTATTCAGCGAAATAACCGGGTCAATTGACGTGGGTTAGGCTTAGCCGTAATTAAGCAGAAAAGGGGTTAGGCTTAGCCGTAATTAAGCAGAAAAGGGGTTAGGCTTAGCCGTAATTAAGCGAAATATGAACATGCATGTATTGTGTGAATGACTGGACTAAGACTGTTATAGAGGCTTAGAGTTGCTTTGGTCAGTCCATTTTTTATTTTGCCTGGTGGGAAAGAAGTACTGGTGATTGAAGGATCAAGGACGGGTTTCATCCCTGAAAACCGATACCGCTGCACGAACAGCGTGCAGTTGAAGGCCGTATTGGTGTCCTCCCATATATCTCGTACCAGTGAATTTCCACCCAGGACCTGTGTAGTGCGGAGACGGGAAAGAAAAAAAAATGGGAAAGAATCAGAGTAAGAGGATTGAACTAGAGGGAGATGAGAAGTTTATGGAAGGATATAAACCAGGTTCAGGACAAATAAGTAATCAGAGGTGGAAAAAAAAAAAAACATGGGTTTGAAGGGAAACTCCACACTCCAGATATCTTAAAATTACAAGGAAATTTAAGACTAGAAATGTTACAAACCTTGAAGAAAGGAAAATTGGAGAAAAGGAAAAAAGAATATAAGTATTCAGATAATTGGTTGGAACAAAGTAAGTTAAGAGATGTACGTAGAAAGCAGAAAAAGGATGATAGAAAGGATAAATTAACTGCAGCCGCTCTAGTCACTTTAGATGATGAGACGGTGGCCAAAATAAAACATAGAGAAAATAGACCACCAACACCACCACTATTGCCTGCCCCCATGCAACCCGTAGATAGAAGGGAAATAAAACAACCATCAGCTACGGGCACAATACCAAAGAAGCCATCAGCTCTTCCTTCTTCCCCCATTATAACTAGGAGTAGAGATCCTACGTTATACCCTGTGCGCGATCTAGCTACTGCTAAGGTTCGATGGCATCCGCGAAATGAAGGCATTGATATTGATAGTGAAGAGGAAGAAATAGAATTACAATGCCCCCTAGTGGAGGTGGCAAACCCTAATAGAGAGCCAGATGGAGGACCTGAAACAATGTTAGTCTATAGACCATGGACAGCTGAAGATAGAACGGCAGCATTAAAGGGAATACCTCCTGTTGATGAAGGGGTACCAGAATTTTGGACAGCAATATTGGAACTACAGAGCAGTTTCCACCTGAATGGTAGAGAAATGTTCCAGTGTTTAAGACAGCTGTTCAATCATAAATGGGGAAGAGTAGCAGGAGACTTTACTGGTCATGGACCAGACAATCAACCACTTGCACATAATTCACAAGCTCTGCAACAGAGTATGCAGCAATTACATGGAAGGATAGAGACAGTGTTTATGAGACGAGCAGATTATGGTAGAATTGCACAATGCAAGCAAAAAGATGGAGAAGAGCCAGAGGATTTTATGGATAGGATGAGAGTGGTGTTTAGAGGGAATTCAGGAATTCCTTATAATGAGGAAAATGGAGGAGTTTATCAGCAACAGTTAAAACGTGCGTTCATCACAGGGCTAAAACCTGAACTGAAGAGATACATAGATAAACACTGGGTACATCAGATTACTGGTTCAGTACAGCAAGCCCTAGAATATGCCCAACACGCCCATACAGCACAAAAACAGAAATCAGACGCAGTGTTTGCTGCTAATGATACTGTTGCAATAATACATATGAATCCTCCGGGGAGGGGAGGGTTCAGAGGAAGGTCACGAGGCCGAGGAAGGGGGAGAGGTGCTTTTAGGAGCAATCAGCGAAATTTATTACAGCAAGATAACACTTTCTGGACATGCGGAAAACTTGGGCACTTAGCTAGGCAATGTAGAACCAAGTTTATAAACAACCCAAATTCCACAGAGAATCAATGACAATTAGCCTGTGAACTATCAAAAGAGCCAGATAAGCTGCAAAAACAGGATGAGACAGAAGAGATAGATTTGCAAGCAGTTTGCCAACTGCTAGCACTAAAACAACTTGAAGAACTACCAAAACGAAGGCTTATTATAAATGGGAAAATATATGAGTGCCTATGTGATACCGGAGCCTGTAGAACAGTGTTAACCACTAGCCCTCCAAGGGTCACCTTTTCTTCGTCCTCCATAAATATCCGAACTGCAGGAGGCCAAGCTGAAAGTCATCAATTGATAAATCCAGTTAGCATAAAAGATGAGGAAACAGAGTTAGAATGTCACGCCCAAGTGCTAATAAGCCATTCATGTCCAGTCAATCTGTTAGGAAGGGATCTTATGATACAAATGGGTATTAGTGTGATTGCAACACCCACTGGCATGAAGGCTATAGTAGAAAAGCAAACTTTTGTGATTCATGGCATGTCAGCTCCACAGTATTATTGGTCCCTAGATCTGGGGGGGACAGCACAGACACGTGAAATATTGAGAAAAACTAGAGAAAAGCAGTCCCCTAAACAAACCCAGTTCATGCCTGGCGATGCCTTACACGTCACTATGTGGTACAAAGGCACCCCAGGACCAGATTATGCCTATGACAAAACGTTTCATGCCCTTCAAGACACTTGTATCACCTTACAACATATATATGTTAACTCCACTACTGGCTTTTCTGCTGCTTCAGTCATCTTATCTAATAAACAACAGGCTGTGTTCAGAGGGGAAACACCTCACGTATCTCTATCAAAACCACCTCAGATGCAGTGGAAGGATGTAGAGATGTTCTTACGAGATTCCATGCACAGTTACAATGACTACCAACCCGTACCTGGCTCCTTTTGGAGCTATGACAAAAAACACAATGTGTGGCGGTTTCCTTTGGGATGGAGAGTTCAAATCACTCTCACCACACACTTGCAGGACCCAACCTGACAAATTTTTCCAACCCTGGAGGAGGGATCATGTCCAGATCTAGATCGCCTCCCAGAAGGGTTGTGGTCGTCCTCCCCCACTGATGTAGGACTGGTAAAGGGGTTCCCACCTTACAAAGTAATTGTGAAATCAGAACACCGCCCGGTAGTTAGACAATACCCGTTAAAACCTGAGGCAGAGAAAGGTATAGCCCCTGTAGTGCAGGATATGTTGGCATCAGGAATATTGCGAGAGGCTCCTGAGGCCACTTGCAATACTCCTATATTCCCCGTCCAGAAGGGACATACAGGGAAATGGCGCATGGTGCAGGATTTAAGACCAGTAAATGAAATAGTACAACATGCTGCACCAGATGTGCCTAATCCACACCTTTTGTTAAATTCCTTGTCCCCTGACAAGAAGTATTTTTTAGTAGTGGATCTGAGTAATGCCTTTTTCTCAGTACCACTACATCCTGATTCACAACACTTATTTGGTTTCACTTATAAAGGACATAAATACACATACACTAGACTCCCTCAAAGGTTTTCAGAAAGTCCACATGTATATACAATGGCACTACGCTATTCAATGAGTTCCTGTAAAATACCATCCCATAGTTAAGTGCTACTGTATGTAGATGATATATTAATTGCTTCAGATACAAAACAGCATTGCAAAGAAGCCACACTGTTAGTGTTACAGCATTTGTATGATACAGGACATAAAGCATCAAAACAAAAATTACAGTATTGCAGAGAGGAAGTTATATATCTTGGTCATAAACTCTCCCAACAAGGTCGATCATTATTAGAAACTAGAAAACAGGCAATACAAGAGGCACCAAAGCCAAAGACTAAACAGCAAATGATGTCCTTCTTAGGACTTTGCAATTATTGCAGGGAATGGTTACCTGATTATGCTGCACTCGTTCAACATTTACAAACCCTGATTTATGGGAAGGACATGGCACTGAAAGATAAAATTCAGTGGACAAAAGAAGGAGAATTGGCATTCACAAACTTAAAAATGATGTTACAAACTAATGTGACACTTGCTCTGCCAGATTATCAACAACCATTTACCCTATGTGTTGATGCAAATCAAGGGTATATGAATGACAAGCCCATCCTACCAAAAAATTTATACAAGACAGCTGCCTTAGTGAGCCATGGAAACACCCATGTCTCAACAGGAGGGATGGTACATATTATTCAACAATACTTTTATACTATAAATTTTTCTGATTATGCAAAACAATTTTGTCGAGCGTGCTTAATTTGCTGTAAACACAATGCACAAGGTAACATAAGGCCAAAACGTGGCCAGTTTCCCGCAGCTGAGTATCCATTTCAAATTTTTCATTGGATTTCATTGAATTATCTTGGTCACAAGGGAAGAAGTACTGTCTAGTCTTGTTGTGCTTATCACCCCCAGAGCGCAGGCTTGGTGGAAAGGACCAACGGCACCATTAAAACAAGACTCAGAAAGACAGTGGAAGAGACAAAAAGACCGTGGCCAGAATGTTTGTCTCTAGTAAAATTATGGATGAGAATAACTCCCACTCCTGCAGGATTGACACCATTTGAAATAGTGTATGGTAGACCGTTTCCCTTAGCAACCGAAATGAGTGATATAGGAAAAGCAGACAGAGAAAATACGTTAGCCGATTGGATGCGTAAGCTATTATCATCACAACAAAAACATAACCCCAGTAGTCAGTAAATTCTGTTTCTGTTCAACAGGATAATCTGCAGCCAGGAGATTGGATCCTGGTCAAGGTCCTGTTGCGAAAGGATTGGAGCACACCTCGGTGGGACGGACCTTATCAAGTCCTCCTCACAACACCAACAGCGGTGAAAATAGCAGAGCGACCTTCCTGGATACATAAGAGTCACTGTAAGCCCATCAAGCCCGTATCAGAGACCTCTGTACCTTCGGAGTAGCAGTGGAAGTCCGCTACAAAGGCGCAGCAATCAATAGGATACTGACGTCTCAACCCGGTGAAGAAAACAGCTGATCTGCACTCCATTTAGAATGACTCTGATTGGGTGGGGATGTGGTAAGGTAACTCTCGGTGTAATTCTCTTTATGGGAATTGTTGGTCTGCTTCTGCACTCACCAGAGCAGGTGTTTCGCCCACCTAGATGGACACATGACGGCTCCCACCTGAGACCTATCTCCACAAATGAGACCCATCCTTTCCTACAAAATTACTGGTATCGTTATGTTTATGATTCAGCAAAGAAAGACAATTTAACTAACTGTTATGTCTGTACACATATGTCCCTGGATCCCCATGCCAGTCCCTCATGGTTGGACTGGTTTCTCACTGGGTCCTGGTGGCAGTTACTGCTAAAGTTCTCACTCCCCATTCTTGTTACATTATTATTTGTATGTTGTTGTTTCATTTGTATTATACCCTGCCTCCGTTCCATGATACAACATACTTTTAGTTCTGTTTTTCTGCTATACACTGCAGAAGAACGAATGGATTTACTAACCTTGTCTAGCCCTCTTAATAATGATGATGATGTGATCTGAATGACGGTTGTGCTGAAAGTGTTTTTGCAATTTGTACAATACTGATGCTTCTGATCATACTGTCATGATAAACAGGAGGGACTGTTAGGTTGAAGAAACTGTTAGTAATCATTTGTTATCATTTCTGTATAATCAGCAATGAGTGTAAATATGTATATACATTATTTTGTTTTCCTTTACCTTCATACTTTAGATTATATTAGTTTACACGTATCCTGAGCACGTGTTTAAATAGTTGTCTACCTGAGGAAAACCAGAACTTCTTCTTACTCTCACAGTCTTTTCTTTGTTCTCACTCCAAGACCCCTGCCCCCCATTGACTATAAATAAAGGTGCCAAGGGGAACCACCCTTTGTAACACATTCCTTTGTAGCCTAGCATGCAGAGAGTGTGGTTACCCTTGTGCAAGTAAAACTCTAAGTGTGTTGTCTCGTAATTAATGGTGTGTACAGAGTTGGAGTGGAAAGCCTGTCGCTTTCTCCAACATATACTGTATTGTAGTTTGGTCCTGTGTGCAGAGTTGGAGTGGAAAGCCTGACGCTTTCTCCAACAGAACTTGGCAATCTCTCTTATGGTCAAAAATTGTAGTGCTTCAACAATTCTCGCATAAACACAGAAGTCAGCCTCGTGTGGAGCACCTGCCGTGCAAGGCAAGGAACCCAGTTTGGTTCCCATCACAGCACGTGGGCTCGTCCGGGATTTGAACCCGGGACCTCTCGCACCCAAAGCGAGAATCATACCCCTAGACCAACGAGCCCCCGATATGGGCTTGGGTTACGCACTGCCTGGGATGCAGCTCAGAGTCCTTTTAATTCTACGTTTTTACAGGGCGCCATTAAATTTCACTGTGAAATTTCCGTATGAATTCTGTTGCGCAAAGACAAAAGTTTTCCATATGGCAATCAGAAATTCATACTTTAAGCGACAGCAGGATCTCGGTGTTTCTTAAATCGTTAATGGGTTTGATTTGCTGTCTTATAAAGTCCATTGGTAATGCAAGAGGCACAGAAATATTCAATTTAGTAAAAGTGCAAGGAGCAAGACTGCTGTTTAATGCTGAATGGTCACTGAAGATTACAATCAATAATAGAAAGTATTTAAAATATCTTGGCAGAAATTCTGTTTTAGACCTTCTTGCTGTCGTGCATTGCAAATATTAAGCAAGTTTGCTCTGTTATGGTCAATGTCTATTGCTATGCTGTATTGTGCTCATTAGCATTTTTCATTCTTTAAACATTTTTGCATATATCCCTTCAACAACGTCTTTGGAAATGTAAAAGTTGACTTGAAACAAAAGCAAAAATTGGTCAATAGGTAATTTTGCCATTTTGGGTGGAGGCAGAACCAGGATGAGCTCAAATGGCCATAAGTTAGGCTGCATTGCATACTAGCATCGGTCGTAATATAATTTTGAACTTGGCAATCTCTCTTATGGTCACAAATTGTAGTGCTTCAACAATTCTCGCAGAAACACAGAAGTCAGCCTGGTTGGGAGCACCTGCCGTGCAAGGCAAGGAACCCAGTTTGGTTCCTATCACAGCACGAGGGCTCGTCCAGGATTTGAACCCAGGACCTCTCGCACCCAAAGCGAGAATCATACCCCTAGACCAACGAGCCCCCGATATGGGTTTGCATTATGCACTGCCTGGGATGCAGCTCAGAGTCCTTTTAATTCTACGTTTTTACAGGGCGCCATTAAATTTTACTGTGAAATTTCTGTATGCAATCTGTTGCGCAAAGACAAAAGTTTTCTATATGGCAATCAGAAATTCAGACCTTAAGCGACAGCAGGATCTCGGCGTTTCTTAAATCGTTAATGGGTTTGATTTGCTGTCTTATAAAGTCCATTGGTAATGCAAGAGGCACAGAAATGTTCAATTTAGTAAAAGTGTAAGGAGCAAGACTGCTGTTTAATGCTGAATGGTCATTGAAGATTACAATCAATAATAGAAAGTATTTAAAATATCTTGGCAGAAATTCTGTTTTAGACCTTCTTGCTGTCGTGCATTGCAAATATTAAGCAAGTTTGCTCTTTTATGGTCAATGTCTATTGCTATGCTGTATTTGGCTCATTAGCATTTTTCATTCTTTAAACATTTTTGTAAATATCCCTTCAACAACGTCTTTGGAAATGTAAAACTTAACTTGAAACAAAAGCAAAAAATGGTCAATTGAGAACTTTGCCATTTTGGGTGGTGGGAGAATCAGGATGAGCTCAAATGGCCATAAGTTAGGCTGCATTGCATACTAGCATCGGTCGTAGTATAATTTTGAATTTGGCAATCTCTCTTATGGTCACAAATTGTAGTGCTTCAACAATTCTCGCATAAACACAGAAGTCAATCAGGTTTGGAGCACCTTCCATGCAAGGCAAGGAACCCAGTTTGGTTCCCATCACAGCACGTGGGCTCGTCCGGGATTTGAACCCGGGACCTCTCGCACCCGAAGCAAGAATCATAACCCTAGACCAACGAGCCCCCGATATGGGCTTGGGTTACGCACTGCCTGGGATGCAGCTCAGAGTCCTTTTAATTCTACGTTTTTACAGGGCGCCATTAAATTTCACTGTGAAATTTCCGTAAGCAATCTGTTGCGCAAAGACAAAAGTTTTCTATATGGCAATCAGAAATTCAGACCTTAAGCGACAGCAGGATCTCGGCGTTTCTTAAATCGTTAATGGGTTTGATTTGCTGTCTTATAAAGTCCATTGGTAATGCAAGAGGCACAGAAATGTTCAATTTAGTAAAAGTGCAAGGAGCAAGACTGCTGTTTAATGCTGAATGGTCATTGAAGATTACAATCAATAATAGAAAGTATTTAAAATATCTTGGCAGAAATTCTGTTTTAGACCTTCTTGCTGTCGTGCATTGCACATCTTATGCAAGATTGCTCTTTTATGGTCAATGTCTATTGCTATGCTGTATTGTGCTCATTAGCATTTTTCATTCTTTAAACATTTTTGTATATATCCCTTCAACAACGTCTTTGGAAATGTAAAAGTTGACTTGAAACAAAAGCAAAAATTGGTCAATTGGGAATTTTGCCATTTTGGGTTGAGGCAGAATCAGGATGAGCTGAAATGGCCATAAGTTAGGCTGCATTGCATACTAGCATCGGTCGTAATATAATTTTGAATTTGGCAATCTCTCTTATGGTCACAAATTGTAGTGCTTCAACAATTCTCGCATAAACACAGAAGTCAGCCAGGTTTGGAGCACCTTCCATGCAAGGCAAGGAACCCAGTTTGGTTCCCATCACAGCACGTGGGCTCGTCCGGGATTTGAACCCAGGACCTCTCGCACCCGAAGCAAGAATCTTAACCCTAGACCAACGAGCCCCCGATATGGGCTTGGGTTACGCACTGCCTGGGATGCAGCTCAGAGTCCTTTTAATCCTACGTTTTTACAGGGCGCCATTAAATTTCACTGTGAAATTTCCGTATGCAATCTGTTGCGCAAAGACAAAAGTTTTCTATATGGCAATCAGAAATTCAGACTTTAAGCGAAAGCAGGATCTCGGCGTTTCTTAAATCGTTAATGGGTTTGATTTGCTGTCTTATAAAGACCATTGGTAATGCAAGAGGCACAGAAATGTTCAATTTAGTAAAAGTGCAAGGAGCAAGACTGCTGTTTAATGCTGAATGGTCATTGAAGATTACAATCAATAATAGAAAGTATTTAAAATATCTTGGCAGAAATTCTGTTTTAGACCTTCTTGCTGTCGTGCATTGCACATGTTAAGCAAGATTGCTCTTTTATGGTCAATGTCTATTGCTATGCTGTATTGTGCTCATTAGCATTTTTCATTCTTTAAACATTTTTGTATATATCCCTTCAACAACGTCTTTGGAAATGTAAAAGTTGACTTGAAACAAAAGCAAAAATTGGTCAATTGGGAATTTTGCCATTTTGGGTGGAGGCAGAATCAGGATGAGCTCAAATGGCCATAAGTTAGGCTGCATTGCATTCTAGGATCTGTTGTAATATGATTTTGAACTAGGCAATCTCTCTTATGGTCACAAATTGTAGTGCTTCAACAATTCTCGCATAAACACAGAAGTCAGCTGGGTTTGGAGCACCTGCCGTGCAAGGCAAAGAACCCAGTTTGGTTCCTATCACAGCACGTGGGCTCGTCCGGGATTTGAACCTGGGACCTCTCGCACCCAAAGCGAGAATCATACCCCTAGACCAACGAGCCCCCGATATGGGCTTGTGTTACGCACTGCCTGGGATGCAGCTCAGAGTCCTTTTAATTCTACGTTTTTACAGGGCGCCATTAAATTTCACTGTGAAATTTCCTTATGAATTCTGTAGCGCAAAGACAAAACTTTTCAATATGGCAATCAGAAATTCATACTTTAAGCGACAGCAGGATCTCAGCGTTTCTTAAATCGTTAATGGGTTTGATTTGCTGTCTTATAAAGACCATTGGTAATGCAAGAGGCACAGAAATGTTCAATTTAGTAAATGTGCAAGGAGCAAGAATGCTGTTTAATGCTGAATGGTCACTGAAGATTACAATCAATAATAGAAAGTATTTAAAATATCTTGGCAGAAATTCTGTTTTAGACCTTCTTGCTGTCGTGCATTGCACATGTTAAGCAAGATTGCACTTTTTGGTCAATGTCTATTGCTATGCTGTATTGTGCTCATTAGCATTTTTCATTCTTTAAACATTTTTGAATATATCCCTTCAACAACGTCTTTGGAAATGTAAAAGTTGACTTGAAACAAAAGCAAAAATTAGTCAATTGGGAATTTTGCCATTTTGGGTTGAGGCAGAATCAGGATGAGCTCAAATGGCCATAAGTTAGGCTGCATTGCATACTAGCATCGGTCGTAATATAATTTTGAATTTGGCAATCTCTCTTATGGTCACAAATTGTAGTGCTTCAACAATTCTCGCATAAACACAGAAGTCAATCAGGTTTGGAGCACCTGTCGTGCAAGGCAAGGGACCCAGTTTCGTTCCCATTACAGCACGTGGGCTCATCCGGGATTTGAACCCGGGACCTCTCGCACCCGAAGCGAGAATCATACCCCTAGACCAACGAGCCCCTGATATGGGCATGGGTTACGCACTGCCTGAGATGCAGCTCAGAGTCCTTTTAATTCTACGTTTTTACAGGGCGCCATTAAATTTCACTGTGAAATTTCCGTATGCAATCTGTGGCGCAAAGACAAAAGTTTTCTATATGGCAATCAGAAATTCAGACTTTAAGCGACAGCAGGATCTCGGCGTTTCTTAAATCGTTAATGGGTTTGATCTGCTGTCTTATAAAGTCCATTGGTAATGCAAGAGGCACAGATATATTCAATTTAGTAAAAGTGCAAGCAACAAGACTGCTGTTTAATGTTGAATGGTCATTGAAGATTACAATCAATAACAGAAAGCATTTAAAATATCTTGGCAGAAATTCTGTTTTAGACCTTCTTGCTGTCGTGCATTGCAAATATTAAGCAAGTTTGCTCTTTTATGGTCAATGTCTATTGCTATGCTGTATTTGGCTCATTAGCATTTTTCATTCTTTAAACATTTTTGTATATATCCCTTCAACAACGTCTTTGCAAATGTAAAATATGACTTGAAACAAAAGCAAGAATTGGTCAATTGGGAATTTTGCCATTTTGGGTGGAGGCAGAATCAGGATGAGCTGAAATGGCCATAAGTTAGGCTGCATTGCATACTAGCATCGGTCGTAATATAATTTTGAACTTGGCAATCTCTCTTATGGTCACAAATTGTAGTGCTTCAACAATTCTCGCATAAACACAGAAGTCAATCAGGTTTGGAGCACCTGCAGTGCAAGGCAAGGGACCCAGTTTCGTTCCAATTACAGCACGTGGGCTCATCCGGGATTTGAACCCGGGACCTCTCGCACCCGAAGCGAGAATCATACCCCTAGACCAACGAGCCCCCGATATGGGCTTGGGTTACACACTGCCTGAGATGCAGCTCAGAGTCCTTTTAATTCTACGTTTTTACAGGGCGCCATTAAATTTCACTGTGAAATTTCCGTATGCAATCTGTTGCGCAAAGACAAAAGTTTTCTATATGGCAATCAGAAATTCAGACTTTAAGCGACAGCAGGATCTCGGCGTTTCTTAAATCGTTAATGGGTTTGATCTGCTGTCTTATAAAGTCCATTGGTAATGCAAGAGGCACAGATATATTCAATTTAGTAAAAGTGCAAGCAGCAAGACTGCTGTTTAATGTTGAATGGTCATTGAAGATTACAATCAATAACAGAAAGCATTTAAAATATCTTGGCAGAAATTCTGTTTTAGACCTTCTTGCTGTCGTGCATTGCAAATATTAAGCAAGTTTGCTCTTTTATGGTCAATGTCTATTGCTATGCTGTATTTGGCTCATTAGCATTTTTCATTCTTTAAACATTTTTGTATATATCCCTTCAACAACGTCTTTGCAAATGTAAAATATGACTTGAAACAAAAGCAAAAATTGGTCAATTGAGAACTTTGCCATTTTGGGTGGTGGGAGAATCAGGATGAGCTGAAATGGCCATAAGTTAGGCTGCATTGCATACTAGCATCGGTCGTAATATAATTTTGAATTTGGCAATCTCTCTTATGGTCACAAATTGTAGTGCTTCAACAATTCTCGCATAAACACAGAAGTCAGCCAGGTTTGGAGCACCTTCCATGCAAGGCAAGGAACCCAGTTTGGTTCCCATCACAGCACGTGGGCTCGTCCGGGATTTGAACCCGGGACCTCTCGCACCCGAAACAAGAATCATAACCCTAGACCAACGAGCCCCCGATATGGGCTTGGGTTACGCACTGCCTGGGATGCAGCTCAGAGTCCTTTTAATCCTACGTTTTTACAGGGCGCCATTAAATTTCACTGTGAAATTTCCGTATGCAATCTGTTGCGCAAAGACAAAAGTTTTCTATATGGCAATCAGAAATTCAGACTTTAAGCGACAGCAGGATCTCGGCGTTTCTTAAATCGTTAATGGGTTTGATTTGCTGTCTTATAAAGTCCATTGGTAATGCAAGAGGCACAGAAATGTTCAATTTAGTAAAAGTGCAAGGAGCAAGACTGCTGTTTAATGCTGAATGGTCATTGAAGATTACAATCAATAATAGAAAGTATTTAAAATATCTTGGCAGAAATTCTGTTTTAGACCTTCTTGCTGTCGTGCATTGCACATGTTAAGCAAGATTGCTCTTTTATGGTCAATGTCTATTGCTATGCTGTATTGTGCTCATTAGCATTTTTCATTCTTTAAACATTTTTGTATATATCCCTTCAACAACGTCTTTGGAAATGTAAAAGTTGACTTGAAACAAAAGCAAAAATTGGTCAATTGGGAATTTTGCCATTTTGGGTGGAGGCAGAATCAGGATGAGCTCAAATGGCCATAAGTTAGGCTGCATTGCATTCTAGGATCTGTTGTAATATGATTTTGAACTAGGCAATCTCTCTTATGGTCACAAATTGTACTGCTTCAACGATTCTCGCATAAACACAGAAGTCAACTGGGTTTGGAGCACCTGCCGTGCAAGGCAAAGAACCCAGTTTGGTTCCCATTACAGCACGTGGGCTCGTGCGGGATTTGAACTCGGGACCTATCGCACCCGAAGCGAGAATCATACCCCTAGACCAACGAGCCCCCGATATGGGCTTGGGTTACGCACTGCCTGAGATGCAGCTCAGAGTCCTTTTAATTCTTCGTTTTTACAGGGCGCCATTAAATTTCACTGTAAAATTTCCGTATGCAATCTGTTGCGCAAAGACAAAAGTTTTCTATATGGCAATCAGAAATTCAGACTTTAAGCGACAGCAGGATCTCGGCGTTTCTTAAATCGTTAATGGGTTTGATCTGCTGTCTTATAAAGTCCATTGGTAATGCAAGAGGCACAGATATATTCAATTTAGTAAAAGTGCAAGCAGCAAGACTGCTGTTTAATGTTGAATGGTCATTGAAGATTACAAACAATAACAGAAAGCATTTAAAATATCTTGGCAGAAATTCTGTTTTAGACCTTCTTGCTGTCGTGCATTGCAAATATTAAGCAAGTTTGCTCTTTTATGGTCAATGTCTATTGCTATGCTGTATTTGGCTCATTAGCATTTTTCATTCTTTAAACATTTTTGTATATATCCCTTCAACAACGTCTTTGCAAATGTAAAATATGACTTGAAACAAAAGCAAAAATTGGTCAATTGAGAACTTTGCCATTTTGGGTGGTGGGAGAATCAGGATGAGCTGAAATGGCCATAAGTTAGGCTGCATTGCATACTAGCATCGGTCGTAATATAATTTTGAATTTGGCAATCTCTCTTATGGTCACAAATTGTAGTGCTTCAACAATTCTCGCATAAACACAGAAGTCAGCCAGGTTTGGAGCACCTTCCATGCAAGGCAAGGAACCCAGTTTGGTTCCCATCACAGCACGTGGGCTCGTCTGGGATTTGAACCCGGGACCTCTCGCACCCGAAGCAAGAATCATAACCCTAGACCAACGAGCCCCCGATATGGGCTTGGGTTACGCACTGCCTGGGATGCAGCTCAGAGTCCTTTTAATCCTACGTTTTTTACAGGGCGCCATTAAATTTCACTGTGAAATTTCCGTATGCAATCTGTTGCGCAAAGACAAAAGTTTTCTATATGGCAATCAGAAATTCAGACTTTAAGCGACAGCAGGATCTCGGCGTTTCTTAAATCGTTAATGGGTTTGATTTGCTGTCTTATAAAGTCCATTGGTAATGCAAGAGGCACAGAAATGTTCAATTTAGTAAAAGTGCAAGGAGCAAGACTGCTGTTTAATGCTGAATGGTCATTGAAGATTACAATCAATAATAGAAAGTATTTAAAATATCTTGGCAGAAATTCTGTTTTAGACCTTCTTGCTGTCGTGCATTGCACATGTTAAGCAAGATAGCTCTTTTATGGTCAATGTCTATTGCTATGCTGTATTGTGCTCATTAGCATTTTTCATTCTTTAAACATTTTTGTATATATCCCTTCAACAACGTCTTTGGAAATGTAAAAGTTGACTTGAAACAAAAGCAAAAATTGGTCAATTGGGAATTTTGCCATTTTGGGTGGAGGCAGAATCAGGATGAGCTCAAATGGCCATAAGTTAGGCTGCATTGCATTCTAGGATCTGTTGTAATATGATTTTGAACTAGGCAATCTCTCTTATGGTCACAAATTGTAGTGCTTCAACAATTCTCGCATAAACACAGAAGTCAGCTGGGTTTGGAGCACCTGCCGTGCAAGGCAAAGAACCCAGTTTGGTTCCCATCACAGCACGTGGGTTCGTCCGGGAGTTGAACCTGGGACCTCTCGCACCCAAAGCGAGAATCATACCCCTAGACCAACGAGCCCCCGATATGGGCTTGGGTTACGCACTGCCTGGGATGCAGCTCAGAGTCCTTTTAATCCTACGTTTTTTACAGGGCGCCATTAAATTTCACTGTGAAATTTCCGTATGCAATCTGTTGCGCAAAGACAAAAGTTTTCTATATGGCAATCAGAAATTCAGACTTTAAGCGACAGCAGGATCTCGGCGTTTCTTAAATCGTTAATGGGTTTGATCTGCTGTCTTATAAAGTCCATTGGTAATGCAAGAGGCACAGATATATTCAATTTAGTAAAAGTGCAAGCAGCAAGACTGCTGTTTAATGTTGAATGGTCATTGAAGATTACAATCAATAACAGAAAGCATTTAAAATATCTTGGCAGAAATTCTGTTTTAGACCTTCTTGCTGTCGTGCATTGCAAATATTAAGCAAGTTTGCTCTTTTATGGTCAATGTCTATTGCTATGCTGTATTTGGCTCATTAGCATTTTTCATTCTTTAAACATTTTTGTATATATCCCTTCAACAACGTCTTTGCAAATGTAAAATATGACTTGAAACAAAAGCAAGAATTGGTCAATTGGGAATTTTGCCATTTTGGGTGGAGGCAGAATCAGGATGAGCTCAAATGGCCATAAGTTAGGCTGCATTGCATACTAGCATCGGTCGTAATATAATTTTGAATTTGGCAATCTCTCTTATGGTCACAAATTGTAGTGCTTCAACAATTCTTGCATAAACACAGAAGTCAATCAGGTTTGGAGCACCTGCCGTGCAAGGCAAGGGACCCAGTTTCGTTCCCATTACAGCACGTGGGCTCATCCGAGATTTGAACCCGGGACCTCTCGCACCCAAAGCTAGAATCATACCCCTAGACCAACGAGCCCCCGACATGGGCTTGCGTCACGCACTGCCTGGGATGCAGCTCTGAGTCCTTTTAATTCTATGTTTTTACAGGGCGCCATTAAATTTCACTGTGAAATTTCCGTATGAATTCTGTTGCGCAAAGACAAAAGTTTTCTATATGGCAATCAGAAATTCATACTTTAAGCGACAGCAGGATCTCAGCGTTTCTTAAATCGTTAATGGGTTTGATTTGTTGTCTTATAAAGACCATTGGTAATGCAAGAGGCACAGAAATGTTCAATTTAATAAATGTGCAAGGAGCAAGAATGCTGTTTAATGCTGAATGGTCACTGAAGATTACAATCAATAACAAAAAGCATTTAAAATATCTTGGCAGAAATTCTGTTTTAGACCTTCTTGCTGTCGTGCATTGCAAATATTAAGCAAGTTTGCTCTTTCATGGTCAATGTCTATTGCTATGCTGTATTGTGCTCATTAGCATTTTTCATTCTTTAAACATTTTTGTGTATATCCCTTCAACAACGTCTTTGGAAATGTAAAAGTTGACTTGAAACAAAAGCAAAAATTGGTCAATTGGGAACTTTGCCATTTTGGGTGGAGGCAGAATCAGGATGAGCTGAAATGGCCATAAGTTAGGCTGCATTGCATACTAGCATCGGTCGTAATATAATTTTGAATTTGGCAATCTCTCTTATGGTCACAAATTGTAGTGCTTCAAGAATTCTCGCATAAACACAGAAGTCAGCCAGGTTTGGAGCACCTGCTGTGCAAGGCAAGGAACCCAGTTTGGTTCCTATCACAGCACTTGGGCTCGTCCGGGATTTGAACCCAGGACCTCTCGCACCCAAAGCGAGAATCATACCCCTAGACCAACGAGCCTCCGATATGGGCTTGGGTTACGCACTGCCTGGGATGCAGCTCAGAGTCCTTTTAATTCTACGTTTTTACAGGGCGCCATTAAATTTCATTGTGAAATTTCCGTATGAATTCTGTTGCGCAAAGACAAAAGATTTCTATATGGCAATCAGAAATTCATACTATAAGCGACAGCAGGAACTCAGCGTTTCTTAAATCGTTAATGGGTTTGATTTGCTGTCTTATAAAGTCCATTGGTAATGCAAGAGGCACAGAAATGTTCAATTTAGTAAAAGTGCAAGGAGCAAGACTGCTGTTTAATGCTGAATGGTCATTGAAGATTACAATCAGTAGCAGAAAGCATTTAAAATATCTTGGCAGAAATTCTGTTTTAGACCTTCTTGCTGTCGTGCATTGCACATCTTAAGCAAGATTGTTCTTTCATAGTCAATGTCTATTGCTATGCTGTATTTGGCTCATTAGCATTTTTCATTCTATAAACATTTTTGTATATATCCCTTCAACAACGTCTTTGCAAATGTAAAATATGACTTGAAACAAAAGCAAAAATTGGTCAATTGAGAACTTTGCCATTTTGGGTGGTGGGAGAATAAGGATGAGCTGAAATGGCCATAAGTTAGGCTGCATTGCATACTAGCATCGGTCGTAATATAATTTTGAATTTGGCAATCTCTCTTATTGTCACAAATTGTAGTGCTTCAACAATTCTCGCATAAACACAGAAGTCAGCCTGGTTTGGAGCACCTGCCGTGCAAGGCAAGGAACCCAGTTTGGCTCCCATCACAGCACATGGGCTCGTCTGGGATTTGAACCCGGGACCTCTCGCACCCAAAGCGAGAATCATACCCCTAGACCAACGAGCCCCCGATATGGGCTTGGGTTACGCACTGCCTGGGATGCAGCTCAGAGTCCTTTTAATTCTATGTTTTTACAGGGCGCCATTAAATTTCACAGTGAAATTTCCGTATGAATTCTGTTGCGCAAAGACAAAAGTTTTCTATATGGCAATCAGAAATTCATACTTTAAGCGACAGCAGGATCTCGGTGTTTCTTAAATCGTTAATGGGTTTGATTTGCTGTCTTATAAAGTCCATTGGTAATGCAAGAGGCACAGAAATATTCAATTTAGTAAAAGTGCAAGGAGCAAGACTGCTGTTTAATGCTGAATGGTCATTGAAGATTACAATCAATAATAGAAAGTATTTAAAATATCTTGGCAGAAATTCTGTTTTAGACCTTCTTGCTGTCGTGCATTGCACATGTTAAGCAAGATTGCTCTTTTATGGTTAATGTCTATTGCTATGCTGTATTGTGCTCATTAGCATTTTTCATTCTTTAAACATTTTTGTATATATCCCTTCAACAACGTCTTTGGAAATGTAAAATATGACTTGAAACAAAAGCAAAAATTGGTCAATTGAGAACTTTGCCATTTTGGGTTGTGGGAGAATCAGGATGAGCTGAAATGGCCATAAGTTAGGCTGCATTGCATACTAGCATCGGTCGTAATATAATTTTGAATTTGGCAATTTCTCTTATGGTCACAAATTGTAGTGCTTCAACAATTCTCACATAAACACAGAAGTCAGCCAGGTTTGGAGCACCTGGCGTGCAAGGCAAGGAACCCAGGATGGTTCCTATCACAGCACGTGGGCTCGCCCAGGATTTGAACTCGGGACCTCTCGCACCCGAAACGAGAATCATACCACTAGACCAATGAGCCCCCGATATGGGCTTGGGTTACGCACTGCCTGGGATGCAGCTCAGAGTCCTTTTAATTCTATGTTTTTACAGGGCGCCATAAAATTTCACTGTGAAATTTCCGTATGAATTCTGTTGCGCAAAGACAAAAGTTTTCTATATGGCAATCAGAAATTCATACTTTAAGCGACAGCAGGATCTCAGCGTTTCTTAAATCGTTAATGGGTTTGATTTGTTGTCTTATAAAGACCATTGGTAATGCAAGAGGCACAGAAATGTTCAATTTAATAAATGTGCAAGGAGCAAGAATGCTGTTTAATGCTGAATGGTCACTGAAGATTACAATCAATAACAAAAAGCATTTAAAATATCTTGGCAGAAATTCTGTTTTAGACCTTCTTGCTGTCGTGCATTGCACATGTAAAGCAAGATTGCTCTTTCATGGTCAATGTCTATTGCTATGCTGTATTGTGCTCATTAGCATTTTTCATTCTTTAAACATTTTTGTATATATCCCTTCAACAATGTCTTTGCAAATGTAAAAGTTGACTTGAAACAAAAGCAAAAATTGGTCAATTGGGAATTTTGCCATTTTGGGTGGAGGCACAATCAGGATGAGCTCAAATGGCCATAAGTTAGGCTGCATTGCATACTAGCATCGGTCGTAATATAATTTTGAACTTGGCAATCGCTCTTATGGTCACAAATTGTAGTGCTTCAAGAATTCTCGCATAAACACAGAAGTCAGCCTGGTTTGGAGCACCTGCTGTGCAAGGCAAGGAACCCAGTTTGGTTCCTATCACAGCACGTGGGCTCGTCCGGGCTTTGAACCCAGGACCTCTCGCACCCAAAGAGAGAATCATACCCATAGACCAACGAGCCCCCGATATGGGCTTGCATTACGCTCTGCCTGGGATGCAGCTCAGAGTCCTTTTAATTATATATATTTACAGGGCGCCATTAAATTCCACTGTGAAATTTCCGTATGCAATCTGTTGCGCAAAGACAAAAGTTTTCTATATGGCAATCAGAAATTCAGACTTTAAGCGACAGCAGGATCTCGGCGTTTCTTAAATCGTTAATGGGTTTGATTTGCTGTCTTATAAAGTCCATTGGTAATGCAAGAGGCACAGAAATATTCAATTTAGTAAAAGTGCAAAGAGCAAGACTGCTGTTTAATGCTGAATGGTCACTGAAGATTACAATCAATAATAGAAAGTATTTAAAATATCTTGGCAGAAATTCTGTTTTAGACCTTCTTGCTGTCGTGCATTGCAAATATTAAGCAAGTTTGCTCTTTTATGCTCAATGTCTATTGCTATGCTGTATTGTGCTCATTAGCATTTTTCATTCTTTAAACATTTTTGCATATATCCCTTCAACAACGTCTTTGGAAATGTAAAAGTTGACTTGAAACAAAAGCAAAAATTGGTCAATTGGGAACTTTGCCATTTTGGGTGGAGGCAGAATCAAGATGAGCTCAAAAGGCCATAAGTTAGGCTGCATTGCATACTAGCATCGGTCGTAATATAATTTTGAACTTGGCAATCGCACTTATGGTCACAAATTGTAGTGCTTCAAGAATTCTCGCATAAACACAGAAGTCAGCCAGGTTTGGAGCACCTGCTGTGCAAGGCAAGGAACCCAGTTTGGTTCCTATCACAGCACTTGGGCTCGTCCGGGATTTGAACCCAGGACCTCTCGCACCCAAAGCGAGAATCATACCCCTAGACCAACGAGCCTCCGATATGGGCTTGGGTTACGCACTGCCTGGGATGCAGCTCAGAGTCCTTTTAATTCTACGTTTTTACAGGGCGCCATTAAATTTCATTGTGAAATTTCCGTATGAATTATGTTGCGCAAAGACAAAAGTTTTCTATATGGCAATCAGAAATTCATACTTTAAGCGACAGCAGGAACTCAGCGTTTCTTAAATCGTTAATGGGTTTGATTTGCTGTCTTATAAAGACCATTGGTAATGCAAGAGGCACAGAAATGTTCAATTTAGTAAATGTGCAAGGAGCAAGACTGCTGTTTAATGCTGAATGGTCACTGAAGATTACAATCAATAATAGAAAGTATTTAAAATATCTTGGCAGAAATTCTGTTTTAGACCTTCTTGCTGTCGTGCATTGCAAATATTAAGCAAGTTTGCTCTGTTATGGTCAATGTCTATTGCTATGCTGTATTATGCTCATTAGCATTTTTCATTCTTTAAACATTTTTGCATATATCCCTTCAACAACATCTTTGGAAATGTAAAAGTTGACTTGAAACAAAAGCAAAAATTGGTCAATTGGGAATTTTGCCATTTTGGGTGGAGGCAGAATCAGGATGAGCTCAAATGGCCATAAGTTAGGCTGCATTGCATACTAGCATCGGTCGTAATATAATTTTGAACTTGGCAATCTCTCTTATGGTCACAAATTGTAGTGCTTCAACAATTCTCGCATAAACACAGAAGTCAGCCTGGTTTGGAGCACCTGCCGTGCAAAACAAGGAACCCAGTTTGGTTCCTATCACAGCACGTGGGCTCGTCCGGGATTTGAACCCGGGACCTCTCGCACCCAAAGCGAGAATCATACCCCTAGACCAACGAGCCCCCGATATGGGCTTGCATTACGCACTGCCTGGGATGCAGCTCAGAGTCCTTTTAATTCTACGTTTTTACAGGGCGCCATTAAATTCCACTGTGAAATTTCCGTATGAATTCTGTTGCGCAAAGACAAAAGTTTTCTATATGGCAATCAGAAATTCATACTTTAAGCGACAGCAGGATCTCAGCGTTTCTTAAATCGTTAATGGGTTTGATTTGCTGTCTTATAAAGACCATTGGTAATGCAAGAGGCAGAGAAATGTTCAATTTAGTAAAAGTGCAAGGAGCAAGAATGCAGTTTAATGCTGAATGGTCATTGAAGATTACAATCAGTAACAGAAAGCATTTAAAATATCTTGGCAGAAATTCTGTTTTAGACCTTCTTGCTGTCGTGCATTGCAAATATTAAGCAAGTTTGCTCTTTTATGGTCAATGTCTATTGCTATGCTGTATTTGGCTCATTAGCATTTTTCATTCTTTAAACATTTTTGTATATATCCCTTCAACAACGTCTTTGCAAATGTAAAATATGACTTGAAACAAAAGCAAAAATTGGTCAATTGAGAACTTTGCCATTTTGGGTTGTGGGAGAATCAGGATGAGCTGAAATGGCCATAAGTTAGGCTGCATTGCATACTAGCATCGGTCGTAATATAATTTTGAATTTGGCAATCTCTCTTATGGTCACAAATTGTAGTGCTTCAACAATTCTCACATAAACACAGAAGTCAGCCAGGTTTGGAGCACCTGGCGTGCAAGGCAAGGAACCCAGCATGGTTCCTATCACAGCACGTGGGCTCGCCCAGGATTAGAACTCGGGACCTCTCGCACCCGAAACGAGAATCATACCACTAGACCAACGAGCCCCCGATATCGGCTTGGGTTACGCACTGCCTGGGATGCAGCTCAGAGTCCTTTTAATTCTATGTTTTTACAGGGCGCCATTAAATTTCACAGTGAAATTTCCGTATGAATTCTGTTGCGCAAAGACAAAAGTTTCCTATATGGCAATCAGAAATTCATACTTTAAGCGACAGCAGGATCTCGGTGTTTCTTAAATCGTTAATGGGTTTGATTTGCTGTCTTATAAAGTCCATTGGTAATGCAAGAGGCACAGAAATATTCAATTTAGTAAAAGTGCAAGGAGCAAGACTGCTGTTTAATGCTGAATGGTCATTGAAGATTACAATCAATAATAGAAAGTATTTAAAATATCTTGGCAGAAATTCTGTTTTAGACCTTCTTGCTGTCGTGCATTGCACATGTTAAGCAAGATTGCTCTTTTATGGTCAATGTCTATTGCTATGCTGTATTGTGCTCATTAGCATTTTTCATTCTTTAAACATTTTTGTATATATCCCTTCAACAACGTCTTTGGAAATGTAAAAGTTGACTTGAAACAAAAGCAAAAATTGGTCAATTGAGAACTTTGGCATTTTGGGTGGAGGGAGAATCAGGATGAGCTGAAATGGCCATAAGTTAGGCTGCATTGCATACTAGCATCGGTCGTAATATAATTTTGAATTTGGCAATCTCTCTTATGGTCACAAATTGTAGTGCTTCAACAATTCTCACATAAACACAGAAGTCAGCCAGGTTTGGAGCGCCTGGCGTGCAAGGCAAGGAACCCAGCATGGTTCCTATCACAGCACGTGGGCTCACCCAGGATTTGAACTCGGGACCTCTCGCACCCGAAACGAGAATCATACCCCTAGACCAACGAGCCCCCGATAAGGGCTTGCGTTACGCACTGCCTGGGATGCAGCTCAGAGTCCTTTTAATTCTACGTTTTTACAGGGCGCCATTAAATTCCACTGTGAAATTTCCGTATGAATTCTGTTGCGCAAAGACAAAAGTTTTCTATATGGCAATCAGAAATTCATACTTTAAGCGACAGCAGGATCTCAGCGTTTCTTAAATCGTTAATGGGTTTGATTTGCTGTCTTATAAAGACCATTGGTAATGCAAGAGGCAGAGAAATGTTCAATTTAGTAAAAGTGCAAGGAGCAAGAATGCTGTTTAATGCTGAATGGTCACTGAAGATTACAATCAATAATAGAAAGTATTTAAAATATCTTGCCAGAAATTCTGTTTTAGACCTTCTTGCTGTCGTGCATTGCAAATATTAAGCAAGTTTGCTCTTTTATGGTCAATGTCTATTGCTATGCTGTATTGTGCTCATTAGCATTTTTCATTCTTTAAACATTTTTGCATATATCCCTTCAACAACGTCTTTGGAAATGTAAAAGTTGACTTGAAACAAAAGCAAAAATTGGTCAATTGGGAATTTTGCCATTTTGGGTGGAGGCAGAATCAGGATGAGCTCAAATGGCCATAAGTTAGGCTGCATTGCATACTAGCATCGGTCGTAATATAATTTTGAACTTGGCAATCGCTCTTATGGTCACAAATTGTAGTGCTTCAAGAATTCTCGCATAAACACAGAAGTCAGCCTGGTTTGGAGCACCTGCCGTGCAAGGCAAGAAACCCAGTTTGGTTCCCATCACAGCACATGGGCTCGTCCGGGATTTGAACCCGGGACCTCTCGCACCCAAAGCGAGAATCATACCCCTAGACCAACGAGCCCCCGATATGGGCTTGGGTTACGCACTGCCTGGGATGCAGCTCAGAGTCCTTTTAATTCTATGTTTTTACAGGGCGCCATTAAATTTCACAGTGAAATTTCCGTATGAATTCTGTTGCGGAAAGACAAAAGTTTTCTATATGGCAATCAGAAATTCATACTTTAAACGACAGCAGGATCTCAGCGTTTCTTAAATCGTTAATGGGTTTGATTTGCTGTCTTATAAAGACCATTGGTAATGCAAGAGGCACAGAAATGTTCAATTTAGTAAATGTGCAAGGAGCAAGAATGCTGTTTAATGCTGAATGGTCACTGAAGATTACAATCAATAATAGAAAGTATTTAAAATATCTTGCCAGAAATTCTGTTTTAGACCTTCTTCCTGTCGTGCATTGCAAATAATAAGCAAGTTTGCTCTTTTATGGTCAATGTCTATTGCTATGCTGTATTGTGCTCATTAGCATTTTTCATTCTTTAAACATTTTTGTATATATCCCTTCAACAATGTCTTTGGAAACGTAAAAGTTGACTTGAAACAAAAGCAAAAATTGGTCAATTGGGAATTTTGCCATTTTGGGTTGAGGCAGAATCAGGATGAGCTCAAATGGCCATAAGTTAGGCTGCATTGCATACTAGCATCGGTCGTAATATAATTCTGAACTTGGCAATCTCTCTTATGGTCACAAATTGTAGTGCTTCAACAATTCTCGCATAAACACAGAAGTCAGCCTGGTTTGGAGCACCTGCCGTGCAAGGCAAGGAACCCAGTTTGGTTCCCATCACAGCACATGGGCTCGTCTGGGATTTGAACCCGGGACCTCTCTCACCCAAAGCGAGAATCACACCCCTAGACCAACGAGCCCCCAATATGGGCTTGGGTTACGCACTGCCTGAGATGCAGCTCAGAGTCCTTTTAATTCTACGTTTTTACAGGGCGCCATTAAATTTCACTGTGAGATTTCCGTATGCAATCTGTTGCGCAAAGACAAAAGTTTTCTATATGGCAATCAGAAATTCAGACTTTAAGCGACAGCAGGATCTCGGCGTTTCTAAAATCGTTAATGGGTTTGATTTGCTGTCTTATAAAGTCCATTGGTAATGCAAGAGGCACAGAAATGCTCAATTTAGTAAAAGTGCAAGGAGCAAGACTGCTGTTTAATGCTGAATGGTCATTGAAGATTACAATCAATAATAGAAAGTATTTAAAATATCTTGGCAGAAATTCTGTTTTAGACCTTCTTGCTGTCGTGCATTGCACATGTTAAGCAAGATTGCTCTTTTATGGTCAATGTCTATTGCTATGCTGTATTGTGCTCATTAGAATTTTTCATTCTTTAAACATTTTTGTATATATCCCTTCAACAACGTCTTTGGAAATGTAAAAGTTGACTTGAAACAAAAGCAAAAATTGGTCAATTGAGAACTTTGCCATTTTGGGTGGAGTGAGAATCAGGATGAGCTGAAATGGCCATAAGTTAGGCTGCATTGCATACTAGCATCGGTCGTAATATAATTTTGAATTTGGCAATCTCTCTTATGGTCACAAAGTGTAGTGCTTCAACAATTCTCGCATAAACACAGAAGTCAACCAGGTTTGGAGCACCTGCCGTGCAAGGCAAGGGACCCAGTTTCGTTCCCATCACAGCACGTGGGCTCGTCCGGGATTTGAACCCGGGACCTCTCGCACCCGAAGCGAGAATCATACCCCTAGACCTACGAGCCCCCAATATAGGCTTGGGTTACGCACTGCCTGAGATGCAGCTCAGAGTCCTTTTAATTCTAAGTTTTTACAGGGCGCCATTAAATTTCACTGTGAAATTTCCGTATGCAATCTGTTGCGCAAAGACAAAAGTTTTCTATATGGCAATCAGAAATTCAGACCTTAAGCGACAGCAGGATCTCGGCGTTTCTTAAATCGTTAATGGGTTTGATCTGCTGTCTTATAAAGTCCATTGGTAATGCAAGAGGCACAGATATATTCAATTTAGTAAAAGTGCAAGCAGCAAGACTGCTGTTTAATGTTGAATGGTCATTGAAGATTACAATCAATAACAGAAAGCATTTAAAATATCTTGGCAGAAATTCTGTTTTAGACCTTCTTGCTGTCGTGCATTGCAAATATTAAGCAAGTTTGCTCTTTTATGGTCAATGTCTATTGCTATGCTGTATTTGGCTCATTAGCATTTTTCATTCTTTAAACATTTTTGTATATATCCCTTCAACAACGTCTTTGGAAATGTAAAAGTTGACTTGAAACAAAAGCAAAAATTGGTCAATTGGGAATTTTGCCATTTTGGGTTGAGGCAGAATCAGGATGAGCTGAAATGGCCATAAGTTAGGCTGCATTGCATACTAGCATCGGTCGTAATATAATTTTGAATTTGGCAATCTCTCTTACGGTCACAAATTGTAGTGCTTCAACAATTCTTGCATAAACACAGAAGTCAACCAGGTTTGGAGCACCTGCCGTGCAAGGCAAGGGACCCAGTTTCGTTCCCATCACAGCACGTGGGCTCGTGCGGGATTTGAACCCGGGACCTCTCGCACCCGAAGCGAGAATCATACCCCTAGACCAACGAGCCCCCAATATGGGCTTGGGTTACGCACTGCCTGAGATGCAGCTCAGAGTCCTTTTAATTCTACGTTTTTACAGGGCGCCATTAAATTTCACTGTGAAATTTCCGTATGAATTCTGTTGCGCAAAGACAAAAGTTTTCAATATGGCAATCAGAAATTCATACTTTAAGCGACAGCAGGATCTCAGCGTTTCATAAATCGTTAATGGGTTTGATTTGCTGTCTTATAAAGACCATTGGTAATGCAAGAGGCACAGAAATGTTCAATTTAGTAAATGTGCAAGGAGCAAGAATGCTGTTTAATGCTGAATGGTCATTGAAGATTACAATCAATAACAGAAAGCATTTAAAATATCTTGGCAGAAATTCTGTTTTAGACCTTCTTGCTGTCGTGCATTGCAAATATTAAGCAAGTTTGCTCTTTTATGGTCAATGTCTATTGCTATGCTGTATTTGGCTCATTAGCATTTTTCATTCTTTAAACATTTTTGTATATATCCCTTCAACAACGTCTTTGCAAATGTAAAATATGACTTGAAACAAAAGCAAAAATTGGTCAATTGAGAACTTTGCCATTTTGGGTGGTGGGAGAATCAGGATGAGCTGAAATGGCCATAAGTTAGGCTGCATTGCATACTAGCATCGGTCGTAATATAAATTTGAATTTGGCAATCTCTCTTATGGTCACAAATTGTAGTGCTTCAACAATTCTCGCATAAACACAGAAGTCAGCCAGGTTTGGAGAACCTGCTGTGCAAGGCAAGGAACCCAGTTTGGTTCTTATCACAGCACGTGGGCTCGTCCGGGATTTGAACCCGGGACCTCCCGCACCCGAAGCGAGAATCATACCCCTAGACCAACGAGCCCCTGACATTGAGTAGAGTTACGCACTGCCTGGGATACAGCTCAGAGTCCTTTTAATTATAAATATTTACATGGCGCCATTAAATTCCACTGTGACATTTCCGTATGCAATCTGTTGCGCAAAGACAAAAGTTTTCTATATGGCAATCAGAAATTCAGACTTTAAGCAACAGCAGGATCTCGGCGTTTCTTAAATCGTTAATGGGTTTGATTTGCTGTCTTATAAAGTCCATTGGTAATGCAAGAGGCACAGAAATGTTCAATTTAGTAAAAGTGCAAGGAGCAAGACTGCTGTTTAATGCTGAATGGTCATTGAAGATTACAATCAATAATAGAAAGTATTTAAAATATCTTGGCAGAAATTCTGTTTTAGACCTTCTTGCTGTCGTGCATTGCACATGTTAAGCAAGATTGCTCTTTTATGGTCAATGTCTATTGCTATGCTGTATTGTGCTCATTAGCATTTTTCATTCTTTAAACATTTTTGTATATATCCCTTCAACAACGTCTTTGGAAATGTAAAAGTTGACTTGAAACAAAAGCAAAAATTGGTCAATTGAGAATTTTGCCATTTTGGGTGGAGGGAGAATCAGGATGAGCTCAAATAGGCATAAGTTAGGCTGCATTGCATACTAGCATCGGTCGTAATATAATTTTGAATTTGGCAATCTCTCTTATGCTCAAAAATTGTAGTGCTTCAACAATTCTCGCATAAACACGGAAGTCAGTTGGGTTTGGAGCACCTGCCGTGCAAGGCAAGGAACCCAGTTTGGTTCCTATCACAGCACGTAGACTCGGCCGGGATTTGAACCCGGGACCTCTCGCACCCAAAGCGAGAATCATACCCCTAGACCAACGAGCCCCCAATATGGGCTTTAGTTACGCACTGCCTGGGATGCAGCTCAGAGTCCTTAAAATTCTACGTTTTTACAGGGAGCCATTAAATTTCACTGTGAAATTTCCGTATGCAATCTGTTGCGCAAAGACAAAAGTTTTCTATATGGCAATCAGAAATTCAGACCTTAAGCGACAGCAGGATCTCGGCGTTTCTTAAATCGTTAATGGGTTTGATCTGCTGTCTTATAAAGTCCATTGGTAATGCAAGAGGCACAGATATATTCAATTTAGAAAAAGTGCAAGCAGCAAGACTGCTGTTTAATGTTGAATGGTCATTGAAAATTACAATCAATAACAGAAAGTATTTAAAATATCTTGGCAGAAATTCTGTTTTAGACCTTCTTGCTGTCGTGCATTGCAAATATTAAGCAAGTTTGCTCTTTTATGGTCAATGTCTATTGCTATGCTGTATTTGGCTCATTAGCATTTTTCATTCTTTAAACATTTTTGTATATATCCCTTCAACAACGTCTTTGCAAATGTAAAATATGACTTCAAACAAAAGCAAAAATTGGTCAATTGAGAACTTTGCCATTTAGGGTGGTGGGAGAATCAGGATGAGCTGAAATGGCCATAAGTTAGGCTGCATTGCATACTAGCATCGGTCGTAATATAATTTTGAATTTGGCAATCTCTCTTATGGTCACAAATTGTAGTGCTTCAACAATTCTCGCATAAACACAGAAATCAGCCAGGTTTGGAGCACCTGCCGTGCAAGGAAAGGAACCCAGTTTCGTTCCCATCACAGCACGTGGGCTCGTCCAGGATTTGAACCCGGGACCTCTCGCACCCAAAGTGAGAATCATACCCCTAGACCAACGAGCCCCCGATATAGGCTTGGGTTACGCACTGCCTGGGATGCAGCTCAGAGTCCTTTTAATTCTATATATTTACATGGCGCCATTAAATTTCACTGTGAAATTTCTGTATGCAATCTGTTGCGCAAAGACAAAAGTTTTCTATATGGCAATCAGAAATTCAGACTTTAAGCAACAGCAGGATCTCGGCGTTTCTTAAATCGTTAATGGGTTTGATTTGCTGTCTTATAAAGTCCATTGGTAATGCAAGAGGCACAGAAATGTTCAATTTAGTAAAAGTGCAAGGAGCAAGACTGCTGTTTAATGCTGAATGGTCATTGAAGATTACAATCAATAATAGAAAGTATTTAAAATATCTTGGCAGAAATTCTGTTTTAGAACTTCTTGCTGTCGTGCATTGCACATGTTAAGCAAGATTGCTCTTTTATGGTCAATGTCTATTGCTATGCTCTATTGTGCTCATTAGCATTTTTCATTCTTTAAACATTTTTGTATATATCCCTTCAACAACGTCTTTGGAAATGTAAAAGTTGACTTGAACCAAAAGCAAAAATTGGTCAATTGAGAACTTTGCCATTTTGGGTGGAGTGAGAATCAGGATGAGCTCAAATGGCCATAAGTTAGGCTGCATTGCATACTAGCATCGGTCGTAATATAATTTTGAATTTGGCAATCTCTCTTATGGTCACAAATTGTAGTGCTTCAACAATTCTCGCATAAACACAGAAGTCAACCAGGTTTGGAGCACCTGCCGTGCAAGGCAAGGGACCCAGTTTCGTTCCCATCACAGCACGTGGGCTCGTCCGGGATTCGAACCCGGGACCTCTCACACCCGAAGCGAGAATCATACCCCTAGACCAACGAGCCCCCAATATGGGCTTGGGTTACGCACTGCCTGAGATGCAGCTCAGAGTCCTTTTAATTCTACGTTTTTACAGGGCGCCATTAAATTTCACTGTGAGATTTCCGTATGCAATCTGTTGCGCAAAGACAAAAGTTTTCTATATGGCAATCAGAAATTCAGACTTTAAGCAACAGCAGGATCTCGGCGTTTCTTGAATCGTTAATGGGTTTGATTTGCTGTCTTATAAAGTCCATTGGTAATGCAAGAGGCACAGAAATGTTCAATTTAGTAAAAGTGCAAGGAGCAAGACTGCTGTTTAATGCTGAATGGTCATTGAAGATTACAATCAATAATAGAAAGTATTTAAAATATCTTGGCAGAAATTCTGTTTTAGAACTTCTTGCTGTCGTGCATTGCACATGTTAAGCAAGATTGCTCTTTTATGGTCAATGTCTATTGCTATGCTGTATTGTGCTCATTAGCATTTTTCATTCTTTAAACATTTTTGTATATATCCCTTCAACAACATCTTTGGAAATGTAAAAGTTGACTTGAAACAAAAGCAAAAATTGGTCAATTGAGAACTTTGCCATTTTGGGTGGTGGGAGAATCAGGATGAGCTGAAATGGCCATAAGTTAGGCTGCATTGCATACTAGCATCGGTCGTAATATAATTTTGAATTTGGCAATCTCTCTTATGCTCAAAAATTGTAGTGCTTCAACAATTCTCGCATAAACACAGAAGTCAGCCAGGTTTGGAGCACCTGCCGTGCAAGGCAAGGAACCCTGTTTGGTTCTCATCACAGCACGTGGGCTCGTCCGGGATTTGAACCCGGGACTTCTCGCACCCGAAGCGAGAATCATACCCCTAGACCAACGAACCCCCGATATGGGCTTGGGTTACGCACTGCCTGGGATGCAGCTCAGAGTTCTTTTAATTCTACGTTTTTACAGGGCGCCATTAAATTTCACTGTGAAATTTCCGTATGCAATCTGTTGCGCAAAGACAAAAGTTTTCTATATGGCAATCAGAAATTCAGACTTTAAGCGACAGCAGGATCTCGGCGTTTCTTAAATCGTTAATGGGTTTGATTTGCTGTCTTATAAAGTCCATTGGTAATGCAAGAGGCACAGAAATGTTCAATTTAGTAAAAGTGCAAGGAGCAAGACTGCTGTTTAATGCTGAATGGTCATTGAAGATTACAATCAATAATAGAAAGTATTTAAAATATCTTGGCAGAAATTCTGTTTTAGACCTTCTTGCTCTCGTGCATTGCACATGTTAAGCAAGTTTGCTCTTTTATGGTCAATGTCTATTGCTATGCTGTATTGTGCTCATTAGCATTTTTCATTCTTTTAACATTTTTGTATATATCCCTTCAACAATGTCTTTGCAAATGTAAAAGTTGACTTGAAAGAAAAGCAAAAATTGGTCAATTGGGAATTTTGCCATTTTGGGTCGAGGCAGAATCAGGATGAGCTCAAATGGCCATAAGTTAGGCTGCATTGCATACTAGCATCGGTCGTAATATAATTTTGAATTTGGCAATCTCTCTTATGGTCACAAATTGTAGTGCTTCAACAATTCTCGCATAAACACAGAAGTCAACCAGGTTTGGAGCACCTGCCGTGCAAGGCAAGGGACCCAGTTTCGTTCCCATCACAGCACGTGGGCTCGTCCGGGATTTGAACCCGGGACCTCTCGCACCCGAAGCGAGAATCATACCCCTAGACCAACGAGCCCCCAATATGGGCTTGGGTTACGCACTGCCTGAGATGCAGCTCAGAGTCCTTTTAATTCTACGTTTTTACAGGGCGCCATTAAATTTCACTGTGAAATTTCCGTATGCAATCTGTTGCGCAAAGACAAAAGTTTTCTATATGGCAATCAGAAATTCAGACTTTAAGCGACAGCAGGATCTCGGCGTTTCTTAAATCGTTAATGGGTTTGATCTGCTGTCTTATAAAGTCCATTGGTAATGCAAGAGGCACAGATATATTCAATTTAGTAAAAGTGCAAGCAGCAAGACTGCTGTTTAATGTTGAATGGTCATTGAAGATTACAATCAATAACAGAAAGCATTTAAAATATCTTGGCAGAAATTCTGTTTTAGACCTTCTTGCTGTCGTGCATTGCAAATATTAAGCAAGTTTGCTCTTTTATGGTCAATGTCTATTGCTATGCTGTATTTGGCTCATTAGCATTTTTCATTCTTTAAACATTTTTGTATATATCCCTTCAACAACGTCTTTGCAAATGTAAAATATGACTTGAAACAAAAGCAAAAATTGGTCAATTGAGAACTTTGCCATTTTAGGTGGTGGGAGAATCAGGATGAGCTGAAATGGCCATAAGTTAGGCTGCATTGCATACTAGCATCGGTCGTAATATAATTTTGAATTTGGCAATCTCTCTTATGCTCAAAAATTGTAGTGCTTCAACAATTCTCGCATAAACACAGAAGTCAGCCAGGTTTGGAGCACCTGCCGTGCAAGGCAAGGAACCCTGTTTGGTTCTCATCACAGCACGTGGGCTCGTCCGGGATTTGAACCCGGGACCTCTCGCACCCGAAGCGAGAATCATACCCCTAGACCAACGAGCCCCCGATATGGGCTTGGGTTACGCACTGCCTGGGATGCAGCTCAGAGTTCTTTTAATTCTACGTTTTTACAGGGCGCCATTAAATTTCACTGTGAAATTTCCGTATGCAATCTGTTGCGCAAAGACAAAAGTTTTCTATATGGCAATCAGAAATTCAGACTTTAAGCGACAGCAGGATCTCGGCGTTTCTTAAATCGTTAATGGGTTTGATTTGCTGTCTTATAAAGTCCATTGGTAATGCAAGAGGCACAGAAATGTTCAATTTAGTAAAAGTGCAAGGAGCAAGACTGCTGTTTAATGCTGAATGGTCATTGAAGATTACAATCAATAATAGAAAGTATTTAAAATATCTTGGCAGAAATTCTGTTTTAGACCTTCTTGCTGTCGTGCATTGCACATGTTAAGCAAGTTTGCTCTTTTATGGTCAATGTCTATTGCTATGCTGTATTGTGCTCATTAGCATTTTTCATTCTTTAAACATTTTTGTATATATCCCTTCAACAATGTCTTTGCAAATGTAAAAGTTGACTTGAAAGAAAAGCAAAAATTGGTCAATTGGGAATTTTGCCATTTTGGGTCGAGGCAGAATCAGGATGAGCTCAAATGGCCATAAGTTAGGCTGCATTGCATACTAACATCGGTCGTAATATAATTTTGAACTTGGCAATCTCTCTTATGGTCACAAATTGTAGTGCTTCAACAATTCTCGCATAAACACAGAAGTCAGCCTGGTTTGGAGCACCTGCAGTGCAAGGCAAGGAACACAGTTTGGTTCCTATCACAGCACATGGGCTCGTCGGGGATTTGAACCCAGAACCTCTTGCACCCAAAGCAAGAATCATACGCCTAGACCAACGAGTCCCCGATATGGGCATCAGTTACGCACTGCCTGGGATGCAGCTCAGAGTCCTTTTAATTCTACGTTTTTACAGGGCGCCATTAAATTTCACTGTGAAATTTCCGTATGCAACCTGTTGTGCAAAGACAAAAGTTTTCTATATGGCAATCAGAAATTCAGACTTTAAGTGACAGCAGGATCTCGGCGTGTCTTAAATCGTTAATGGGTTTGATTTGCTGTCTTATAAAGTCCATTGGTAATGCAAGAGGCACAGAAATGTTCAATTTAGTAAAAGTGCAAGGAGCAAGACTGCTGTTTAATGCTGAATGGTCATTGAAGATTACAATCAATAATAGAAAGTATTTAAAATATCTTGGCAGAAATTCTGTTTTAGACCTTCTTGCTGTCGTGCATTGCACATGTTAAGCAAGATTGCTCTTTTATGGTCAATGTCTATTGCTATGCTGTATTGTGCTCATTAGCATTTTTCATTCTTTAAACATTTTTGTATATATCCCTTCAACAACGTCTTTGGAAATGTAAAAGTTGACTTGAAACAAAAGCAAAAATTGCTCAATTGAGAATTTTGCCATTTTGGGTGGAGGCAGAATCAGGATGAGCTCAAATGGCCATAAGTTAGGCTGCATTGCATACTAGCATCGGTCGTAATATAGTTTTGAACTTGGCAATTCCTATTACGGTCACAAATTGTAGTGCTTCAACAATTCTCGCATAAACACAGAAGTCAACCAGGTTTGGAGCACCTGCCGTGCAAGGCAAGGGACCCAGTTTCGTTCCCATCACAGCATGTGGGCTCGTCTGGGATTTGAACCCGGGACCTCTCGCACCCGAAGCGAGAATCATACCCCTAGACCAACAAGCCCCGAATATGGGCTTGGGTTACGCACTGCCTGAGATGCAGCTCAGAGTCCTTTTAATTCTACGTTTTTACAGGGCGCCATTAAATTTCACTGTGAGATTTCCGTATGCAATCTGTTGCGCAAAGACAAAAGTTTTCTATATGGCAATCAGAAATTCAGACTTTAAGCAACAGCAGGATCTCGGCGTTTCTTGAATCGTTAATGGGTTTGATTTGCTGTCTTATAAAGTCCATTGGTAATGCAAGAGGCACAGAAATGTTCAATTTAGTAAAAGTGCAAGGAGCAAGACTGCTGTTTAATGCTGAATGGTCATTGAAGATTACAATCAATAATAGAAAGTATTTAAAATATCTTGGCAGAAATTCTGTTTTAGAACTTCTTGCTGTCGTGCATTGCACATGTTAAGCAAGATTGCTCTTTTATGGTCAATGTCTATTGCTATGCTGTATTGTGCTCATTAGCATTTTTCATTCTTTAAACATTTTTGTATATATCCCTTCAACAACGTCTTTGGAAATGTAAAAGTTGACTTGAAACAAAAGCAAAAATTGGTCAATTGAGAACTTTGCCATTTTGGGTGGAGTGAGAATCAGGATGAGCTCAAATGGCCATAAGTTAGGCTGCATTGCATACTAGCATCGGTCGTAATATAATTTTGAATTTGGCAATCTCTCTTATGGTCACAAATTGTAGTGCTTCATCAATTCTTGCATAAACACAGAAGTCAACCAGGTTTGGAGCACCTGCCGTGCAAGGCAAGGGACCCAGTTTCATTCCCATCACAGCACGTGGGCTCGTCCGGGATTTGAACCCGGGACCTCTCGCACCCGAAGCGAGAATCATACCCCTAGACCAACGAGCCCCCAATATGGGCTTGGGTTACGCACTGCCTGAGGTGCAGCTCAGAGTCCTTTTAATTCTACGTTTTTACAGGGCGCCATTAAATTTCACTGTGAGATTTCCGTATGCAATCTGTTGCGCAAAGACAAAAGTTTTCTATATGGCAATCAGAAATTCATACTTTAAGCGACAGCAGTATCTCAGCGTTTCTTAAATCGTTAATGGGTTTGATTTGCTGTCTTATAAAGTCCATTGGTAATGCAAGAGGCACAGAAATGTTCAATTTAGTAAAAGTGCAAGGAGCAAGGCTGCTGTTTAATGCTGAATGGTCACTGAAGATTACAATCAATAATAGAAAGCATTTAAAATATCTTGGCAGAAATTCTGTTTTAGACCTTCTTGCTGTCGTGCATTGCAAATATAAAGCAAGTTTGCTCTTTTATAGTCAGTATCTATTGCTATGCTGTATTGTACTCATCAGCATTTTTCACTCTTTAAACATTTTTGCATATATCCCTTCAACAACGTCTTTGCAAATGTAAAAGTTCATTTGAAACAAAAGCAAAAATTGATCAATTGAGAACTTTGCCATTTTGGGTGGAGGGAGAATCAGGATGAGCTCAAATGGCCATAAGTTAGGCTGCATTGCATACTAGCATCGGTCGTAATATAATTTTGAACTTGGCAATTTCTCTTATGGTCACAAATTGTAGTGCTTCAACAATTCTCGCATAAACACAGAAGTCAGCCTGGTTTGGAACACCTGCCGTGCAAGGCAAGGAACCCAGTTTGGTTCTTATCACAGTACGTGGGCTCGTCCGGGATTTAAACACAGGACCTCTCGCACCCAAAGCGAGAATCATACCCCTAGACCAACGAGCCCCAATATTGGCTAGTGTTACGCACTGCCTGGGATGCAGCTCAGAGTCCTTTTAATTCAATATATTTACAGGGCTTTTTTATATTTACATACTTTAAGCGACAGCAGGATCTCGGCATTTCTTAAATCGTTAATGGGTTTGATTTGCTGTCTTATAAAGACCATTGGTAATGCAAGAGGCACAGAAATGTTCAATTTAGAAAAAGTGCAAGGAGCAAGACTGCTGTTTAATGCTGAATGGTCATTGAAGATTACAATCAATAACAAAAAGCATTTAAAATATCTTGGCAGAAATTCTGTTTTAGACCTTCTTGCTGTCGTGCATTGCAAATATTAAGCAAGTTTGCTCTTTTATGGTCAGTGTCTATTGCTATGCTGTATTGTACTCATTAGCATTTTTCATTCTTTAAACATTTTTGTATATATCCCTTCAACAACGTCTTTGGAAATGTAAAAGTTGACTTGAAACAAAAGCAAAAATTGCTCAATTGAGAATTTTGCCATTTTGGGTGGAGGCAGAATCAGGATGAGCTCAAATGGCCATAAGTTAGGCTGCATTGCATACTAGCATCGGTCGTAATATAGTTTTGAACTTGGCAATCTCTCTTATGGTCACAAATTGTAGTGCTTCAACAACTCTCACATAAACACAGAAGTCAGCCAGGTTTGGAGTACCTGCCATGCAAGGCAAGGAACCCAGTTTGGTTCCTATCACAGTACGTGAGCTCGTCCGGAATTTGAACCCGGGACCTCTCGCACCCAAAGCGAGAATCATACCCCTAGACCAACGAGCCCCCGATACGGGCTGGGGTTACGCACTGCCTGGGATGCAGCTCAGAGTCCTTTTAATTCTATATATTTACATGGCGCCATTAAATTCCACTGTGAAATTTCCGTATGCAATCTGTTGCGCAAAAACAAAAGTTTTCTATATAGCAATCAGAAATTCAGACTTTAAGTGACAGCAGGATCTCGACGTTTCTTAAATCGTTAATGGGTTTGATTTGCTGTCTTATAAAGTCCATTGGTAATGCAAGAGGCACAGAAATGTTCAATTTAGTAAAAGTGCAAGGAGCAAGACTGCTGTTTAATGCTGAATGGTCATTGAAGATTACAATCAATAACAGAAAGCATTTAAAATATCTTGGCAGAAATTCTGTTTTAGACCTTCTTGCTGTCGTGCATTGCAAATATAAAGCAAGTTTGCTCTTTTATAGTCAGTATCTATTGCTATGCTGTATTGTACTCATCAGCATTTTTCATTCTTTAAACATTTTTGTATATATCCCTTCAACAACGTCTTTGGAAATGTAAACGTTCATTTGAAACAAAAGCAAAAATTGGTCGACTGAGAACTTTGCCATTTTGGGTGGAGGGAGAATCAGGATGAGCTCAAATGGCCATAAGTTAGGCTGCATTGCATACTAGCATCGGTCGTAATATTATTTTGAAATTGGCAATTCCTATTACGGTCACAAATTGTAGTGCTTCAACAATTCTTGCATAAACACAGAAGTCAGCCTGGTTTGGAGCACCTGCCGTGCAAGGCAAGGAACCCAGTTTGGTTTATATCACTGCACGTGGGCTCGTCCGAGATTTGAACCCGGCAGCTCTCGCACCCAAAGCGAGAACCATACCCCTAGACCAACTAGCCCCCGATATTGAGCAGGGTTACGCACTGCCTGGAATGCAGCTCAGAGTCCTTTTAATTGAATGTTTTTACATGGTGCCATTAAATTCCGCTGTGAAATTTCCGTATGCAATCTGTTGAGCAAAGACAAAAGTTTTCTATATGGCAATCAGAAATTCATACTTTAAGCGACAGCAGGATCTCAGCGTTTCTTAAATCGTTAATGGGTTTGATTTGCTGTCTTATAAAGACCATTGGTAATGCAAGAGGCACAGAAATGTTCAGTTTAGTAAAAGTGCAAGGAGCAAGACTGCTGTTTAATGCTGAATGGTCACTGAAGATTACAATCAATAATAGAAAGTATTTAAAATATCATGGCAGAAATTCTTTTTTAGACCTTCTTGCTGTCGGGCATTGCAAATATCAAGCAAGTTTGCTCTTTTATGGTCAATGTCTATTGTTATGCTGTATTGTGCTCATTAGCATTTTTCATTCTTTAAACATTTTTGTGTGTATCCCTTCAACAACGTCTTTGCAAATGTAAAAGTTGACTTGAAACAAAAGCAAAAATTGGTCAATTGAGAACTTTGCCATTTTGGGTGGAGGGAGAATCAGGATGAGCTCAATTGGCCATAAGTTAGGCTGCATTGCATTCTAGGATCGGTGGTAATAGAATTTTGAACTTGGCAATCTCTCTTACGGTGACAAACTGTAGTGCTTCAACAATTCTTGCATAAGTGCTAAAGTCAGCTAAGTTTGGAGCACCTGCCGTGCAAGGCAAGGAACCCAGTTTGGTTCATATCACTGCACGTGGGCTCGTCCGGGATTTGAATCCGGCAGCTCTCGCACCCAAAGCGAGAACCATACCCCTAGACCAACGAGCCCCCGATATTAAGTAGGGTCACGCACTGCCTGGAATGCAGCTCAGAGTCCTTTTAATTGTATGTTTTTATATGGTGCCATTAAATTCCACTGTGAAATTTCCGTATGCAATCTATTGCGCAAAGACAAAAGTTTTCTATATAGCAATCAGAAATTCAGACTTTACGCGACAGCAGGATCTCGGCGTTTCTTAAATCTTTAATGGGTTTGATTTGCTGTCTTATAAAGACCATTGGTAATGCAAGAAGCACAGAAATGTTCAATTTAGTAAAAGTGCAAGGAGCAAGACTGCTGTTTAATGCTGAATGGTCACTGAAGATTACAATCAATAATAGAAAGTATTTAAAATATCTTGGCAGAAATTCTGTTTTAGACCTTCTTGCTGTCGTGCATTGCAAATGTTGGTCAATGTCTATTGTTATGCTATATTGTGCTCATTAGCATTTTTCATTCTTTAAACATTTTTGTATATATCCCTTCAACAACGTCTTTGAAATATAAAAGTTGACTTGAAACCAAAGCAAAAATTGGTCAATTGAGAATTTTGCCATTTTGGGTGGAGGCAGAATCAGGATGAGCTCAATTGGGCATCAGTTAGGCTGGTTTTCATTATTGCATATGTCATATTAGAATTTTGCATTTGGTTATATCTCTTAGTTTTCCTTTTCAAAATCTCCAGAAAGAAATACCATAATAGTAAACTGAAAACCTGTTTTCAGACGTTTCATTAAATTTATAAAAAATGTCAACATTTAAACACAGTAGGTGTTATTTACACCCCCCGTAGAACATTTGTGTCTGTGTATAACTAGAAACAGAAGATAAAAGAAAACATTGTGTTGTACAACATCAAGCAGACAATAGATATAATTAAGAAACAAGTTAATCCGAGGTAACCTAACACTTAACACGCTGTATTTCTCATTAAAAGATCCTAAGAAAGTTAAAAATTTGTCTTTACACATATATCTAATACCCCACCCTACATCTCAACCTCAATCAACAGCATATAAAGTGGACACTGTTACAACCCTCTCAACATCATCCCCATCATGGCAGCATCTACAGATTCTACCAGCGAATTTATTGTAATATCCATGTCTGGCGTGAGCAAAAGTAAAGAACAGAAGGATGCCATAGGACTTCCCAGGAAGATCTATCCACAATGCAGCCTCGACCCAAGGGCTACCTGTTTATCCTCGCACCAGTGATGAAACTAAGCACCGAACCCAACAATCAATTGAGCAACGATGATATGGATTTTTAGTAGAAAAATGCTAGCAATGGGAAAGAACGGACAACTGTTATCAAGTGGGATGTGACTGGGGAACTGGGGAAGAGAATGGTGAATATATGTCAGTGGCCTAAATGCAACTGTTCTGGAATGAGAACCATATGTGATTTGGATGTGGATGTCTGAAGAAAAGAGCGGTTACTTCTTTGCGACCTTAGGCATCTGAGCTTCTGTCGGCAGGTTGGAGGGGGCTGTGGAAACTCTTCTGTACGATTTATGGGAGGCCCGTGATGGAATTATGGAAATCAGTCGACTGAAACAGGAGTTGTTTGAACAGAACCCCATACTTAAACAGATCCTGGAAGAAGAATTTGTGACTCGTTGGGACCCCGAAGACTAAGAGAATCACAGCTCATGATGCGGAACACAATTGGCTGTGCCTTATGCCGCTTTATGTTAAATGTTTTTTTTGAAAAAGTTAGTCCTCTGTTCTAGCATGCAATTGATAAAAAAGTGATTGTCAGGATGTTCCTAGGGGTGATTATGCATGTTGCTGTGTTCATAGACTGATATTTGAGATCACAGAAGTCGGGGATAATTGTCAACGGGGAAAAGTTTTACTTTTAAAAACTTACTTAGCTGATGGGGGAGAGAGAAGGGGAATCCCCCGAAAGTTTCATACGAGCCTGTCTATCTTGTATTCACTGACAATGAATTTGACTGTAATCACATTTTTGTATTTTATGCTTTAATTGTAGATAAATGTAAGCAGGTGATCTGGAGATTTTGACCATGAGCGGTTAAGCTGCATCGGGGAACGAGGGGGAATAGGTGGTTGCGCCTTTAAGCAACTTGGTGACATCATCACCTGAGAGAGAGCGCGAAAAGCCACTGTCTGGAAGCGCCATTTTAAGCTGGATAAGCTGGGCTGCGGACGGTTTTCCGAGTGGGGTGAGAGTTTCCCAGAGTACCAGGTTTGTTTTCTCTGCCAATTTTCTGTGTGAGAAAAGTGGAGAACGGTAACAGAGAGAGGAACAATGCCGGATCCATCAAATTGACAGGTCGGGTCAAAAGGTCACTTGTGGGCGGGGCTTGTGTAGGCGGGGTTTGGTTGTGGTGGTACGATGTGACGTCACGGGAGTTGTATTTATTATTTATTTATTTCATTATTTATTTATTAAATTATTTATGTATTAAATGATTTATTTTTAATTATTTATTTTAAATTATTTATTTTAAATTATTATTTATTATTATTATAAATTATTTTAAATGATTTATTTAATTATTATTTTATTTTTAAATTATATTGAGGAGAGTGCTATATTGAGGAGAGTGCTTATGAGTGTGTGTGTTATTTTAATAAGTTATTATTTTGTCGGGCACAGCCGGGGCCGAGCGGGGGTGGGTTACCTGATGGAGCGTGAGCGTACGGCGTGTCTGGTGTTACGGTACCGCGGTAAGGTCCCGGGCTTTGGAGAATCAGCAAAGGCCTTAGAACCCTGTGTCTGGTGCGGTACTGCGCTAAGGTCCCCGCGGGCTCGGATAATCCTCGGAGAGAGCGATGCCGGAGAGCTGAGAGCCGTGCCGCGGCGCGAGTCTGATGCCGGAGAGCTGAGAGCCGTGCCGCTGCGCGAGTCTGTGACAAACTCTGAGAGACTGAGACTCTGGGAGAAAATGATAAAGTTGGAGCGAAGAATGAGAGGAGGAGGAGGTGGAGGGTCTGTCGTCCAATAAAAACGCTTGGCGCTAGTTTTGACAATGTATGTGTGTTTCTTCCTCACGCAGGCGTTTGTATTACATCAGCGTATGGGGCCACACTTTTGAAGGCCGTCTCTAACGACTTGGGCCATACATCAAGTTGGACACCTTGTCTCCCAGTAAATCCTGTTTTCATACATGACAGTACAGATATGGGTTAACAGAGAAACGATATGACTGCACCTGGTTGATATTGCGGCGAGCGGGGGGGCCTATTCCTCCTAGGGCAGAGGCACAAGTATCTTCGAGGTCTTACCCTTCCTGCCAGCCAAAGAGGTTCATCCAGGCCTTACCCGGTGAGTATATTATTTCTTTTATTCGCGTGATAAAAATGCTAATTAATTAAATTAAATTAAATTAAATTAAAAATAACATTCTAATAATAGGTATTCTCTGTTTTTTCTATGTACAAGAGAGAGACTGCGCTGACCAGTCAAGAGAAAATCTACAAGAGACCTGAATCAGCAGTGTTATAAAGCACATAGCCAACGCTAATTAATAAAGAATTTAAGCATAATAGGCCAGACGTACCATGGCCTATAGCTGGTAGAAATGGAGCTATCCTACGGCCTACAAGATAAAAGCATATGGCACCAAATTGGAATCAGTAGTCTTTAAAAGAATAAATGGACTAGCAACTGTCTCTGGGGGAGCAGCCCCAGTTAGGTACTATTAAGCAGCATTTAGTGACATGCATCAAAACACATTTTTTAAAACTTTGACAGAATAAAGTCTTAGTTATTTTAATAAATACGTTTTTCAGTAAATGTTTATTCACGCGCATGCGGACAAACACACACCCCGGAGGTCAAACTAAAAAAAAAAGTTGATACAAACTACAGTTGTATCGGACACGCACACAAAAACACAAAAGAGTTTGCTCAATCAAAAAAACACCAAACATATATAGTTCACGTTTTTTATTAAAATGTATAAGGATTGTTTTGATTTAAATTAATATGAGTGGAATATAAGTCATTTAGGCAACAGGATTTGAGGAAGAACCTAAATAGCAGCTAGAAATGACCGACCAGGCAGGCAGAAGTCTGCTTTTCTTATCTCACAAGTCATGGAAGGGTGGGAGGGGGGCCACATAAGTGTGGGGTAGGAACTGTGGAATCAGGCAGGGGTGTAAGAATTTAGGATATAGTCTTGTTATTTTAAAGAAGGTGTACATGATTATTTAATTATATTTAAAGAAGGTGTACATGATTATTTAATTACATTTAATAGCAACCAGTAAGCTGCATTTAGCACCATGCTGCAAATACACATTAAAAACTTTAAAGAATAAGGTCTTAGTTATTTTAATAAAGACATCCTACAAGGTGCCCACGGCCCCAGCTTATATAATCTACAAGCTTGATCTGAGATGCTTGCTGGAGTACAATGCTAAGTTGACAACGGTAACGGAGCTGCAGACTGTTTGATGGTTAATGAAACATAGTTCAAATTCAACAGTGTCAGCAGTCATCCACTATGCAGGGAGACTACAGATTCACTATAACGACCCCATTTATCTGCTAGAATTATTTAAAAATTGTTTTTGACAGAATAAAGCCTTAGTTATTTTAATAAATATGTTTTTTCAGTAAATGTATATTCATGCTCATGTGCACAAACACACACACACACACACACACACACACACCGGTGGTCAGGGGCTATAGAGTTTAACTTTAGGTCTGTGAAAGTATAGGACCGCCATGTGTTTACAGACCCCAAAACATACTAACTTAGTCGTTCATGAGTCTTATTGTGAAAAACCACACAAAATAGACTTGTAAATTTTAAAGAAAACAACATTAACAGCTTTTGTTAATGTTTAAATGTATAAAAACTTTAGATGTGTTTGTTAAACAGTCAAACAAAAATGTGTTATTTTAAAGTAGTATAAAATATAACCTTAACTTTGGACGCAAGATGAACAACCTACACAGACACAAACACAGACAGACACACACACACACACACACACACACACACACACACAGCAAAACCCCAAGCATGCGCACAAGCGCACAACCAAAGGTTGGGAAGTGTGCTTTCCTTATCTCACAAGTCATGGAAGGGTGGGAGGGGGGCCATATAAGTGAGGGGTAGGAACTGTGGAATCAGGCAAGGGTGTAAGAATTTAGGATATAGTCTTGTTATTTTAAAGAAGGTGTACATGATTATTTAATTACATGTAATAGCAACCAGTAAGCTGCATTTACACATTAAATGCAAATACACTTTAAAACTTTAAAGAATGGTAATATAACTTGACCATAGTTTTTAGTTACACAAATATTTTAAGACGTAACATGAACGTTTTTCAAAGTAAGATGTACAAATGTTTTAAAATGTGACATGAAAGTTTTTCAAAGTAAGATGTACAAGTATTTTAAAATGTAACATGAAAGTTTTTCAAAGTAAGATGTACAAATGTTTTAAAATGTAACATTAAAGTTTTTCAAAGTAAGATGTACAACTGTTTTAAGACGTAACATAAAAGTTTTTCAAAGTAAGATGTACAGATGTTTTAAGATGTAAGATGTTTGGGTGTTTTACAAAAACATTTTGTTATATGTTTGCAGCCCAAACGTATTTTTAAAATGTACAAAGTTTTATGCATTCATTTTGTGAATTAGTTTTGAAATCTAATATGAACATGGCTTTTATTTTACAAAAGCAAAGTTGTAAAAAGTTTGTAGGGATTTTATCAAAGGAGATTTTGTTAATGTAATATGAAGTTTTTTTATTTTCAAAGCTGCACAAGTGTTTTAAAATGTATCATGTATACGTGTGTTTTATTTTTCAAGCTTGTGTACATTTATCAAATGAGTTTTTAAAATGTACCATGACCGGGTGTTTTATTATTCAAAATAAAAGTTGTGCATATGTTTTGTTATATGTATGTAGCACGGTTGTGTTTTTAAAATGTACTAATTTTGTGGGGTGGTGGGAATAAACCGTATTTAAAGGGGTACCTCTCATGGAATCTACCAATCTTTAACAGCTGATGAACCCTGAGCCACACGGGGACTGGGAGTTTTAACCGTGAGACTCGACACCTAGGCATTAGATCCTTATGTCAGCAATGCTCCCCATGCATGTACCCAGTGTAGGGTCAGGTCCAGAGAAAGCTGTAACTACGAGTGCAGCTGATTAATAGCATTTAATTTATAACAGTAGGAGCTAGTAAACTACATTTAGCAGTCGCAATAAAACACGTTAAAGACTTTAAAGAATAAAGGCTTAGTTATTTTTTAATAAAGATGGCTTTTCAGTAAATGTTGACTCCCCTACAAGGTGACCCCCAAGGCCTATGCTTATAGCATCCGGGTGCCTGATTTGAGATGCTTACTGAGGATGCCATGTTAACACCGGTAACTGAGCTGCACCATCTGTCACACTTAATGAAACTTAGTCCTAATTCAACAGAACCAGTCATCATCCACTTTGCAGTGAGATTTCTGAGCGAAAAGTGAGCGAAGTTTCATTTTCTTACTTTACCACCTATCGGGGGCTCTGACGTTTTTAAGATGCGGCTAACTATCCCCGAGACACTTTAGCCAGGTTCGTGTACATTTGCTCTTAATGCTGCTGTCAACGCCAGGAGGGAGCTGGCTAGCAATAACATCTTTAGCTGGTCTTAAAGCTTGCTGTATTTTTCATTCAGTAAATACACGGTTTAGAAGAAAACCTAATCGACATTTAAATAAATAAAAAATAAACGTACAAAACTATTGAAATCCACAAGAAGCATGTGCATATTTTTCTGGTTTGCATGTTATGTGTGGTTGTCTAAGCACCGTCAGCCTAGTGTTTGATAGGTGATGGAGAAGCATACGGTCGTAAACTGCATGCGCTTATGCCAACAGGTGTTTAACATACAAACATAGACGCTTTTCTTTAACGTAAAACATTTAAAGGCTCATTCTGTTTTGTCGACATTCTTTAATTTTATTCAAGTAGCCTCTAATCACCTTACACTTGTTCTATTTTACTGTAGAGTATTTTAAAACAATGTCACTGTAATGTCACCACATGTCAAAGCTAACAAGGTAACATGATTGTATCAGCGGAACAAAAAGCCGTCGCCTGGATATGTATAGACAGATCATGTATTGCTCAGCAAATCGACCGCATTATGAAATCTATTTGTATTTAGACAAATATATTGGGAATGAAGCGTCGCGTTTTAAGAGGCAGACATTGAGGCCGAATTTAAGTTGGTCACAAATGTATTTTTCTTCTGCAGCTAGAAGCGTCGTCTGAGCCTGATTTTAACTGGCATGACGGTGTGGGATTCTTGTAGTAGAAGTTAAGTGAATTGCGGTACTCTGAAATTAAGTGATATATGTATTAGAATCGTGAAGTGTCATCTTCCTTTTGTTTTAGCTTCCCCCTGGGCATTTTTATGAACTGTATTGCAATATCAGACAGTGTGTCATGAATTTCTGAAGGCATGTTATATATGACCGTTCCTTGGATACGTCTCTTGTACAGTAGTTGCAGTTTGTCAGGACAAGACTGTTTGCCTAATGTGACATGGTGAACAAGTCCTGTGATTAAAGCATGTCTGCTGCTTAAAACATTGTGTTGTATGATGAAGGTTTCTTGCCGGTACATGTTGAATTACATTAGAATATTCAAGTATTATTTTTTAAATCATTTAATGAAATAGGTATTTATCTCATCATTGATGATGACTGTGGTCCACCTGTATGACAAGTAACCTGTCCCGGACAGAGGTTTCTTCAAGGCCTGTTGTAGGAACCCCATGGTGTAGCATTATGAGAAAGTATACAGGGAGTAGTACAAATGAGCAGTCGCCCTGCCCCTCTTTTACTCATTTTGGATGCTTAAATTAATAAATTGTGTCTTTAATGCTATTCTGTATGATTCTATGGTCTGAGTGAGTCTCCAGTACTACATGAATGGTAAACTTAAAAACTCTACTTCTCTTAGCTTAATAATATTTTCTTTCTTGAGTTGAATTAGTTTGTGTCTAATTTTCATTTTATTGATTTTCTGCACACTTGGATTATTTATTTGCCCCCTTGTCTTAAAGGCTAGAGGGGGTCTGTGCTTGTGACCTGGCAATTATTTTCGGTGTTTGTCACTAAACTTGCAATATAAAATTTGAAGACAGGTCTGTGACCTGTGCTTGCAACAAAAAACGTCTAAGTGGTAGTAGGCAAAGCACAGCACTGCCTATACTTTCTGAAAAGGCTAATCTTTTATGGCACAGACAGGAAAAGGTGATGATCCACTAGCAGCTCCAAGACGAAAATGGGGTTTATTAAAGAAAAACAGAGCACCCTGGGGTAAAATACTAAACAAAAAGGCCGTGAGGGGTCCGAAACTAGCTGGGAGAAATAAGATTGAACTAAAGAAATCATTAAGTAACACAACTAAGGAACTAGGCTAAACAGAGAGCAGGACTAAAAAACCAAGCACACAGTTCACAACTAACACTGACCACAGACAGACGGACGGACAAACGAATGCATGTGCCACACACACACACACACACACACACACACACACACACACACACACACACACACACACACACACGCAGACCGGTGGTCAGGGGCTTTAGAGTTTAACTTTAGGTCTGTGAAAGTATAGGACCGCGATGTGTATACAGACCCCAAAACATACTAACTTAGTCGTTCATGAGTCTTATTGTGAAAAACCACACAAAATAGACTTGTAAATTTTAAAGAAAACACATTAACAGCTTTTGTTAATGTTTAAATGTATAAAAACTTTAGATGTGTTTGTTAAACAGTCAAACAAAAATGTGTTATTTTAAAGTAGTATAAAATATAACCTTAATTTTGGACGCAAGATGAACAACCTACACACACAGACACACAGACACACACACACACACACACACACACACACACACAGCAAAACCCCAAGCATGCGCACAACCAAAGGTTGGGAAGTGTGCTTTCCTTATCTCACAAGTCATGGAAGGGTGGGAGGGGGGCCATATAAGTTGGGGGTAGGAACTGTGGAATCAGGCAAGGGTGTAAGAATTTAGGATATAGTCTTGTTATTTTAAAGAAGGTGTACATCTTACTTTGAAAAACTTTCATGTCACATTTTAAAACATTTGTTTATCTTACTTTGAAAAACTTTCATGTTACATTTTAAAACATCTGTTTATCTGAAAAACGTTCATGTTACGTCTTAAAACATTTGTACATCTTACTTTGAAAAACTTTCATGTCAAATTTTAAAACATTTGTACATCTTACTTTGAAAAACTTTTATGTTACGTTTTAAAACATTTGTACATCTTACTTTGAAAAACTTTCATGTTACATTTTAAAACATCTGTTTATCTGAAAAACGTTCATATTACATTTTAAAATACTTGTACATCTTACTTTGAAAAACTTTCATGTCAAATTTTAAAACATTTGTACATCTTACTTTGAAAAACTTTCACGTTACCTTTTAAAACATTCGTACATCTTACTTTGAAAAACTTTCACGTTACCTTTTAAAATATTTGTGTAACTAAAAACTATGGTAAAGTTATATTACCATTCTTTAAAGTTTTAATGTGTATTTGCATTTAATGTGTATTTGCATTTAATGTGTAAATGCAGCTTACTGGTTGCTATTAAATGTAATTAAATAATCATGTACACCTTCTTTAAAATAACAAGACTATATCCTAAATTCTTACACCCTTGCCTGATTCCACAGTTCCTACCCCCAACTTATATGGCCCCCCTCCCACCCTTCCATGACTTGTGAGATAAGGAAAGCACACTTCCCAACCTTTGGTTGTGCGCATGCTTGGGGTTTTGCTGTGTGTGTGTGTGTGTGTGTGTGTGTGTGTGTGTCTGTGTGTCTGTGTGTGTAGGTTGTTCATCTTGCGTCCAAAATTAAGGTTATATTTTATACTACTTTAAAATAACACATTTTTGTTTGACTGTTTAACAAACACATCTAAAGTTTTTATACATTTAAACATTAACAAAAGCTGTTAATGTGTTTTCTTTAAAATTTACAAGTCTATTTTGTGTGGTTTTTCACAATAAGACTCATGAACGACTAAGTTAGTATGTTTTGGGGTCTGTATACACATCGCGGTCCTATACTTTCACAGACCTAAAGTTAAACTCTAAAGCCCCTGACCACCGGTCTGCGTGTGTGTGTGTGTGTGTGTGTGTGTGTGTGTGTGTGTGTGTGTGTGTGTGTGTGTGTGTGTGTGTGTGGCACATGCATTCGTTTGTCCGTCCGTCTGTCTGTGGTCAGTGTTAGTTGTGAACTGTGTGCTTGGTTTTTTAGTCCTGCTCTCTGTTTAGCCTAGTTCCTTAGTTGTGTTACTTAATGATTTCTTTAGTTCAATCTTATTTCTCCCAGCTAGTTTCGGACCCCTCACGGCCTTTTTGTTTAGTATTTTACCCCAGGGTGCTCTGTTTTTCTTTAATAAACCCCATTTTCGTCTTGGAGCTGCTAGTGGATCATCACCTTTTCCTGTCTGTGCCATAAAAGATTAGCCTTTTCAGAAAGTATAGGCAGTGCTGTGCTTTGCCTACTACCACTTAGACGTTTTTTGTTGCAAGCACAGGTCACAGACCTGTCTTCAAATTTTATATTGCAAGTTTAGTGACAAACACCGAAAATAATTGCCAGGTCACAAGCACAGACCCCCTCTAGCCTTTAAGACAAGGGGGCAAATAAATAATCCAAGTGTGCAGAAAATCAATAAAATGAAAATTAGACACAAACTAATTCAACTCAAGAAAGAAAATATTATTAAGCTAAGAGAAGTAGAGTTTTTAAGTTTACCATTCATGTAGTACTGGAGACTCACTCAGACCATAGAATCATACAGAATAGCATTAAAGACACAATTTATTAATTTAAGCATCCAAAATGAGTAAAAGAGGGGCAGGGCGACTGCTCATTTGTACTACTCCCTGTATACTTTCTCATAATGCTACACCATGGGGTTCCTACAACAGGCCTTGAAGAAACCTCTGTCCGGGACAGGTTACTTGTCATACAGGTGGACCACAGTCATCATCAATGATGAGATAAATACCTATTTCATTAAATGATTTAAAAAATAATACTTGAATATTCTAATGTAATTCAACATGTACCGGCAAGAAACCTTCATCATACAACACAATGTTTTAAGCAGCAGACATGCTTTAATCACAGGACTTGTTCACCATGTCACATTAGGCAAACAGTCTTGTCCTGACAAACTGCAACTACTGTACAAGAGACGTATCCAAGGAACGGTCATATATAACATGCCTTCAGAAATTCATGACACACTGTCTGATATTGCAATACAGTTCATAAAAATGCCCAGGGGGAAGCTAAAACAAAAGGAAGATGACACTTCACGATTCTAATACATATATCACTTAATTTCAGAGTACCGCAATTCACTTAACTTCTACTACAAGAATCCCACACCGTCATGCCAGTTAAAATCAGGCTCAGACGACGCTTCTAGCTGCAGAAGAAAAATACATTTGTGACCAACTTAAATTCGGCCTCAATGTCTGCCTCTTAAAACGCGACGCTTCATTCCCAATATATTTGTCTAAATACAAATAGATTTCATAATGCGGTCGATTTGCTGAGCAATACATGATCTGTCTATACATATCCAGGCGACGGCTTTTTGTTCCGCTGATACAATCATGTTACCTTGTTAGCTTTGACATGTGCTGACATTACAGTGACATTGTTTTAAAATACTCTACAGTAAAATAGAACAAGTGTAAGGTGATTAGAGGCTACTTGAATAAAATTAAAGAATGTCGACAAAACAGAATGAGCCTTTAAATGTTTTACGTTAAAGAAAAGCGTCTATGTTTGTATGTTAAACACCTGTTGGCATAAGCGCATGCAGTTTACGACCGTATGCTTCTCCATCACCTATCAAACACTAGGCTGACGGTGCTTAGACAACCACACATAACATGCAAACCAGAAAAATATGCACATGCTTCTTGTGGATTTCAATAGTTTTGTACGTTTATTTTTTATTTATTTAAATGTCGATTAGGTTTTCTTCTAAACCGTGTATTTACTGAATGAAAAATACAGCAAGCTTTAAGACCAGCTAAAGATGTTATTGCTAGCCAGCTCCCTCCTGGCGTTGACAGCAGCATTAAGAGCAAATGTACACGAACCTGGCTAAAGTGTCTCGGGGATAGTTAGCCGCATCTTAAAAACGTCAGAGCCCCCGATAGGTGGTAAAGTAAGAAAATGAAACTTCGCTCACTTTTCGCTCAGAAATCTCACTGCAAAGTGGATGATGACTGGTTCTGTTGAATTAGGACTAAGTTTCATTAAGTGTGACAGATGGTGCAGCTCAGTTACCGGTGTTAACATGGCATCCTCAGTAAGCATCTCAAATCAGGCACCCGGATGCTATAAGCATAGGCCTTGGGGGTCACCTTGTAGGGGAGTCAACATTTACTGAAAAGCCATCTTTATTAAAAAATAACTAAGCCTTTATTCTTTAAAGTCTTTAACGTGTTTTATTGCGACTGCTAAATGTAGTTTACTAGCTCCTACTGTTATAAATTAAATGCTATTAATCAGCTGCACTCGTAGTTACAGCTTTCTCTGGACCTGACCCTACACTGGGTACATGCATGGGGAGCATTGCTGACATAAGGATCTAATGCCTAGGTGTCGAGTCTCACGGTTAAAACTCCCAGTCCCCGTGTGGCTCAGGGTTCATCAGCTGTTAAAGATTGGTAGATTCCATGAGAGGTACCCCTTTAAATACGGTTTATTCCCACCACCCCACAAAATTAGTACATTTTAAAAACACAACCGTGCTACATACATATAACAAAACATATGCACAACTTTTATTTTGAATAGTAAAACACCCGGTCATGGTACATTTTAAAAACTCATTTGATAAATGTACACAAGCTTGAAAAATAAAACACACGTATACATGATACATTTTAAAACACTTGTGCAGCTTTGAAAATAAAAAAACTTCATATTACATTAACAAAATCTCCTTTGATAAAATCCCTACAAACTTTTTACAACTTTGCTTTTGTAAAATAAAAGCCATGTTCATATTAGATTTCAAAACTAATTCACAAAATGAATGCATAAAACTTTGTACATTTTAAAAATACGTTTGGGCTGCAAACATATAACAAAATGTTTTTGTAAAACACCCAAACATCTTACATCTTAAAACATCTGTACATCTTACTTTGAAAAACTTTTATGTTACGTCTTAAAACAGTTGTACATCTTACTTTGAAAAACTTTAATGTTACATTTTAAAACATTTGTACATCTTACTTTGAAAAACTTTCATGTTACATTTTAAAATACTTGTACATCTTACTTTGAAAAACTTTCATGTCACATTTTAAAACATTTGTACATCTTACTTTGAAAAACGTTCATGTTACGTCTTAAAATATTTGTGTAACTAAAAACTATGGTCAAGTTATATTACCATTCTTTAAAGTTTTAAAGTGTATTTGCATTTAATGTGTAAATGCAGCTTACTGGTTGCTATTACATGTAATTAAATAATCATGTACACCTTCTTTAAAATAACAAGACTATATCCTAAATTCTTACACCCTTGCCTGATTCCACAGTTCCTACCCCTCACTTATATGGCCCCCCTCCCACCCTTCCATGACTTGTGAGATAAGGAAAGCACACTTCCCAACCTTTGGTTGTGCGCTTGTGCGCATGCTTGGGGTTTTGCTGTGTGTGTGTGTGTGTGTGTGTGTGTGTGTGTGTGTGTGTGTCTGTCTGTGTTTGTGTCTGTGTAGGTTGTTCATCTTGCGTCCAAAGTTAAGGTTATATTTTATACTACTTTAAAATAACACATTTTTGTTTGACTGTTTAACAAACACATCTAAAGTTTTTATACATTTAAACATTAACAAAAGCTGTTAATGTTGTTTTCTTTAAAATTTACAAGTCTATTTTGTGTGGTTTTTCACAATAAGACTCATGAACGACTAAGTTAGTATGTTTTGGGGTCTGTAAACACATGGCGGTCCTATACTTTCACAGACCTAAAGTTAAACTCTATAGCCCCTGACCACCGGTGTGTGTGTGTGTGTGTGTGTGTGTGTGTTTGTGCACATGAGCATGAATATACATTTACTGAAAAAACATATTTATTAAAATAACTAAGGCTTTATTCTGTCAAAAACAATTTTTAAATAATTCTAGCAGATAAATGGGGTCGTTATAGTGAATCTGTAGTCTCCCTGCATAGTGGATGACTGCTGACACTGTTGAATTTGAACTATGTTTCATTAACCATCAAACAGTCTGCAGCTCCGTTACCGTTGTCAACTTAGCATTGTACTCCAGCAAGCATCTCAGATCAAGCTTGTAGATTATATAAGCTGGGGCCGTGGGCACCTTGTAGGATGTCTTTATTAAAATAACTAAGACCTTATTCTTTAAAGTTTTTAATGTGTATTTGCAGCATGGTGCTAAATGCAGCTTACTGGTTGCTATTAAATGTAATTAAATAATCATGTACACCTTCTTTAAATATAATTAAATAATCATGTACACCTTCTTTAAAATAACAAGACTATATCCTAAATTCTTACACCCCTGCCTGATTCCACAGTTCCTACCCCACACTTATGTGGCCCCCCTCCCACCCTTCCATGACTTGTGAGATAAGAAAAGCAGACTTCTGCCTGCCTGGTCGGTCATTTCTAGCTGCTATTTAGGTTCTTCCTCAAATCCTGTTGCCTAAATGACTTATATTCCACTCATATTAATTTAAATCAAAACAATCCTTATACATTTCAATAAAAAACGTGAACTATATATGTTTGGTGTTTTTTTGATTGAGCAAACTCTTTTGTGTTTTTGTGTGCGTGTCCGATACAACTGTAGTTTGTATCAACTTTTTTTTTTAGTTTGACCTCCGGGGTGTGTGTTTGTCCGCATGCGCGTGAATAAACATTTACTGAAAAACGTATTTATTAAAATAACTAAGACTTTATTCTGTCAAAGTTTTAAAAAATGTGTTTTGATGCATGTCACTAAATGCTGCTTAATAGTACCTAACTGGGGCTGCTCCCCCAGAGACAGTTGCTAGTCCATTTATTCTTTTAAAGACTACTGATTCCAATTTGGTGCCATATGCTTTTATCTTGTAGGCCGTAGGATAGCTCCATTTCTACCAGCTATAGGCCATGGTACGTCTGGCCTATTATGCTTAAATTCTTTATTAATTAGCGTTGGCTATGTGCTTTATAACACTGCTGATTCAGGTCTCTTGTAGATTTTCTCTTGACTGGTCAGCGCAGTCTCTCTCTTGTACATAGAAAAAACAGAGAATACCTATTATTAGAATGTTATTTTTAATTTAATTTAATTTAATTTAATTAATTAGCATTTTTATCACGCGAATAAAAGAAATAATATACTCACCGGGTAAGGCCTGGATGAACCTCTTTGGCTGGCAGGAAGGGTAAGACCTCGAAGATACTTGTGCCTCTGCCCTAGGAGGAATAGGCCCCCCCGCTCGCCGCAATATCAACCAGGTGCAGTCATATCGTTTCTCTGTTAACCCATATCTGTACTGTCATGTATGAAAACAGGATTTACTGGGAGACAAGGTGTCCAACTTGATGTATGGCCCAAGTCGTTAGAGACGGCCTTCAAAAGTGTGGCCCCATACGCTGATGTAATACAAACGCCTGCGTGAGGAAGAAACACACATACATTGTCAAAACTAGCGCCAAGCGTTTTTATTGGACGACAGACCCTCCACCTCCTCCTCCTCTCATTCTTCGCTCCAACTTTATCATTTTCTCCCAGAGTCTCAGTCTCTCAGAGTTTGTCACAGACTCGCGCAGCGGCACGGCTCTCAGCTCTCCGGCATCAGACTCGCGCCGCGGCACGGCTCTCAGCTCTCCGGCATCGCTCTCTCCGAGGATTATCCGAGCCCGCGGGGACCTTAGCGCAGTACCGCACCAGACACAGGGTTCTAAGGCCTTTGCTGATTCTCCAAAGCCCGGGACCTTACCGCGGTACCGTAACACCAGACACGCCGTACGCTCACGCTCCATCAGGTAACCCACCCCCGCTCGGCCCCGGCTGTGCCCGACAAAATAATAACTTATTAAAATAACACACACACTCATAAGCACTCTCCTCAATATAGCACTCTCCTCAATATAATTTAAAAATAAAATAATAATTAAATAAATCATTTAAAATAATTTATAATAATAATAAATAATAATTTAAAATAAATAATTTAAAATAAATAATTAAAAATAAATCATTTAATACATAAATAATTTAATAAATAAATAATGAAATAAATAAATAATAAATACAACTCCCGTGACGTCACATCGTACCACCACAACCAAACCCCGCCTACACAAGCCCCGCCCACAAGTGACCTTTTGACCCGACCTGTCAATTTGATGGATCCGGCATTGTTCCTCTCTCTGGTAACAAATGGTGTGTATTCACTTTCCACATATTGAAAAAGCGGGTAAAATGGTTCGTGTCTATTTTTATTTTAGAGAGCGGTGCGTCACAAGGTTTTCTGCCCGCGCCTTGAGGTTTTACTGGTATGTGCAAAGTTGGTAAGAGTATGCTGTCCATGTTAAATATCTGTTCAGTTGTTAGTTGTGTGCTAACAAGGATATTTCTGTTTCAGTGTGCCATTACCGTATTATTTTCAGTGCAAAACTGCCGTTTCCTTTTATTTCGGTGTACTCGGTTATGTGAGGTCTGCCTCACAGGGTTTTCCGTGTGTTTTATTTTACTTTTATACTGTACCAGTCCCACCTGAGTGTGGAGTTTTATTTCTTTTCTGTAAGAGAATCCTCTGTAAGGGAAAAGTGTAAGGTTTAAGAAACTGTTCATTGTAAATCCTTTTATCTTCCAACCAAAATGTCTAACTAATTAGGCCTATGGAATAAATTAGACCCAAAAAGAGTATTTGTGTTCCTGCGTGTTGTTTCCCGGGCCACAAATTTTGGTACCAGGAGTGGGGTATATTCCAATCATTTAAGAGGATTTGCATTGTTCAGTATGCTATATAAAAGCAACGGGAAATAATACGGTAGTGGTGAAGAAACAGGTTGGTGGTTTCTGCTGACTGGAGGGACACTGGACCGGTGGAGCAACTCGAGTAACGGGAAGCGGTGCGAGGAGTGCCCAAGCGGCGGAGCCGGTGTGACATTCCCAGAAGAGTGGACCGGGTGGAGTGCTCATCCCTCGCCTGAACTTTCAGAGGACCGTTTATCCTTTCAAAAAGTGTGGTGTAGAGTATTTTACGATGTCTGGTTCAGAAGATGAGCAGTCTGAGACTGTTTTGAGGGGGCAGGTTAAAGAACTACAGAGTAGACATGAGGACGCCATGGCGACGATAGCTGCCCTAACTAAGCGGTCTTATGTTTATGTTCCCAGGGAGAGACATATCTCTCCATTTAGTGGTGACTTTGAGACTGATGGCCGATCGGTGGATGATTTCATTGACGAAGTTGAACGTGTGCTTCGTGCAAGAAATCAATCTGAATAGGACCAGTATGATTTTGTATTGTCACTTCTTAGGGGAGCAGCTTTAGAGGAAGCGCATATGCGCAGTAATGCTGATTGTGACAATCCCAATGACTTATTCACCTACCTGAGAGCAGCTTTCAGGGACAAGCGCAGTGTTCATCAACTGCTGCATAGTTTCTATAGTCGGAGGCAGCAGGAGGGGGAGGGCATTCGAGAATTTTCCCACGCCCTATCGCAAGCTCTTAATTCTGTATTGAGGTGTTCTCCGGAAGCAGTCACTAATGAGAGAAAGACACTAAGGGATCAGTTCATAGAAGGGGTTAGAGACCCTGCTCTTAGAAGGGAGCTTCGTAAATATGTGCGAGGCAACCCAGAGTCATCCATGATTGAGGTGCGGGAGGAGGCTCAGCTGTGGTGTCTGGAAGAGTTTCCCAGAAACCCGAAGACCACCAAATTCAGGGGCAGCAGTGATCATGTACACTGTTCCGCCTTACAAGCGCAGGAAGCAAATTCTGCCACCTTGGAGGATGTCCTTAAGGTAATAGCTGACCAGGGGAAGGCCATTAGTGAGTTGACCAGGGCGGTGAAAGATCTTGCCGTACAGAAGGGTGGATTTAGTAGTGATGCCAGGCCTAAACGACAGCCCAGGTATACCGAAGATGGGCGGCCCATCTGTTTTAAGTGTCGAGGTGCGGGGCATGTGGCAAAGGATTGCTTGCAAAGGCAAAATGCTGGAGGTGTAGTTTCTCCCCCCCGCAGCTCAGGGAAACGCCCCTCCCCAGTTGTTGTGAGTCGAGCAATTCGGGGAAGTACCCTAGACTCAAATCTTACACCGTCATCCCAGAGTCAGTTGCTGCAGCGCGCTGTAGGGACATGTCCAGTTGTTGAGCTTAAAATTGGGGACATTAAGACACCCTGCCTATTAGATACTGGTAGCCAGGTGAGCACCATTACTGAGAAATTCTTTCGAAAATACTTGCATGGAGAGGATGAGGATATGCTTCCCACCTCTGGCTGGCTTAGATTAACAGCCGCCAATGGACTAGACATACCTTATCTGGGCTATCTGGAGTTAGAGGTAATTGCAATGGGCTTAAAGCTGCCCAGTTGTGGCTTTCTGGTGGTCAGGGATCCAGTTAGTACTGAACAGTCTTTACCCTGCATTGTGGGAATGAACATTATCAGTCGGTGTAGGGAGCTGGTTTATGCAGAATTTGATACTACGCTGGGTGGAAAATTGGATTCTGATTGGAGAGACGTTTTTCAGAGACTGCAGAAGTGTAGTGTTGACCATAAGTCAGTGGTCCGTGTAGCTGGGAAGTTCCCAGAACACATACCTGCTGCATCCGTAGCCACGATCCAGGTCGCTAAGGGTGCACATGACGGTCTGATGTTGTTTGAGCCATTTAGTACGCCATTACCGAGGGGTCTGATAGTAATTCCCACACTGGTAGATCCGTCCAGTCCCGTGATGCAGTTACAAGTTCTGAATCTCTCACAAGAAGATGTATGGCTCCCGCCTAGGGCCCGGTTGGGTGTCCTGTCGAAAGTGGCGTGTATAGAGAATGAATCACAATGTGCAGTGAAATTTCAGCGGATCGCGGCTAGCGTTGAGCAAGTTACAGTTGTTGTTCCTGGTTGTAACGGTGATTTATCTGTTCTAGAGACACTTGACCTTGGTGGTAATGAGGAACAAAAGGTTCAGTTGAAGGCACTGCTGGCCAGGTATATTGACATATTTGCAGTAGAGGACGAGGACCTGGGGTATACGGACAGGGTAAGGCATGAAATTCACCTAACAGATGATGATCCTGTTACCCAGCCTTATCGGCGAATACCGCCCACCCAGTATGGTGAAGTTAAGGAGCACATTTCTAAACTCTTAAGCAAAGGTGTTATTCAGGAAAGCAGTAGCGCCTATGCATCACCTATAGTGTTGGTAAGGAAGGCAGATGGCAGCCTACGGCTGTGTGTGGATTATAGGCGGTTAAATCAGAAGACCAAAAAGGATGCCTTCCCCTTGCCGCGAATTGATGAAAGTTTTGATGCCCTTCGGGGGGCCCAGTACTTCTCTACCATTGATCTGGCGAGTGGTCATCATCAGGTGGCGGTAGAGGAGCACGATAGGCATAAGACTGCTTTCTCTACTCCTTTTGGATTATATGAGTATCTCAGATTACCATTTGGTGTTTGCAATGGACCTGCAACGTTTCAAAGGCTCATGCAGGCCACTATGAACGATCTTGTCTTCCAAATCATGCTAGTATACCTTGACGATATATTAGTGTATTCTCAGACATTCCCGGAACACTTAGAGAGGCTTGACAGGGCGCTTAGGCGTCTCAAAGAGACAGGCCTTAAAGTGAAATTACAGAAGTGCCATTTCCTCCAGACCGAGGTAAATTTCTTGGGTCACCAAGTGTCTGCTGATGGTATAGGTACTGATCCAGGAAAGGTTTCAGCTGTGAGGCAATGGCCAGTACCATCTACGGTTAGGGGTTTGAGATCATTCTTGGGCTTTTGTAGCTACTACAGACGGTTTATCCATGGGTTCTCAAAGATTGCTGGCCCACTGCATGATGTGGTAAATTTGTGTTCAAACACAGGTACTCCTGGTAAGGCCAACCAGTTGTTAACTCTAGCGTGGACTGAAGAATGTCAGGCGGCCTTTGACTTACTGAAGGACAGGCTGACTAGTGCCCCCATCCTTGGCTTCGCGGATTTTACTCAGCCTTTCATACTAGAAACTGATGCGAGTAACCACGGTCTTGGAGCCGTTTTGTATCAGCAACAGGATGGTGTCAAACGAGTCATAGCCTATGCTAGTAGGCGACTGAGGAGTGCCGAAAGGAATGATAGGTACTACAGTAGCATGAAACTAGAGCTCTTAGCTCTTAAATGGGCAATAACTGAGAAGTTTCGTGGCTATTTACTGGGTTCCAAATTTACGGTCATTACTGACAACAACCCTCTATGTTATTTAAAAACAGCAAAGCTTGGTGCTATAGAGCAAAGGTGGGTTGCTCAGCTGTCGGTGTTTGATTTTGAGGTACAATATAGGCCAGGGCGAAATAACATAGTGGCTGACACTTTGTCTAGGCAGCCATTAGCAGGGGAGCCGGAGCAAGTTTCTGAAGATGCTGAGTTTGACGGTTGTGTAGCGATTTGCAGTCTGAGTCGCGGCAAAAAGCTTGATTCAGAGCTGGTTACGGCAGCCCTTGAGAGCTGCAAGATTAGACAGATTAGGATTGCAGAACCCAGGGAGAAGAAGTCTCTTGAATTAACTCAGGGTAACACACCAACACTCCCAGGTTATTCAATGGAGGAACTGCAGTCATTCCAGCAAAAGGATCCGATGCTGCAGATATTTAGGGGCCTGTGGGATCGGAATAAGGTACCTACAGGGAAGGAGCGGCAAGTTTTGCCAAGACCGGTTCGTCTGTTGCTTAAACACTGGGATTGTGTGAAGATAGTAAATGGCTTGTTGTATCGAGTGGTTTCGGATGAGAAACACGGAGAGTACTTTCAGTTGTTGTTGCCTAGCAGTCTGAGGAAGCAGGTGTTGGAAGGGGCGCATGACTCTATGGGTCATCAGGGCGTTGAACGTACATTGCAGTTGTTGAGGCGAAGATGCTTTTGGGTAGGAATGCACGAGGATGTCGCGCGGTGGGTAAAGGAATGTCAGCGGTGTGTCCTTGCCAAGATGCCGCAGCCTAAGATCCGTCCTGCCATGAAGTCTTTTCTTGCCTCAAGACCATTGGAGGTGATTGCTGTAGATTTCACAGTGCTGGAGCCTTCCATTGACGGTCGTGAGAATGTGTTGGTGGTCACAGACATTTTCACGAAATTCACACAGGCCTTCCCAGCTCGGGACCAAAAGGCAGATACCACAGCAAAGATCCTTTTACGGGAATGGTTCATGAAGTATGGAGTCCCGGAGAGGCTTCACTCAGATCAGGGACGAAATTTTGAAAGCGCGGTTGTAGCAGAGCTTTGTAGACTGTATGGGGTGAAGAAGAGCAGGACTACTCCCTACCATCCTACGGGAAATGCTCAGTGCGAGCGATTTAATCGTACCATCCATGATTTGCTACGCACATTGCCTCCCGAAAAGAAACGCAGATGGCCTGAGCACCTGCCTGAATTGGTGTATGCGTACAATGTGACTCCCCATTCAACCACAGGCTATTCTCCTTATTATTTGTTGTTTGGTGTTGAACCCCACTTACCAGTGGATGCTTTGTTGGGACAAAAGCAGGTGGTCAATCCAAACCATGATTGGTTAGCTGTGCATCAACAGCGTTTAAGCGAAGCGCATGCCAGAGCGAAGGTGTATTCCGAGCAGAAAGCTGCTGAGCGCATTTCTGTGCAGAGGGACATAGTCTATTGTCCAAAGATTGAAGTGGATGCCCTGGTGTACTTGCGTGATCGGCCACTAGGTCGCAACAAGATACAGGATGCATGGAAGCCCACGGTTCACAGGGTTGTGGAAGTTTTGGGTAACACCTACACTGTAGAGCCAGTGGAGGGAGGTCCTTGCAAGAGGGTAAACAGGGTGGATATAAAGCCCTGTGTTAGCCCTCCTGTGCCAGCACCACGGAGAAAACTCCCTGCCCCTGTAACTCAGTCTAGTCCGTCTTCAGGGACCGAGTCAGATGTTGGAGATGCAGAGGAAGATGTCTTCCTGGTGAGACATATGGTCCCGGGGTCAAATATATTGCTGGACAGGTCTGAACTCGTTGGTTCACAGCCAGTGGCCTGTCGGGATGAGGACATGCAAATTGGGTCTGCTGAAACTCCAAATAGGGAGACAGTAGAAACAGATGCAGGTGAGCCTAGCCCTGAAATGCAGACACCTGTAGCTGGGCCACGTCGGAGCCAAAGAGTGAACGCGGGGCAACATTCAAATGTGTATCATGAGCCTAGATCCGTTCTTGACATGGCCTCCGTAAGTCCTGCTGCAGTCTCACAGATATTGACTAGTTTAAGTACAGTTTTATTTCGAGAAGCAATCAAAGAGGTTAGGAAGACCTTGGTAGGTAGTGAGTAATCGAGGGCGCTTACTCCACGCAGGGGAGAATGTAACCAGGTGATCTGGAGATTTTGACCATGAGCGGTTAAGCTGCATCGGGGAACGAGGGGGAATAGGTGGTTGCGCCTTTAAGCAACTTGGTGACATCATCACCTGAGAGAGAGCGCGAAAAGCCACTGTCTGGAAGCGCCATTTTAAGCTGGATAAGCTGGGCTGCGGACGGTTTTCCGAGTGGGGTGAGAGTTTCCCAGAGTACCAGGTTTGTTTTCTCTGCCAATTTTCTGTGTGAGAAAAGTGGAGAACGGTAACAAATGGTGTGTATTCACTTTCCACATATTGAAAAAGCGGGTAAAATGGTTCGTGTCTATTTTTATTTTAGAGAGCGGTGCGTCACAAGGTTTTCTGCCCGCGCCTTGAGGTTTTACTGGTATGTGCAAAGTTGGTAAGAGCATGCTGTCCATGTTAAATATCTGTTCAGTTGTTAGTTGTGTGCTAACAAGGATATTTCTGTTTCAGTGTGCCATTACCGTATTATTTTCAGTGCAAAACTGCCGTTTCCTTTTATTTCGGTGTACTCGGTTATGTGAGGTCTGCCTCACAGGGTTTTCCGTGTGTTTTATTTTACTTTTATACTGTACCAGTCCCACCTGAGTGTGGAGTTTTATTTCTTTTCTGTAAGAGAATCCTCTGTAAGGGAAAAGTGTAAGGTTTAAGAAACTGTTCATTGTAAATCCTTTTATCTTTCAACCAAAATGTCTAACTAATTAGGCCTATGGAATAAATTAGACCCAAAAAGAGTATTTGTGTTCCTGCGTGTTGTTTCCTGGGCCACATATAGTTGCTTTTAAATTTTGTGATAAGCATCCTGTTTATATTAATAAGCTGCTTTCTACTCTGCATACCTGTATCTCTGAAAAAGCCACTACATGGACTTTACCGCATATGACATCACTAATCTACCTCAACAATTGTCACGGTTGTAACTGAATGTGTAATACCACAACAGTATTTTTTAACTGTATCGTTGGTAAAATGTATATCTGTGTAATATCATTTTAAACTGCCTCAACAGTATTGAGAATTAAGAAAAAAGTGGGTACTGATGACATTAGAGTTTGGCTGTCTATGCAAGACAGTTATACTTTACATAAACCAGTTAAAAAGAATTTCCCCAGGAACAGAGTGTTTGTACCAACAACCATGTATCAGTGCCAGGCCGATTTATGAGACATGCAAGGGCTGGCAACATACAATGACGAGTTAAAGTATCTGCTTACGGTGATTGATGTTTTTTCAAAAAGGCCTATGCCCGTGTGTTAAGAAACAAGACTGGAGTGGCTGTAATGGAAGCCTTTGTTTCTATTTTAACTGAGGGGGGCATCTCCCTCAAGTTACAGACGGATTCCGGTAAGGACATTACATAAACTTTTAAAAAGTCATAAAATCACCCATTTCAAAACTTAATGCTTCCGTCGTAGAAAGATTTAACCAAACCTTAAAAGAGATGATGTACAGGTACTTTACGGCTAAAAACATTTGGCGATATGTGGATATGACAGACGATCTAATAAAGGGGTACAACCAGTCTTTTCACAGAAGTATTAAAATGAAACCGTCAGAGGTCACGCCCGATAATGCTCATCGAATATTTGAGAATCTATACGGTCACCTATCTCTGAAAAAAAGGAGATGCCCACATTTTAAATTTAACATAGGGGACACTGTGAGAGTATCCAAGCACAGTCAGATATCTGACAAAAAGTACGAGCAGACATTTACGGACGAGTACTTTGTCGTATGCGAACGTGTACCCAGATCCCCGCTGGTGTATAAATTGTGGGATGTGCGCGATGAAACACTTCAGGGAACATTCTATGAAGTGGAGCTGCAGAAAGTCAAAATATCTCCAAAACGTGCGATCAAGGTTGAGAGGTTATAGGCTCTAAGACCAAAAATGGGAAAAGGTAGATTTTAGTACGTTGGCAGGGTTGGCACTCAAGGTTTGATTTGTGGATACTGCAGTCGGACTTGATACAGATTTTTTATTTATTTTTTTTTTAAGAAAAAATGGAGGATCGCCCCTATTTTTACCTCATGCTACCATCAACCTCTTGTCGCTCCATCTTCCCCAATAAACAGAGTTCGGATTACACCATGATGCTGTCGCGACCTTTAGAGCTACAGGGGCCTTATGAAGTAGGACTGGCTGAAATCATGCATTGTTACACGTGGCGAAATATTACACATCCGAACAATACTTTTGAACTGCGGGATATGGAGGCGGAGGCAAAACAAGTCACCGATCCTTTAGGAGACGTGCAGTTTCCTTACTTTTTCCTCGGAAAATTCAAGTCGGATATTATGAATCTATTTCTCAGATTGTGTCCAAAATCAGCGCTTCATAAAAAAAATTTGGTATGGATATTACCTTGTCACACAGCGGGATTACACAGAAGGTTAATATAACCAGTCAACAAAAATACAGGGTCAAATTTAAACCTACTCTGGCCTACATGCTGGGCTTTGAGCCGAGTCAGTGGTATAATGTAGGAGGGCCCACGCTGACCTCACCCTACCCCGCCGGCATTCACACAGCATTCTATAATATGTAGGTCTACTGTAACATCGTGGAAATGGAGCACATGGCGGAATTTGTAGTGCCGCTCCTCAGAACCGTTAAAATAGAGGGTAAGTTCACCGACGTAGTCACTTTACTGTTGCACAAGCTGCACTACGTACCAGTGAACAAGCAGAGCCTACAGAATTTGCATATTGAGATAAAGAATGATCATAATACTCCGATTAATTTCTACTATGGAAAAACGATCAAGCTACACTTTCGCCCAGTGCCAAAGATCCCCGTTTTTTTAAAAAAAAAGATAAAGCGGAGGGGAAGCATGGCCTACCACAATTCGCAGAGATTTATTCAGTATTACACCGGTCAGGCGGGGCATGGGCTCCCCGGTTTTGCGGGGAGCCCCGTGATGTATGGGCATGGGTTGGGTTCCATGCTCAGTAGGGCTTTTAGATTTGTTCTACCGTTTCTTAAGCGCGGGGTTGATATAGTGAAACCTCATTTGAAATTGGTGGCCAAAGGAATAGCATCAGATCTAGCCAGTTCCGTAGTCAGCGGCTGTTTTACAAACACGATTGACCCCAAGCAGGAAGGGTCAGGTCTGCTGCTACTCTCTCACAGTGGGAGGAAAAGAGCCCCAGTGCCTTTACACAGGCACGGTCATAAAAAAGTCGTCAGGATTCCCAAGTCTCGGGCTCCTAAGAAAAAGAAGAGGAGAGCCCCTGGGGACATATTTTAAGAAAACGCTGTAAGGAAGAATGGCTCTAGCTCAACGCCTCTCCGCAGAATGCACCAAATCTGAGCTGGACCTGTTTGCAGCCCCTATGACACAATTATCCATAAATCAGACCAATTATGGATAAATCAACCCATTAAATTCCATTACTGATCAGGATGTTTCGGATTTCCTAATACTGGGGTTGGGGAATTTCTATTTCGACCTGTACTCTACATTGCTATATCTAAGGCTCAGGATCGTTAGGGCGGACCGAGCCCTCCTGACTAATGCCGACCCCTGCGATATTATACAGTATGTCACGATTCGGGAGCGTGGGTAATGCGCAAGGGCAGTGTGAGCGAGCAGGAACAGGCAGGCAGGCGGAATACGGGGAAAACTGGGGATTTATTAAAGGACAGGACAAACGAGAGCAAAAGGCAGGAACTGACATTGACGAACATCAATGACGGACAAGGGATACATGCAAGACTTGGACTTAAATAGACAGGACTGATCAAAATAACTAGACACAGCTGGGTACGATCAGGGAAGCACACGTGGATAATCAGGGGGCGTGGCACACATGAGGATCGTACGAGCCGGGCATGACAGAACCCCCCCCCCAAAGGTGCGCTCCCCGGGCGCGCCTCAGGGGAGGCGACGGACGAGACGAGACCGGGGAACCCCTAGATTCTACAGACATATATCGTAGAACAGCAATGTTCCTCATGGCACTTCACCTTACCTAGTATAAGTAACACAAATTGCATAGTTTGCCACATTTGCTTTAATTTCATGTCAATTTACCTTCATATTTGCAAGTGCATTGTCATAGTGATTTCAGAACACACATAGAAATGGGCACAGTTTAGCAGAAGCACCTTCGGCAATTGATTGTTATGTTCAATGGACTTTGAGTGTAAAACAGCATTCTGGTTAATTCTTTGCAATAGCCTACACCTCAAAGATAAAGCTCAAAAGCATCTTGCACACATGCAGAAGGACCTTGTGCAGATGTGGCAAGTAACATCTGAAACTGATTGCAATCTTCAATAGACATTGATTGTAAAATAGCAATCTCGCAAAACCCGATGGGAAAAAACTCAAAAAGAAAATTCTTGTGCTGATGTGTTAAATGCATTCTGCAAACTAATTGGGATCTTCAATACACATCGCCAGAAAACCAGCAATCTCGTCAAACATTTGTGAAAGTCGATAAGACAACGATCTACAGACATATCCTGCAGAACAGCAATGTTCCTCATGGCACTTCACCTTTCCTAGATGTAATATTCCTGTGCTCCTTGCATGACCAAGACTCTATGGAAAACAGCATATCAAAACCCATCAAAGTTACAAGGAACTCTGTGCCCCTGCTGTCATTTAAAATATGACTTTCTTATTGTTATGTTGAAAACGTGGTTGTTCAAAAAATAATGTAGACAAACCTATTCAAAAAGTTCACTGTGAAATTTTCTGCTGCCTAGCAAAATCATGAAATGGAGAAAACTCTAAGTTTTGTCTCATGCACTGCATAAGCGCAATCAGCATGGGGGGCTCGTAGGTCTAGGGGTGTGATTTTCGCTTAGGGTGCGAGAGGTCCTGGGTTCAAATCTCGGACGAGCCCATCTGCAGTGTAGTTCCCAAAAGCAGATTCTTTCAATCACATGCTGGCTTTCCCAATTTGTCTGCTTGTGCATAATATGTTAGTCCAATATAATTATAAATCAAGGAGATAACCAAAAGCAAAATTCTATGAAGAATACATTCCAGGCAAACTTCTCCTCATTTGACCCATGCCTGTTACTCCTTTCTCACTAAGTAACACAAATGGCATAGTTTGCCACATTTGCTTTAGTTTCATGTCAATTTACCTTCATATTTGCAAGTGCATTGTCATAGTTATTTCAGAACACACATAGAAATGGGCACAGTTTAGCAGAAGCACCTTCGGCAATTGATTGTTATCTTCAATGGACTTTGATTGTAAAACAGCATTCTGGTTAATTCTTCGCAATAGCCTACACCTCAAAGATAAAGCTCAAAAGCATCTTGCACACATGCAGAAGGACCTTGTGCAGATGTGGCAAGTAACTTCTGAAACTGATTGCAATCTTCAATGGACATTGATTGTAAAATAGCAATCTCGCAAAACCCGATGGGAAAAAGCTCAAAAACAAAATTCTTGTGCTGATGTGTTAAATGCATTCTGCAAACTAATTGGGATCTTCAATACACATCGCCAGAAAACCAGCAATCTCGTCAAACATTTGTGAAAGTCGATAAGACAACGATCTACAGACATATCCCGCAGAACAGCAATGTTCCTCATGGCACTTCACCTTTCCTAGATGTAATATTCCTGTGCTCCTTGCATGACCAAGACTCTATGGAAAACAGCATATCAAAACCCATCAAAGTTATAAGGAACTCTGTGCCCCTGCTGTCATTTAAAATATGACTTTCTTACTGTTATGTTGAAAACGTGGTTGTTCAAAAAATAATGTAGACAAACCTATTCAAAAAGTTCACGGTGAAATTTTCTGCTGCCTAGCAAAATCATGAAATGGAGAAAACTCTAAGTTTTGTCTCATGCACTGTGTAAGTGCAATCAGCATGGGGGGCTCGTTGGTCTAGGGGTATGATTCTCGCTTAGGGTGCGAGAGGTCCCAGGTTCAAATCCCGGACGAGCCCATATGCTGGGAAGCTACCAAAAGCAGATTCTTTCAGTCACATGCTGGCTTTCCCAATTTGTCTGCTTGTGCATAATATGTTAGTCCAATATAATTATAAATCAAGGAGATAACCAAAAGCAAAATTCTATGAAGAATACAATCCAGGCAAACTTCTCCTCATTTGACCCATGCCTGTTACTCCTTTCTCACTAAGTAACACAAATGGCATAGTTTGCCGCATTTGCTTTAGTTTCATGTCAATTTGCCTTCATATTTGCAAGTGCATTGTCATAGTGATTTCAGAACACACATAGAAATGGGCACAGTTTAGCAGAAGCACCTTCGGCAATTGATTGTTATGTTCAATGGACTTTGATTGTAAAACAGCATTCTGGTTAATTCTTCGCAATAGCCTACACCTCAAAGATAAAGCTCAAAAGCATCTTGCACACATGCAGAAGGACCTTGTGCAGATGTGGCAAGTAACTTCTGAAACTGATTGCAATCTTCAATGGACATTGATTGTAAAATAGCAATCTCGCAAAACCCGATAGGAAAAAGCTCAAAAAGAAAATTCTTGTGCTGATGTGTTAAATGCATTCTGCAAACTAATTGGGATCTTCAATACACATCGCCAGAAAACCAGCAATCTCGTCAAACATTTGTGAAAGTCGATAAGACAACGATCTACAGACATATCCCGCAGAACAGCAATGTTCCTCATGGCACTTCACCTTTCCTAGATGTAATATTCCTGTGCTCCTTGCATGACCAAGACTCTATGGAAAACAGCATATCAAAACCCATCAAAGTTACAAGGAACTCTGTGCCCCTGCTGTCATTTAAAATATGACTTTCTTACTGTTATGTTGAAAACGTGGTTGTTCAAAAAATAATGTAGACAAACCTATTCAAAAAGTTCACGGTGAAATTTTCTGCTGCCTAGCAAAATCATGAAATGGAGAAAACTCTAAGTTTTGTCTCATGCACTGTGTAAGCGCAATCAGCATGGGGGGCTCGTTGGTCTAGGGGTATGATTCTCGCTTAGGGTGCGAGAGGTCCCAGGTTAAAATCCCGGACGAGCCCATATGCAGGGAAGCTACCAAAAGCAGATTCTTTCAATCACATGCTGGCTTTCCCAATTTGTCTGCTTGTGCATAATATGTTAGTCCAATATAATTATGAATCAACGAGATAACCAAAAGCAAAATTCTATGAAGAATACATTCCAGGCAAACTTCTCCTCATTTGACCCATGCCTGTTACTCCTTTCTCACTAAGTAACACAAATGGCATAGTTTGCCACATTTGCTTTAGTTTCATGTCAATTTACCTTCATATTTGCAAGTGCATTGTCATAGTTATTTCAGAACACACATAGAAATGGGCACAGTTTAGCAGAAGCACCTTCGGCAATTGATTGTTATGTTCAATGGACTTTGATTGTAAAACAGCATTCTGGTTAATTCTTCGCAATAGCCTACACCTCAAAGATAAAGCTCAAAAGCATCTTGCACACATGCAGAAGGACCTTGTGTAGATGTGGCAAGTAACTTCTGAAACTGATTGCAATCTTCAATGGACATTGATTGTAAAATAGCAATCTCGCAAAACCCGATGGGAAAAAACTCAAAAAGAAAATTCTTGTGCTGATGTGTTAAATGCATTCTGCAAACTAATTGGGATCTTCAATACACATCGCCAGAAAACCAGCAATCTCGTCAAACATTTGTGAAAGGCGATAAGACAACGATCTACAGACATATCCCGCAGAACAGCAATGTTCCTCATGGCACTTCACCTTTCCTAGATGTAATATTCCTGTGCTCCTTGCATGACCAAGACTCTATGGAAAACAGCATATCAAAACCATCAAAGTTATAAGGAACTCTGTGCCCCTGCTGTCATTTAAAATATGACTTTCTTACTGTTATGTTGAAAACGTGGTTGTTCAAAAAATAATGTAGACAAACCTATTCAAAAAGTTCACGGTGAAATTTTCTGCTGCCTAGCAAAATCATGAAATGGAGAAAACTCTAAGTTTTGTCTCATGCACTGTGTAAGCGCAATCAGCATGGGGGGCTCGTTGGTCTAGGGGTATGATTCTCGCTTAGGGTGCGAGAGGTCCCAGGTTCAAATCCCGGACGAGCCCATATGCAGGGAAGCTTCCAAACGCAGATTCTTTCAATCACATGCTGGCTTTCCCAATTTGTCTGCTTGTGCATAATATGTTAGTCCAATATAATTATAAATCAAGGAGATAACCAAAAGCAAAATTCTATGAAGAATACATAACAGGCAAACTTCTCCTCATTTGACCCATGCCTGTTACTCCTTTCTCACTAAGTAACACAAATGGCATAGTTTGCCACATTTGCTTTAGTTTCATGTCAATTTACCTTCATATTTGCAAGTGCATTGTCATAGTGATTTCAGAACACACATAGAAATGGGCACAGTTTAGCAGAAGCACCTTCGGCAATTGATTGTTATGTTCAATGGACTTTGATTGTAAAACAGCATTCTGGTTAATTCTTCGCAATAGCCTACACCTCAAAGATAAAGCTCAAAAGCATCTTGCACACATGCAGAAGGACCTTGTGCAGATGTGGCAAGTAACTTCTGAAACTGATTGCAATCTTCAATGGACATTGATTGTAAAATAGCAATCTCGCAAAACCCGATGGGAAAAAGCTCAAAAACAAAATTCTTGTGCTGATGTGTTAAATGCATTCTGCAAACTAATTGGGATCTTCAATACACATCGCCAGAAAACCAGCAATCTCGTCAAACATTTGTGAAAGTCGATAAGACAACGATCTACAGACATATCCCGCAGAACAGCAATGTTCCTCATGGCACTTCACCTTTCCTAGATGTAATATTCCTGTGCTCCTTGCATGACCAAGACTCTATGGAAAACAGCATATCAAAACCCATCAAAGTTATAAGGAACTCTGTGCCCCTGCTGTCATTTAAAATATGACTTTCTTACTGTTATGTTGAAAACGTGGTTGTTCAAAAAATAATGTAGACAAACCTATTCAAAAAGTTCACGGTGAAATTTTCTGCTGCCTAGCAAAATCATGAAATGGAGAAAACTCTAAGTTTTGTCTCATGCACTGTGTAAGTGCAATCAGCATGGGGGGCTCGTTGGTCTAGGGGTATGATTCTCGCTTAGGGTGCGAGAGGTCCCAGGTTCAAATCCCGGACGAGCCCATATGCTGGGAAGCTACCAAAAGCAGATTCTTTCAGTCACATGCTGGCTTTCCCAATTTGTCTGCTTGTGCATAATATGTTAGTCCAATATAATTATAAATCAAGGAGATAACCAAAAGCAAAATTCTATGAAGAATACAATCCAGGCAAACTTCTCCTCATTTGACCCATGCCTGTTACTCCTTTCTCACTAAGTAACACAAATGGCATAGTTTGCCGCATTTGCTTTAGTTTCATGTCAATTTGCCTTCATATTTGCAAGTGCATTTTCATAGTGATTTCAGAACACACATAGAAATGGGCACAGTTTAGCAGAAGCACCTTCGGCAATTGATTGTTATGTTCAATGGACTTTGATTGTAAAACAGCATTCTGGTTAATTCTTCGCAATAGCCTACACCTCAAAGATAAAGCTCAAAAGCATCTTGCACACATGCAGAAGGACCTTGTGCAGATGTGGCAAGTAACTTCTGAAACTGATTGCAATCTTCAATGGACATTGATTGTAAAATAGCAATCTCGCAAAACCCGATAGGAAAAAGCTCAAAAAGAAAATTCTTGTGCTGATGTGTTAAATGCATTCTGCAAACTAATTGGGATCTTCAATACACATCGCCAGAAAACCAGCAATCTCGTCAAACATTTGTGAAAGTCGATAAGACAACGATCTACAGACATATCCCGCAGAACAGCAATGTTCCTCATGGCACTTCACCTTTCCTAGATGTAATATTCCTGTGCTCCTTGCATGACCAAGACTCTATGGAAAACAGCATATCAAAACCCATCAAAGTTACAAGGAACTCTGTGCCCCTGCTGTCATTTAAAATATGACTTTCTTACTGTTATGTTGAAAACGTGGTTGTTCAAAAAATAATGTAGACAAACCTATTCAAAAAGTTCACGGTGAAATTTTCTGCTGCCTAGCAAAATCATGAAATGGAGAAAACTCTAAGTTTTGTCTCATGCACTGTGTAAGCGCAATCAGCATGGGGGGCTCGTTGGTCTAGGGGTATGATTCTCGCTTAGGGTGCGAGAGGTCCCAGGTTAAAATCCCGGACGAGCCCATATGCAGGGAAGCTACCAAAAGCAGATTCTTTCAATCACATGCTGGCTTTCCCAATTTGTCTGCTTGTGCATAATATGTTAGTCCAATATAATTATGAATCAAGGAGATAACCAAAAGCAAAATTCTATGAAGAATACATTCCAGGCAAACTTCTCCTCATTTGACCCATGCCTGTTACTCCTTTCTCACTAAGTAACACAAATGGCATAGTTTGCCACATTTGCTTTAGTTTCATGTCAATTTACCTTCATATTTGCAAGTGCATTGTCATAGTTATTTCAGAACACACATAGAAATGGGCACAGTTTAGCAGAAGCACCTTCGGCAATTGATTGTTATGTTCAATGGACTTTGATTGTAAAACAGCATTCTGGTTAATTCTTCGCAATAGCCTACACCTCAAAGATAAAGCTCAAAAGCATCTTGCACACATGCAGAAGGACCTTGTGTAGATGTGGCAAGTAACTTCTGAAACTGATTGCAATCTTCAATGGACATTGATTGTAAAATAGCAATCTCGCAAAACCCGATGGGAAAAAACTCAAAAAGAAAATTCTTGTGCTGATGTGTTAAATGCATTCTGCAAACTAATTGGGATCTTCAATACACATCGCCAGAAAACCAGCAATCTCGTCAAACATTTGTGAAAGGCGATAAGACAACGATCTACAGACATATCCCGCAGAACAGCAATGTTCCTCATGGCACTTCACCTTTCCTAGATGTAATATTCCTGTGCTCCTTGCATGACCAAGACTCTATGGAAAACAGCATATCAAAACCATCAAAGTTATAAGGAACTCTGTGCCCCTGCTGTCATTTAAAATATGACTTTCTTACTGTTATGTTGAAAACGTGGTTGTTCAAAAAATAATGTAGACAAACCTATTCAAAAAGTTCACGGTGAAATTTTCTGCTGCCTAGCAAAATCATGAAATGGAGAAAACTCTAAGTTTTGTCTCATGCACTGTGTAAGCGCAATCAGCATGGGGGGCTCGTTGGTCTAGGGGTATGATTCTCGCTTAGGGTGCGAGAGGTCCCGGGTTCAAATCCCGGACGAGCCCATATGCAGGGAAGCTTCCAAACGCAGATTCTTTCAATCACATGCTGGCTTTCCCAATTTGTCTGCTTGTGCATAATATGTTAGTCCAATATAATTATAAATCAAGGAGATAACCAAAAGCAAAATTCTATGAAGAATACATAACAGGCAAACTTCTCCTCATTTGACCCATGCCTGTTACTCCTTTCTCACTAAGTAACACAAATGGCATAGTTTGCCACATTTGCTTTAGTTTCATGTCAATTTACCTTCATATTTGCAAGTGCATTGTCATAGTTATTTCAGAACACACATAGAAATGGGCACAGTTTAGCAGAAGCACCTTCGGCAATTGATTGTTATCTTCAATGGACTTTGATTGTAAAACAGCATTCTGGTTAATTCTTCGCAATAGCCTACACCTCAAAGATAAAGCTCAAAAGCATCTTGCACACATGCAGAAGGACCTTGTGCAGATGTGGCAAGTAACTTCTGAAACTGATTGCAATCTTCAATGGACATTGATTGTAAAATAGCAATCTCGCAAAACCCGATGGGAAAAAGCTCAAAAAGAAAATTCTTGTGCTGATGTGTTAAATGCATTCTGCAAACTAATTGGGATCTTCAATACACATCGCCAGAAAACCAGCAATCTCGTCAAACATTTGTGAAAGTCGATAAGACAACGATCTACAGACATATCCCGCAGAACAGCAATGTTCCTCATGGCACTTCACCTTTCCTAGATGTAATATTCCTGTGCTCCTTGCATGACCAAGACTCTATGGAAAACAGCATATCAAAACCCATCAAAGTTATAAGGAACTCTGTGCCCCTGCTGTCATTTAAAATATGACTTTCTTACTGTTATGTTGAAAACGTGGTTGTTCAAAAAATAATGTAGACAAACCTATTCAAAAAGTTCACGGTGAAATTTTCTGCTGCCTAGCAAAATCATGAAATGGAGAAAACTCTAAGTTTTGTCTCATGCACTGTGTAAGCACAATCAGCATGGGGGGCTCGTTGGTCTAGGGTTATGATTCTCGCTTAGGGTGCAAGAGGTCCCGGGTTCAAATCCCGGACAAGCCCATATGCAGGGAAGCTACCAAAAGCAGATTCTTTCAATCACATGCTGGCTTTTCCAATTTGTCTGCATGTGCATAATATGTTAGTCCAATATAATTATAAATCAAGGAGATAACCAAAAGCAAAATTCTATGAAGAATACAATCCAGGCAAACTTCTCCTCATTTGACCCATGCCTGTTACTCCTTTCTCACTAAGTAACAGAAATTGCATAGTTTGCCACATTTGCTTTAGTTTCATGTCAATTTACCTTCATATTTGCAAGTGCATTGTCATAGTGATTTCAGAACACACATAGAAATGGGCACAGTTTAGCAGAAGCACCTTCGGCAATTGATTGTTATGTTCAATGGACTTTGATTGTAAAACAGCATTCTGGTTAATTCTTCGCAATAGCCTACACCTCAAAGATAAAGCTCAAAAGCATCTTGCACACATGCAGAAGGACCTTGTGTAGATGTGGCAAGTAACTTCTGAAACTGATTGCAATCTTCAATGGACATTGATTGTAAAATAGCAATCTCGCAAAACCCGATGGGAAAAAACTCAAAAAGAAAATTCTTGTGCTGATGTGTTAAATGCATTCTGCAAACTAATTGGGATCTTCAATACACATCGCCAGAAAACCAGCAATCTCGTCAAACATTTGTGAAAGGCGATAAGACAACGATCTACAGACATATCCCGCAGAACAGCAATGTTCCTCATGGCACTTCACCTTTCCTAGATGTAATATTCCTGTGCTCCTTGCATGACCAAGACTCTATGGAAAACAGCATATCAAAACCATCAAAGTTATAAGGAACTCTGTGCCCCTGCTGTCATTTAAAATATGACTTTCTTACTGTTATGTTGAAAACGTGGTTGTTCAAAAAATAATGTAGACAAACCTATTCAAAAAGTTCACGGTGAAATTTTCTGCTGCCTAGCAAAATCATGAAATGGAGAAAACTCTAAGTTTTGTCTCATGCACTGTGTAAGCGCAATCAGCATGGGGGGCTCGTTGGTCTAGGGGTATGATTCTCGCTTAGGGTGCGAGAGGTCCAGGGTTCAAATCCCAGACGAGCCCATATGCAGGGAAGCTTCCAAACGCAGATTCTTTCAATCACATGCTGGCTTTCCCAATTTGTCTGCTTGTGCATAATATGTTAGTCCAATATAATTATAAATCAAGGAAATAACCAAAAGCAAAATTCTATGAAGAATACATTCCAGGCAAACTTCTCCTCATTTGACCCATGCCTGTTACTCCTTTCTCACTAAGTAACACAAATGGCATAGTTTGCCACATTTGCTTTAGTTTCATGTCAATTTACCTTCATATTTGCAAGTGCATTGTCATAGTTATTTCAGAACACACATAGAAATGGGCACAGTTTAGCAGAAGCACCTTCGGCAATTGATTGTTATCTTCAATGGACTTTGATTGTAAAACAGCATTCTGGTTAATTCTTCGCAATAGCCTACACCTCAAAGATAAAGCTCAAAAGCATCTTGCACACATGCAGAAGGACCTTGTGCAGATGTGGCAAGTAACTTCTGAAACTGATTGCAATCTTCAATGGACATTGATTGTAAAATAGCAATCTCGCAAAACCCGATGGGAAAAAGCTCAAAAAGAAAATTCTTGTGCTGATGTGTTAAATGCATTCTGCAAACTAATTGGGATCTTCAATACACATCGCCAGAAAACCAGCAATCTCGTCAAACATTTGTGAAAGTCGATAAGACAACGATCTACAGACATATCCCGCAGAACAGCAATGTTCCTCATGGCACTTCACCTTTCCTAGATGTAATATTCCTGTGCTCCTTGCATGACCAAGACTCTATGGAAAACAGCATATCAAAACCCATCAAAGTTATAAGGAACTCTGTGCCCCTGCTGTCATTTAAAATAGGACTTTCTTACTGTTATGTTGAAAACGTGGTTGTTCAAAAAATAATGTAGACAAACCTATTCAAAAAGTTCACTGTGAAATTTTCTGCTGCCTAGCAAAATCATGAAATGGAGAAAACTCTAAGTTTTGTCTCATGCACTGTGTAAGCGCAATCAGCATGGGGGGCTCGTTGGTCTAGGGGTATGATTCTCGCTTAGGGTGCGAGAGGTCCCAGGTTCAAATTCCGGACGAGCCCATATGCAGGGAAGCTACCAAAAGCAGATTCTTTCAATCACATGCTGGCTTTCCCAATTTGTCTGCTTGTGCATAATATGTTAGTCCAATATAATTATGAATCAAGGAGATAACCAAAAGCAAAATTCTATGAAGAATACATTCCAGGCAAACTTCTCCTCATTTGACCCATGCCTGTTACTCCTTTCTCACTAAGTAACACAAATTGCATAGTTTGCCACATTTGCTTTAGTTTCATGTCAGTTTACCTTCATATTTGCAAGTGCATTGTCATAGTGATTTCAGAACACACATAGAAATGGGCACAGTTTAGCAGAAGCACCTTCGGCAATTGATTGTTATGTTCAATGGACTTTGATTGTAAAACAGCATTCTGGTTAATTCTTCGCAATAGCCTACACCTCAAAGATAAAGCTCAAAAGCATCTTGCACACATGCAGAAGGACCTTGTGTAGATGTGGCAAGTAACTTCTGAAACTGATTGCAATCTTCAATGGACATTGATTGTAAAATAGCAATCTCGCAAAACCCGATGGGAAAAAACTCAAAAAGAAAATTCTTGTGCTGATGTGTTAAATGCATTCTGCAAACTAATTGGGATCTTCAATACACATCGCCAGAAAACCAGCAATCTCGTCAAACATTTGTGAAAGTCGATAAGACAACGATCTACAGACATATCCCACAGAACAGCAATGTTCCTCATGGCACTTCACCTTTCCTAGATGTAATATTCCTGTGCTCCTTGCATGACCAAGACTCTATGGAAAACAGCATATCAAAACCCATCAAAGTTATAAGGAACTCTGTGCCCCTGCTGTCATTTAAAATATGACTTTCTTACTGTTATGTTGAAAACGTGGTTGTTCAAAAAATAATGTAGACAAACCTATTCAAAAAGTTCATGGTGAAATTTTCTGCTGCCTAGCAAAATCATGAAATGGAGAAAACTCTAAGTTTTGTCTCATGCACTGTGTAAGCGCAATCAGCATGGGGGGCTCGTTGGTCTAGGGGTATGATTCTCACTTAGGGTGCGAGAGATCCCGTGTTCAAATCCCGGACGAGCCCATATGCAGGGAAGCTACCAAAAGCAGATTCTTTCAATCACATGCTGGCTTTCCCAAATTGTCTGCTTGTGCATAATATATTACTCCAATGTAATTATAAATCAAGGAGATAACCAAAAGCAAAATTCTATGAAGAATACATTCCAGGCAAACTTCTCCTCATTTGACCCATGCCTGTTACTCCTTTCTCACTAAGTAACACAAATGGCATAGTTTGCCACATTTGCTTTAGTTTCATGTCAATTTACCTTCATATTTGCAATTGCATTGTCATAGTGATTTCAGAACACACATAGAAATGGGCACAGTTTAGCAGAAGCACCTTCGGCAATTGATTGTTATGTTCAATGGACTTTGATTGTAAAACAGCATTCTGGTTAATTCTTCGCAATAGCCTACACCTCAAAGATAAAGCTCAAAAGCATCTTGCACACATGCAGAAGGACCTTGTGCAGATGTGGCAAGTAACTTCTGAAACTGATTGCAATCTTCAATGGACATTGATTGTAAAATAGCAATCTCGCAAAACCCGATGGGAAAAAGCTCAAAAACAAAATTCTTGTGCTGATGTGTTAAATGCATTCTGCAAACTAATTGGGATCTTCAATACACATCGCCAGAAAACCAGCAATCTCGTCAAACATTTGTGAAAGTCGATAAGACAACGATCTACAGACATATCCCGCAGAACAGCAATGTTCCTCATGGCACTTCACCTTTCCTAGATGTAATATTCCTGTGCTCCTTGCATGACCAAGACTCTATGGAAAACAGCATATCAAAACCCATCAAAGTTACAAGGAACTCTGTGCCCCTGCTGTCATTTAAAATATGACTTTCTTACTGTTATGTTGAAAACGTGGTTGTTCAAAAAATAATGTAGACAAACCTATTCAAAAAGTTCACGGTGAAATTTTCTGCTGCCTAGCAAAATCATGAAATGGAGAAAACTCTAAGTTTTGTCTCATGCACTGTGTAAGCGCAATCAGCATGGGGGGCTCGTTGGTCTAGGGGTATGATTCTCGCTTAGGTTGCGAGAGGTCCTGGGTTCAAATCTCGGACAAGCCCATATGCAGGGTAGCTCCCAAAAGCAGATTCTTTCAATCACATGCTGGCTTTCCCAATTTGTCTACTTGTGCATAATATGTTACTCCAACATAATTATAAATCAAGGAGATAACCAAAAGCAAAATTCTATGAAGAATACAATCCAGGCAAACTTCTCCTCATTTGACCCATGCCTGTTACTCCTTTCTCACTAAGTAACACAAATGGCATAGTTTGCCACATTTGCTTTAGTTTCATGTCAATTTACCTTCATATTTGCAATTGCATTGTCATAGTGATTTCAGAACACACATAGAAATGGGCACAGTTTAGCAGAAGCACCTTCGGCAATTGATTGTTATGTTCAATGGACTTTGATTGTAAAACAGCATTCTGGTTAATTCTTCGCAATAGCCTACACCTCAAAGATAAAGCTCAAAAGCATCTTGCACACATGCGGAAGGACCTTGTGCAGATGTGGCAAGTAACTTCTGAAACTGATTGCAATCTTCAATGGACATTGATTGTAAAATAGCAATCTTGCAAAACCCGATAGGAAAAAGCTCAAAAAGAAAATTCTTGTGCAGATGTGTTAAATGCATTCTGCAAACTAATTGGGATCTTCAATACACATCGCCAGAAAACCAGCAATCTCGTCAAACATTTGTGAAAGTCGATAAGACAACGATCTACAGACATATCCCGCAGAACAGCAATGTTCCTCATGGCACTTCACCTTTCCTAGATGTAATATTCCTGTGCTCCTTGCATGACCAAGACTCTATGGAAAACAGCATATCAAAACCCATCAAAGTTACAAGGAAATCTGTGCCCCTGCTGTCATTTAAAATATGACTTTCTTATTGTTATGTTGAAAACGTGGTTGTTCAAAAAATAATGTAGACAAACCTATTCAAAAAGTTCACTGTGAAATTTTCTGCTGCCTAGCAAAATCATGAAATGGAGAAAACTCTAAGTTTTGTCTCATGCACTGCGTAAGCGCAATCAGCATGGGGGGCTCGTTGGTCTAGGGGTATGATTTTCGCTTAGAGTGCGAGAGGTCCTGGGTTCAAATCTCGGACAAGCCCATATGCAGGGTAGCTCCCAAAAGCAGATTCTTTCAATCACATGCTGGCTTTCCCAATTTGTCTACTTGTGCATAATATGTTACTCCAACATAATTATAAATCAAGGAGATAACCAAAAGCAAAATTCTATGAAGAATACAATCCAGGCAAACTTCTCCTCATTTGACCCATGCCTGTTACTCCTTTCTCACTAAGTAACACAAATTACATAGTTTGCCACATTTGCTTTAGTTTCATGTCAATTTACCTTCATATTTGCAAGTGCATTGTCATAGTGATTTCAGAACACACATAGAAATGGGCACAGTTTAGCAGAAGCATCTTCGGCAATTGATTGTTATGTTCAATGGACTTTGATTGTAAAACAGCATTCTGGTTAATTCTTTGCAATAGCCTACACCTCAAAGATAAAGCTCAAAAGCATCTTGCACACATGCAGAAGGACCTTGTGCAGATGTGGCAAGTAACTTCTGAAACTGATTGCAATCTTCAATGGATATTGATTGTAAAATAGCAATCTCGCAAAACCCGATGGGAAAAAGCTCAAAAAGAAAATTCTTGTGCTGATGTGTTAAATGCATTCTGCAAACTAATTGGGATCTTCAATACACATCGCCAGAAAACCAGCAATCTCGTCAAACATTTGTGAAAGTCGATAAGACAACGATCTACAGACATATCCCGCAGAACAGCAATGTTCCTCATGGCACTTCACCTTTCCTAGATGTAATATTCCTGTGCTCCTTGCATGACCAAGACTCTATGGAAAACAGCATATCAAAACCCATCAAAGTTACAAGGAACTCTGTGCCCCTGCTGTCATTTAAAATATGACTTTCTTATTGTTATGTTGAAAATGTGGTTGTTCAAAAAATAATGTAGACAAACCTATTCAAAAAGTTCACGGTGAAATTTTCTGCTGCCTAGCAAAATCATGAAATGGAGAAAACTCTAAGTTTTGTGTCTCATGCACTGCGTAAGCGCAATCAGCATGGGGGGCTCGTTGGTCTAGGGGTATGATTTTCGCTTAGGGTGCGAGAGGTCCTGGGTTCAAATCTCAGACGAGCCCATCTGCAGTGTAGTTCCCAAAAGCATATTCTTTCAATCACATGCTGGCTTTCCCAATTTGTCTGCTTGTGCATAATATGTTAGTCCAATATAATTATAAATCAAGGAGATAACCAAAAGCAAAATTCTATGAAGAATACATTCCAGGCAAACTTCTCCTCATTTGACGCATGCCTGATACTCCTTTCTCACTAAGTAACACAAATGGCATAGTTTGCCACATTTGCTTTAGTTTCATGTCAATTTACCTTCATATTTGCAAGTGCATTGTCATAGTGATTTCAGAACACACATAGAAATGGGCACAGTTTAGCAGAAGCACCTTCGGCAATTGATTGTTATGTTCAATGGACTTTGATTGTAAAACAGCATTCTGGTTAATTCTTCGCAATAGCCTACACCTCAAAGATAAAGCTCAAAAGCATCTTACACACATGCAGAAGGACCTTGTGCAGATGTGGCAAGTAACTTCTGAAACTGATTGCAATCTTCAATGGACATTGATTGTAAAATAGCAATCTCGCAAAACCCGATGGGAAAAAACTCAAAAAGAAAATTCTTGTGCTGATGTGTTAAATGCATTCTGCAAACTAATTGGGATCTTCAATACACATCGCCAGAAAACCAGCAATCTCGTCAAACATTTGTGAAAGTCGATAAGACAACGATCTACAGACATATCCCGCAGAACAGCAATGTTCCTCATGGCACTTCACCTTTCCTAGATGTAATATTCCTGTGCTCCTTGCATGACCAAGACTCTATGGAAAACAGCATATCAAAACCCATCAAAGTTATAAGGAACTCTGTGCCCCTGCTGTCATTTAAAATATGACTTTCTTACTGTTATGTTGAAAACGTGGTTGTTCAAAAAATAATGTAGACAAACCTATTCAAAAAGTTCACGGTGAAATTTTCTGCTGCCTAGCAAAATCATGAAATGGAGAAAACTCTAAGTTTTGTCTCATGCACTGTGTAAGCGCAATCAGCATGGGGGGCTCGTTGGTCTAGGGGTATGATTCTCGCTTAGGGTGCGAGAGGTCCCGGGTTCAAATCCCGGACGAGCCCATATGCAGGGAAGCTACCAAAAGCAGATTCTTTCAATCACGTGCTGGCTTTCCCAATTTGTCTGCTTGTGCATAATATGTTACTCCAACATAATTATAAATCAAGGAGATAACCAAAAGCAAAATTCTATGAAGAATACAATCCAGGCAAACTTCTCCTCATTTGACCCATGCCTGTTACTCCTTTCTCACTAAGTAACACAAATTACATAGTTTGCCACATTTGCTTTAGTTTCATGTCAATTTACCTTCATATTTGCAAGTGCATTGTCATAGTGATTTCAGAACACACATAGAAATGGGCACAGTTTAGCAGAAGCACCTTCGGCAATTGATTGTTATGTTCAATGGACTTTGATTGTAAAACAGCATTCTGGTTAATTCTTTGCAATAGCCTACACCTCAAAGATAAAGCTCAAAAGCATCTTGCACACATGCAGAAGGACCTTGTGCAGATGTGGCAAGTAACTTCTGAACCTGATTGCAATCTTCAATGGATATTGATTGTAAAATAGCAATCTCGCAAAACCCGATGGGAAAAAACTCAAAAAGAAAATTCTTGTGCTGATGTGTTAAATGCATTCTGCAAACTAATTGGGATCTTCAATACACATCGCCAGAAAACCAGCAATCTCGTCAAACATTTGTGAAAGTCGATAAGACAACGATCTACAGACATATCCCGCAGAACAGCAATGTTCCTCATGGCACTTCACCTTTCCTAGATGTAATATTCCTGTGCTCCTTGCATGACCAAGACTCTATGGAAAACAGCATATCAAAACCCATCAAAGTTACAAGGAACTCTGTGCCCCTGCTGTTATTTAAAATATGACTTTCTTATTGTTATGTTGAAAATGTGGTTGTTCAAAAAATAATGTAGACAAACCTATTCAAAAAGTTCACTGTGAAATTTTCTGCTGCCTAGCAAAATCATGAAATGGAGAAAACTCTAAGTTTTGTCTCATGCACTGCGTAAGCGCAATCAGCATGGGGAGCTCGTTGGTCTAGGGGTATGATTTTCGCTTAGGGTGCGAGAGGTCCTGGGTTCAAATCTCAGACGAGCCCATCTGCAGTGTAGTTCCCAAAAGCAGATTCTTTCAATCACATGCTGGCTTTCCCAATTTGTCTGCTTGTGCATAATATGTTAGTCCAATATAATTATAAATCAAGGAGATAACCAAAAGCAAAATTCTATGAAGAATACATTCCAGGCAAACTTCTCCTCATTTGACGCATGGCTGATACTCCTTTCTCACTAAGTAACACAAATGGCATAGTTTGCCACATTTGCTTTAGTTTCATGTCAATTTACCTTCATATTTGCAAGTGCATTGTCATAGTGATTTCAGAACACACATAGAAATGGGCACAGTTTAGCAGAAGCACCTTCGGCAATTGATTGTTATGTTCAATGGACTTTGATTGTAAAACAGCATTCTGGTTAATTCTTCGCAATAGCCTACACCTCAAAGATAAAGCTCAAAAGCATCTTACACACATGCAGAAGGACCTTGTGCAGATGTGGCAAGTAACTTCTGAAACTGATTGCAATCTTCAATGGACATTGATTGTAAAATAGCAATCTCGCAAAACCCGATGGGAAAAAACTCAAAAAGAAAATTCTTGTGCTGATGTGTTAAATGCATTCTGCAAACTAATTGGGATCTTCAATACACATCGCCAGAAAACCAGCAATCTCGTCAAACATTTGTGAAAGTCGATAAGACAACGATCTACAGACATATCCCGCAGAACAGCAATGTTCCTCATGGCACTTCACCTTTCCTAGATGTAATATTCCTGTGCTCCTTGCATGACCAAGACTCTATGGAAAACAGCATATCAAAACCCATCAAAGTTATAAGGAACTCTGTGCCCCTGCTGTCATTTAAAATATGACTTTCTTACTGTTATGTTGAAAACGTGGTTGTTCAAAAAATAATGTAGACAAACCTATTCAAAAAGTTCACGGTGAAATTTTCTGCTGCCTAGCAAAATCATGAAATGGAGAAAACTCTAAGTTTTGTGTCATGCACTGTGTAAGCGCAATCAGCATGGGGGGCTCGTTGGTCTAGGGGTATGATTCTCGCTTAGGGTGCGAGAGGTCCCGGGTTCAAATCCCAGACGAGCCCATATCCAGGGAAGCTACCAAAAGCAGGTTCTTTCAATCACATGCTGGCTTTCCCAATTTGTCTGCTTGTGCGTAATATGTTAGTCCAATATAATTATAAATCAAGGAGATAACCAAAAGCAAAATTCTATGAAGAATACATTCCAGGCAAACTTCTCCTCATTTGACCCATGCCTGTTACTCCTTTCTCACTAAGTAACACAAATGGCATAGTTTGCCACATTTGCTTTAGTTTCATGTCAATTTACCTTCATATTTGCAAGTGCATTGTCATAGTTATTTCAGAACACACATAGAAATGGGCACAGTTTAGCAGAAGCACCTTCGGCAATTGATTGTTATGTTCAATGGACTTTGATTGTAAAACAGCATTCTGGTTAATTCTTCGCAATAGCCTACACCTCAAAGATAAAGCTCAAAAGCATCTTGCACACATGCAGAAGGACCTTGTGCAGATGTGGCAAGTAACTTCTGAAACTGATTGCAATCTTCAATGGACATTGATTGTAAAATAGCAATCTCGCAAAACCCGATGGGAAAAAGCTCAAAAAGAAAATTCTTGTGCTGATGTGTTAAATGCATTCTGCAAACTAATTGGGATCTTCAATACACATCGCCAGAAAACCAGCAATCTCGTCAAACATTTGTGAAAGTCGATAAGACAACGATCTACAGACATATCCCGCAGAACAGCAATGTTCCTCATGGCACTTCACCTTTCCTAGATGTAATATTCCTGTGCTCCTTGCATGACCAAGACTCTATGGAAAACAGCATATCAAAACCCATCAAAGTTATAAGGAACTCTGTGCCCCTGCTGTCATTTAAAATATGACTTTCTTACTGTTATGTTGAAAACGTGGTTGTTCAAGAAATAATGTAGACAAACCTATTCAAAAAGTTCATGGTGAAATTTTCTGCTGCCTAGAAAAATCATGAAATGGAGAAAACTCTAAGTTTTGTCTCATGCACTGTGTAAGCACAATCAGCATGGGGGGCTCGTTGGTCTAGAGGTATGATTCTCGCTTAGGGTGGGAGAGCTCCCGGGTTCAAATCCCGGACGAGCCTATATGCAGGGAAGCTACCAAAAGCAGATTCTTTCAATCACATGCTGGCTTTCCCAATTTGTCTGCTTGTGCATAATATGTTACTCCAATATAATTATAAATCAAGGAGATAACCAAAAGCATAATTCTATGAAGAATACAATCCAGGCAAACTTCTCCTCATTTGACCCATGCCTGTTACTCCTTTCTCACTAAGTAACACAAATGGCATAGTTTGCCACATTTGCTTTAGTTTCATGTCAATTTACCTTCATATTTGCAATTGCATTGTCATAGTGATTTCAGAACACACATAGAAATGGGAAGAGTTTAGCAGAAACACCTTCGGCAATTGATTGTTATGTTCAATGGACTTTGATTGTAAAACAGCATTCTGGTTAATTCTTCGCAATAGCCTACACCTCAAAGATAAAGCTCAAAAGCATCTTGCACACATGCGGAAGGACCTTATGCAGATGTGGCAAGTAACTTCTGAAACTGATTGCAATCTTCAATGGACATTGATTGTAAAATAGCAATCTCGCAAAACCCGATAGGAAAAAGCTCAAAAAGAAAATTCTTGTGCTGATGTGTTAAATGCATTCTGCAAACTAATTGGGATCTTCAATACACATCGCCAGAAAACCAGCAATCTCGTCAAACATTTGTGAAAGTCGATAAGACAACGATCTACAGACATATCCCGCAGAACAGCAATGTTCCTTATGGCACTTCACCTTTCCTAGATGTAATATTCCTGTGCTCCTTGCATGACCAAGACTCTATGGAAAACAGCATATCAAAACCCATCAAAGTTATAAGGAACTCTGTGCCCCTGCTGTCATTTAAAATATGACTTTCTTACTGTTATGTTGAAAACGTGGTTGTTCAAAAAATAATGTAGACAAACCTATTCAAAAAGTTCATGGTGAAATTTTCTGCTGCCTAGCAAAATCATGAAATGGAGAAAACTCTAAGTTTTGTCTCATGCACTGTGTAAGCGCAATCAGCATGGGGGGCTCGTTGGTCTAGGGGTATGATTCTCGCTTAGGGTGCGAGAGGTCCCGGGTTCAAATCCCGGACGAGCCCATATGCAGGGAAGCTACCAAAAGCAGATTCTTTCAATCACATGCTGGCTTTCCCAATTTGTCTGCTTGTGCATAATATGTTACTCCAATATAATTATAAATCAAGGAGATAACCAAAAGCATAATTCTATGAAGAATACAATCCAGGCAAACTTCTCCTCATTTGACCCATGCCTGTTACTCCTTTCTCACTAAGTAACACAAATTGCATAGTTTGCCACATTTGCTTTAGTTTCATGTCAATTTACCTTCATATTTGCAAGTGCATTGTCATAGTGATTTCAGAACACACATAGAAATGGGCACAGTTTAGCAGAAGCACCTTCGGCAATTGATTGTTATGTTCAATGGACTTTGATTGTAAAACAGCATTCTGGTTAATTCTTCGCAATAGCCTACACCTCAAAGATAAAGCTCAAAAGCATCTTGCACACATGCGGAAGGACCTTGTGCAGATGTGGCAAGTAACTTCTGAAACTGATTGCAATCTTCAATGGACATTGATTGTAAAATAGCAATCTCGCAAAACCCGATAGGAAAAAGCTCAAAAAGAAAATTCTTGTGCTGATGTGTTAAATGCATTCTGCAAACTAATTGGGATCTTCAATACACATCGCCAGAAAACCAGCAATCTCGTCAAACATTTGTGAAAGTCGATAAGACAACGATCTACAGACATATCCCGCAGAACAGCAATGTTCCTTATGGCACTTCACCTTTCCTAGATGTAATATTCCTGTGCTCCTTGCATGACCAAGACTCTATGGAAAACAGCATATCAAAACCCATCAAAGTTATAAGGAACTCTGTGCCCCTGCTGTCATTTAAAATATGACTTTCTTACTGTTATGTTGAAAACGTGGTTGTTCAAAAAATAATGTAGACAAACCTATTCAAAAAGTTCATGGTGAAATTTTCTGCTGCCTAGCAAAATCATGAAATGGAGAAAACTCTAAGTTTTGTCTCATGCACTGTGTAAGCGCAATCAGCATGGGGGGCTCGTTGGTCTAGGGGTATGATTCTCGCTTAGGGTGCGAGAGGTCCCGGGTTCAAATCCCGGACGAGCCCATATGCAGGGAAGCTACCAAAAGCAGATTCTTTCAATCACATGCTGGCTTTCCCAATTTGTCTGCTTGTGCATAATATGTTACTCCAATATAATTATAAATCAAGGAGATAACCAAAAGCATAATTCTATGAAGAATACAATCCAGGCAAACTTCTCCTCATTTGACCCATGCCTGTTACTCCTTTCTCACTAAGTAACACAAATTGCATAGTTTGCCACATTTGCTTTAGTTTCATGTCAATTTACCTTCATATTTGCAAGTGCATTGTCATAGTGATTTCAGAACACACATAGAAATGGGCACAGTTTAGCAGAAGCACCTTCGGCAATTGATTGTTATGTTCAATGGACTTTGATTGTAAAACAGCATTCTGGTTAATTCTTCGCAATAGCCTACACCTCAAAGATAAAGCTCAAAAGCATCTTGCACACATGCAGAAGGACCTTGTGCACATGTGGCAAGTAACTTCTGAAACTGATTGCAATCTTCAATGGACATTGATTGTAAAATAGCAATCTCGCAAAACTCGATGGGAAAAAACTCAAAAAGAAAATTCTTGTGCTGATGTGTTAAATGCATTCTGCAAACTAATTGGGATCTTCAATACACATCGCCAGAAAACCAGCAATCTCGTCAAACGCTTGTGAAAGTCGATAAGACAACGATCTACAGACATATCCCGCAGAACAGCAATGTTCCTCATGGCACTTCACCTTTCCTAGATGTAATATTCCTGTGCTCCTTGCATGACCAAGATTCTATGGAAAACAGCATATCAAAACCCATCAAAGTTATAAGGAACTCTGTGCCCCTGCTGTCATTTAAAATATGACTTTTTACTGTTATGTTGAAAACGTGGTTGTTCAAAAAATAATGTAGACAAACCTATTCAAAAAGTTCACGGTGAAATTTTCTGCTGCCTAGCAAAATCATGAAATGGAGAAAACTCTAAGTTTTGTCTCATGCACTGTGTAAGCGCAATCAGCATGGGGGGCTCGTTGGTCTAGGGGTATGATTCTCGCTTAGGGTGCGAGAGGTCCTGGGTTCAAATCCCGGACAAGCCCATATGCAGGGAACCTACCAAAAGCAGATTCTTTCAATCACGTGCTGGCTTTCCCAATTTGTCTGCTTGTGCATAATATGTTACTCCAATATAATTATAAATCAAGGAGATAACCAAAAGCAAAATTCTATGAAGAATACATTCCAGGCAAACTTCTCCTCATTTGACCCATGCCTGTTACTCCTTTCTCACTAAGTAACACAAATTGCATAGTTTGCCACATTTGCTTTAGTTTCATGTCAATTTACCTTCATATTTGCAAGTGCATTGTCATAGTGATTTCAGAACACACATAGAAATGGGCACAGTTTAGCAGAAGCACCTTCGGCAATTGATTGTTATGTTCAATGGACTTTGATTGTAAAACAGCATTCTGGTTAATTCTTCGCAATAGCCTACACCTCAAAGATAAAGCTCAAAAGCATCTTGCACACATGCAGAAGGTCCTTGTGCAGATGTGGCAAGTAACTTCTGAAACTGATTGCAATCTTCAATGGACATTGATTGTAAAATAGCAATCTCGCAAAACCCGATGGGAAAAAACTCAAAAAGAAAATTCTTGTGCTGATGTGTTAAATGCATTCTGCAAACTAATTGGGATCTTCAATACACATCGCCAGAAAACCAGCAATCTCGTCAAACGCTTGTGAAAGTCGATAAGACAACGATCTACAGACATATCCCGCAGAACAGCAATGTTCCTCATGGCACTTCACCTTTCCTAGATGTAATATTCCTGTGCTCCTTGCATGACCAAGATTCTATGGAAAACAGCATATCAAAACCCATCAAAGTTATAAGGAACTCTGTGCCCCTGCTGTCATTTAAAATATGACTTTCTTACTGTTATGTTGAAAACGTGGTTGTTCAAAAAATAATGTAGACAAACCTATTCAAAAAGTTCACGGTGAAATTTTCTGCTGCCTAGCAAAATCATGAAATGGAGAAAACTCTAAGTTTTGTCTCATGCACTGTGTAAGCGCAATCAGCATGGGGGGCTCGTTGGTCTAGGGGTATGATTCTCGCTTAGGGTGCGAGAGGTCCCGGGTTCAAATCCCGGACGAGCCCATATGCAGGGAACCTACCAAAAGCAGATTCTTTCAATCACGTGCTGGCTTTCCCAATTTGTCTGCTTGTGCATAATATGTTACTCCAATATAATTATAAATCAAGGAGATAACCAAAAGCAAAATTCTATGAAGAATACATTCCAGGCAAACTTCTCCTCATTTGACCCATGCCTGTTACTCCTTTCTCACTAAGTAACACAAATTGCATAGTTTGCCACATTTGCTTTAGTTTCATGTCAATTTACCTTCATATTTGCAAGTGCATTGTCATAGTGATTTCAGAACACACATAGAAATGGGCACAGTTTAGCAGAAGTACCTTCGGCAATTGATTGTTATGTTCAATGGACTTTGATTGTAAAACAGCATTCTGGTTAATTCTTCGCAATAGCCTACACCTCAAAGATAAAGCTCAAAAGCATCTTGCACACATGCAGAAGGACCTTGTGCAGATGTGGCAAGTAACTTCTGAAACTGATTGCAATCTTCAATGGACATTGATTGTAAAATAGCAATCTCGCAAAACCCGATAGGAAAAAGCTCAAAAAGAAAATTCTTGTGCTGATGTGTTAAATGCATTCTGCAAACTAATTGGGATCTTCAATACACATCGCCAGAAAACCAGCAATCTCGTCAAACATTTGTGAAAGTCGATAAGACAACGATCTACAGACATATCCCGCAGAACAGCAATGTTCCTTATGGCACTTCACCTTTCCTAGATGTAATATTCCTGTGCTCCTTGCATGACCAAGACTCTATGGAAAACAGCATATCAAAACCCATCAAAGTTATAAGGAACTCTGTGCCCCTGCTGTCATTTAAAATATGACTTTCTTACTGTTATGTTGAAAATGTGGTTGTTCAAAAAATAATGTAGACAAACCTATTCAAAAAGTTCATGGTGAAATTTTCTGCTGCCTAGAAAAATCATGAAATGGAGAAAACTCTAAGTTTTGTCTCATGCACTGTGTAAGCGCAATCAGCATGGGGGGCTCGTTGGTCTAGGGTTATGATTCTCGCTTAGGGTGCAAGAGGTCCCGGGTTCAAATCCCCGACGAGCCCATATGCAGGGCAGCTACCAAAAGCAGATTCTTTCAATCACATGCTGGCTTTTCCAATTTGTCTGCATGTGCATAATATGTTAGTCCAATATAATTATAAATCAAGGAGATAACCAAAAGCATAATTCTATGAAGAATACAATCCAGGCAAACTTCTCCTCATTTGACCCATGCCTGTTACTCCTTTCTCACTAAGTAACACAAATTGCATAGTTTGCCACATTTGCTTTAGTTTCATGTCAATTTACCTTCATATTTGCAAGTGCATTGTCATAGTGATTTCAGAACACACATAGAAATGGGCACAGTTTAGCAGAAGCACCTTCGGCAATTGATTGTTATGTTCAATGGACTTTGATTGTAAAACAGCATTCTGGTTAATTCTTCGCAATAGCCTACACCTCAAAGATAAAGCTCAAAAGCATCTTGCACACATGCAGAAGGACCTTGTGCAGATGTGGCAAGTAACTTCTGAAACTGATTGCAATCTTCAATGGACATTGATTGTAAAATAGCAATCTCGCAAAACCCGATAGGAAAAAGCTCAAAAAGAAAATTCTTGTGCTGATGTGTTAAATGCATTCTGCAAACTAATTGGGATCTTCAATACACATCGCCAGAAAACCAGCAATCTCGTCAAACATTTGTGAAAGTCGATAAGACAACGATCTACAGACATATCCCGCAGAACAGCAATGTTCCTCATGGCACTTCACCTTTCCTAGATGTAATATTCCTGTGCTCCTTGCATGACCAAGACTCTATGGAAAACAGCATATCAAAACCCATCAAAGTTATAAGGAACTCTGTGCCCCTGCTGTCATTTAAAATATGACTTTCTTACTGTTATGTTGAAAACGTGGTTGTTCAAAAAATAATGTAGACAAACCTATTCAAAAAGTTCACGGTGAAATTTTCTGCTGCCTAGCAAAATCATGAAATGGAGAAAACTCTAAGTTTTGTCTCATGCACTGTGTAAGCGCAATCAGCATGGGGGGTTCGTTGGTCTCGGGGTATGATTCTCGCTTAGGGTGCGAGAGGTCCCGGGTTCAAATCCCAGACGAGCCCATATGCAGGGAAGCTACCAAAAGCAGATTCTTTCAATCACATGCTGGCTTTCCCAAATTGTCTGCTTGTGCATAATATGTTAGTCCAATATAATTATAAATCAAGGAGATAACCAAAAGCAAAATTCTATGAAGAATACATTCCAGGCAAACTTCTCCTCATTTGACCCATGCCTGTTACTCCTTTCTCACTAAGTAACACAAATGGCATAGTTTGCCACATTTGCTTTGGTTTCATGTCAATTTACCTTCATATTTGCAAGTGCATTGTCATAGTTATTTCAGAACACACATAGAAATGGGCAGAGTTTAGCAGAAGCACCTTCGGCAATTGATTGTTATGTTCAATGGACTTTGATTGTAAAACAGCATTCTGGTTAATTCTTCGCAATAGCCTACACCTCAAAGATAAAGCTCAAAAGCATCTTGCACACATGCAGAAGGACCTTGTGCAGATGTGGCAAGTAACTTCTGAAACTGATTGCAATCTTCAGTGGACATTGATTGTAAAATAGCAATCTCGCAAAACCCGATGGGAAAAAGCTCAAAAAGAAAATTCTTGTGCTGATGTGTTAAATGCATTCTGCAAACTAATTGGGATCTTCAATACACATCGCCAGAAAACCAGCAATCTCGTCAAACATTTGTGAAAGTCGATAAGACAACGATCTACAGACATATCCCGCAGAACAGCAATGTTCCTCATGGCACTTCACCTTTCCTAGATGTAATATTCCTGTGCTCCTTGCATGACCAAGACTCTATGGAAAACAGCATATCAAAACCCATCAAAGTTATAAGGAACTCTGTGCCCCTGCTGTCATTTAAAATATGACTTTCTTACTGTTATGTTGAAAACGTGGTTGTTCAAAAAATAATGTAGACAAACCTATTCAAAAAGTTCATGGTGAAATTTTCTGCTGCCTAGAAAAATCATGAAATGGAGAAAACTCTAAGTTTTGTCTCATGCACTGTGTATGCACAATCAGCATGGGGGGCTCGTTGGTCTAGGGGTATGATTCTCGCTTAGGGTGGGAGAGCTCCCGGGTTCAAATCCCGGACGAGCCCATATGCAGGGAAGCTACCAAAAGCAGATTCTTTCAATCACATGCTGGCTTTCCCAATTTGTCTGCTTGTGCATAATATGTTACTCCAATATAATCATAAATCAAGGAGATAACCAAAAGCAAAATTCTATGAAGAATACAATCCAGGCAAACTTCTCCTCATTTGACCCATGCCTGTTACTCCTTTCTCACTAAGTAACACAAATTGCATAGTTTGCCACATTTGCTTTAGTTTCATGTCAATTTACCTTCATATTTGCAATTGCATTGTCATAGTGATTTCAGAACACACATAGAAATGGGCAGAGTTTAGCAGAAGCACCTTCGGCAATTGATTGTTATGTTCAATGGACTTTGATTGTAAAACAGCATTCTGGTTAATTCTTCGCAATAGCCTACACCTCAAAGATAAAGCTCAAAAGCATCTTGCACACATGCGGAAGGACCTTGTGCAGATGTGGCAAGTAACTTCTGAAACTGATTGCAATCTTCAATGGACATTGATTGTAAAATAGCAATCTCGCAAAACCCGATAGGAAAAAGCTCAAAAAGAAAATTCTTGTGCTGATGTGTTAAATGCATTCTGCAAACTAATTGGGATCTTCAATACACATCGCCAGAAAACCAGCAATCTCATCAAACATTTGTGAAAGTCGATAAGACAACGATCTACAGACATATCCCGCAGAACAGCAATGTTCCTTATGGCACTTCACCTTTCCTAGATGTAATATTCCTGTGCTCCTTGAATGACCAAGACTCTATGGAAAACAGCATATCAAAACCCATCAAAGTTATAAGGAACTCTGTGCCCCTGCTGTCATTTAAAATATGACTTTCTTACTGTTATGTTGAAAACGTGGTTGTTCAAAAAATAATGTAGACAAACCTATTCAAAAAGTTCATGGTGAAATTTTCTGCTGCCTAGTAAAATCATGAAATGGAGAAAACTCTAAGTTTTGTCTCATGCACTGTGTAAGCGCAATCAGCATGGGGGGTTCGTTGGTCTAGGGTTATGATTCTCGCTTAGGGTGCAAGAGGTCCCAGGTTCAAATCTCAGACAAGCCCATATGCAGAGAAGCTACCAAAAGCAGATTCTTTCAATCACGTGCTGGCTTTCCCAATTTGTCTGCTTGTGCATAATATGTTACTCCAATATAATTATAAATCAAGGAGATAACCAAAAGCAAAATTCTATGAAGAATACAATCCAGGCAAACTTCTCCTCATTTCACCCATGCCTGTTACTCCTTTCTCACTAAGTAACACAAATTGCATAGTTTGCCACATTTGCTTTAGTTTCATGTCAATTTACCTTCATATTTGCAATTGCATTGTCATAGTGATTTCAGAACACACATAGAAATGGGCAGAGTTTAGCAGAAGCACCTTCGGCAATTGATTGTTATGTTCAATGGACTTTGATTGTAAAACAGCATTCTGGTTAATTCTTCGCAATAGCCTACACCTCAAAGATAAACCTCAAAAGCATCTTGCACACATGCGGAAGGACCTTGTGCAGATGTGGCAAGTAACTTCTGAAACTGATTGCAATCTTCAATGGACATTGATTGTAAAATAGCAATCTCGCAAAACCCGATGGGAAAAAACTCAAAAAGAAAATTCTTGTGCTGATGTGTTAAATGCATTCTGCAAACTAATTGGGATCTTCAATACACATCGTCAGAAAACCAGCAATCTCGTCAAACATTTGTGAAAGTCGATAAGACAACGATCTACAGACATATCCCGCAGAACAGCAATGTTCCTCATGGCACTTCACCTTTCCTAGATGTAATATTCCTGTGCTCCTTGCATGACCAAGACTCTATGGAAAACAGCATATCAAAACCCATCAAAGTTACAAGGAACTCTGTGCCCCTGCTGTCATTTAAAATATGACTTTCTTATTGTTATGTTGAAAATGTGGTTGTTCAAAAAATAATGTAGACAAACCTATTCAAAAAGTTCACTGTGAAATTTTCTGCTGCCTAGCAAAATCATGAAATGGAGAAAACTCTAAGTTTTGTCTCATGCACTGTGTAAGCGCAATCAGCATGGGGGGCTCGTTGGTCTAGGGGTATGATTTTCGCTTAGGTTGCGAGAGGTCCTGGGTTCAAATCTCAGACGAGCCCATCTGCAGTGTAGTTCCCAAAAGCAGATTCTTTCAATCACATGCTGGCTTTCCCAATTTGTCTGCTTGTGCATAATATGTTAGTCCAATATAATTATAAATCAAGGAGATAACCAAAAGCAAAATTCTATGAAGAATACATTCCAGGCAAACTTCTCATTTGACGCATGCCTGATACTCCTTTCTCACTAAGTAACACAAATGGCATAGTTTGCCACATTTGCTTTAGTTTCATGTCAATTTACCTTCATATTTGCAAGTGCATTGTCATAGTGATTTCAGAACACACATAGAAATGGGCACAGTTTAGCAGAAGCACCTTCGGCAATTGATTGTTATGTTCAATGGACTTTGATTGTAAAACAGCATTCTGGTTAATTCTTCGCAATAGCCTACACCTCAAAGATAAAGCTCAAAAGCATCTTGCACACATGCAGAAGGACCTTGTGCAGATGTGGCAAGTAACTTCTGAAACTGATTGCAATCTTCAATGGATATTGATTGTAAAATAGCAATCTCGCAAAACCCGATGGGAAAAAACTCAAAAAGAAAATTCTTGTGCTGATGTGTTAAATGCATTCTGCAAACTAATTGGGATCTTCAATACACATCGCCAGAAAACCCGCAATCTCGTCAAACATTTGTGAAAGTCGATAAGACAACGATCTACAGACATATCCCGCAGAACAGCAATGTTCCTCATGGCACTTCACCTTTCCTAGATGTAATATTCCTGTGCTCCTTGCATGACCAAGACTCTATGGAAAACAGCATATCAAAACCCATCAAAGTTATAAGGAACTCTGTGCCCCTGCTGTCATTTAAAATATGACTTTCTTACTGTTATGTTGAAAACGTGGTTGTTCAAAAAATAATGTAGACAAACCTATTCAAAAAGTTCACGGTGAAATTTTCTGCTGCCTAGCAAAATCATGAAATGGAGAAAACTCTAAGTTTTGTCTCATGCACTGTGTAAGCGCAATCAGCATGGGGGGCTCGTTGGTCTAGGGGTATGATTCTCGCTTAGGGTGCGAGAGGTCCCGGGTTCAAATCCCGGACGAGCCCATATGCAGGGAAGCTACCAAAAGCAGATTCTTTCAATCACGTGCTGGCTTTCCCAATTTGTCTGCTTGTGCATAATATGTTACTCCAACATAATTATAAATCAAGGAGATAACCAAAAGCAAAATTCTATGAAGAATACAATCCAGGCAAACTTCTCCTCATTTGACCCATGCCTGTTACTCCTTTCTCACTAAGTAACACAAATTACATAGTTTGCCACATTTGCTTTAGTTTCATGTCAATTTACCTTCATATTTGCAAGTGCATTGTCATAGTGATTTCAGAACACACATAGAAATGGGCACAGTTTAGCAGAAGCACCTTCGGCAATTGATTGTTATGTTCAGTGGACTTTGATTGTAAAACAGCATTCTGGTTAATTCTTTGCAATAGCCTACACCTCAAAGATAAAGCTCAAAAGCATCTTGCACACATGCAGAAGGACCTTGTGCAGATGTGGCAAGTAACTTCTGAAACTGATTGCAATCTTCAATGGATATTGATTGTAAAATAGCAATCTCGCAAAACCCGATGGGAAAAAGCTCAAAAAGAAAATTCTTGTGCTGATGTGTTAAATGCATTCTGCAAACTAATTGGGATCTTCAATACACATCGCCAGAAAACCAGCAGTCTCGTCAAACATTTGTGAAAGTCGATAAGACAACGATCTACAGACATATCCCGCAGAACAGCAATGTTCCTCATGGCACTTCACCTTTCCTAGATGTAATATTCCTGTGCTCCTTGCATGACCAAGACTCTATGGAAAACAGCATATCAAAACCCATCAAAGTTACAAGGAACTCTGTGCCCCTGCTGTCATTTAAAATATGACTTTCTTATTGTTATGTTGAAAATGTGGTTGTTCAAAAAATAATGTAGACAAACCTATTCAAAAAGTTCACTGTGAAATTTTCTGCTGCCTAGCAAAATCATGAAATGGAGAAAACTCTAAGTTTTGTCTCATGCACTGCGTAAGCGCAATCAGCATGGGGGGCTCGTTGGTCTAGGGGTATGATTTTCGCTTAGGGTGCGAGAGGTCCTGGGTTCAAATCTCAGACGAGCCCATCTGCAGTGTAGTTCCCAAAAGCAGATTCTTTCAATCACATGCTGGCTTTCCCAATTTGTCTGCTTGTGCATAATATGTTAGTCCAATATAATTATAAATCAAGGAGATAACCAAAAGCAAAATTCTATGAAGAATACATTCCAGGCAAACTTCTCCTCATTTGACGCATGGCTGATACTCCTTTCTCACTAAGTAACACAAATGGCATAGTTTGCCACATTTGCTTTAGTTTCATGTCAATTTACCTTCATATTTGCAAGTGCATTGTCATAGTGATTTCAGAACACACATAGAAATGGGCACAGTTTAGCAGAAGCACCTTCGGCAATTGATTGTTATGTTCAATGGACTTTGATTGTAAAACAGCATTCTGGTTAATTCTTCGCAATAGCCTACACCTCAAAGATAAAGCTCAAAAGCATCTTACACACATGCAGAAGGACCTTGTGCAGATGTGGCAAGTAACTTCTGAAACTGATTGCAATCTTCAATGGACATTGATTGTAAAATAGCAATCTCGCAAAACCCGATGGGAAAAAACTCAAAAAGAAAATTCTTGTGCTGATGTGTTAAATGCATTCTGCAAACTAATTGGGATCTTCAATACACATCGCCAGAAAACCAGCAATCTCGTCAAACATTTGTGAAAGTCGATAAGACAACGATCTACAGACATATCCCGCAGAACAGCAATGTTCCTCATGGCACTTCACCTTTCCTAGATGTAATATTCCTGTGCTCCTTGCATGACCAAGACTCTATGGAAAACAGCATATCAAAACCCATCAAAGTTATAAGGAACTCTGTGCCCCTGCTGTCATTTAAAATATGACTTTCTTACTGTTATGTTGAAAACGTGGTTGTTCAAAAAATAATGTAGACAAACCTATTCAAAAAGTTCACGGTGAAATTTTCTGCTGCCTAGCAAAATCATGAAATGGAGAAAACTCTAAGTTTTGTCTCATGCACTGTGTAAGCGCAATCAGCATGGGGGGCTCGTTGGTCTAGGGGTATGATTCTCGCTTAGGGTGCGAGAGGTCCCGGGTTCAAATCCCAGACGAGCCCATATCCAGGGAAGCTACCAAAAGCAGATTCTTTCAATCACATGCTGGCTTTCCCAATTTGTCTGCTTGTGCATAATATGTTAGTCCAATATAATTATAAATCAAGGAGATAACCAAAAGCAAAATTCTATGAAGAATACATTCCAGGCAAACTTCTCCTCATTTGACCCATGCCTGTTACTCCTTTCTCACTAAGTAACACAAATGGCATAGTTTGCCACATTTGCTTTAGTTTCATGTCAATTTACCTTCATATTTGCAAGTGCATTGTCATAGTTATTTCAGAACACACATAGAAATGGGCACAGTTTAGCAGAAGCACCTTCGGCAATTGATTGTTATGTTCAATGGACTTTGATTGTAAAACAGCATTCTGGTTAATTCTTCGCAATAGCCTACACCTCAAAGATAAAGCTCAAAAGCATCTTGCACACATGCAGAAGGACCTTGTGCAGATGTGGCAAGTAACTTCTGAAACTGATTGCAATCTTCAATGGACATTGATTGTAAAATAGCAATCTCGCAAAACCCGATGGGAAAAAGCTCAAAAAGAAAATTCTTGTGCTGATGTGTTAAATGCATTCTGCAAACTAATTGGGATCTTCAATACACATCGCCAGAAAACCAGCAATCTCGTCAAACATTTGTGAAAGTCGATAAGACAACGATCTACAGACATATCCCGCAGAACAGCAATGTTCCTCATGGCACTTCACCTTTCCTAGATGTAATATTCCTGTGCTCCTTGCATGACCAAGACTCTATGGAAAACAGCATATCAAAACCCATCAAAGTTATAAGGAACTCTGTGCCCCTGCTGTCATTTAAAATATGACTTTCTTACTGTTATGTTGAAAACGTGGTTGTTCAAGAAATAATGTAGACAAACCTATTCAAAAAGTTCATGGTGAAATTTTCTGCTGCCTAGAAAAATCATGAAATGGAGAAAACTCTAAGTTTTGTCTCATGCACTGTGTAAGCACAATCAGCATGGGGGGCTCATTGGTCTAGGGGTATGATTCTCGCTTAGGGTGGGAGAGCTCCCGGGTTTAAATCCCGGACGAGCCCATATGCAGGGAAGCTACCAAAAGCAGATTCTTTCAATCACATGCTGGCATTCCCAATTTGTCTGCTTGTGCATAATATGTTACTCCAATATAATTATAAATCAAGGAGATAACCAAAAGCATAATTCTATGAAGAATACAATCCAGGCAAACTTCTCCTCATTTGACCCATGCCTGTTACTCCTTTCTCACTAAGTAACACAAATGGCATAGTTTGCCACATTTGCTTTAGTTTCATGTCAATTTACCTTCATATTTGCAATTGCATTGTCATAGTGATTTCAGAACACACATAGAAATGGGAAGAGTTTAGCAGAAACACCTTCGGCAATTGATTGTTATGTTCAATGGACTTTGATTGTAAAACAGCATTCTGGTTAATTCTTCGCAATAGCCTACACCTCAATGATAAAGCTCAAAAGCATCTTGCACACATGCGGAAGGACCTTGTGCAGATGTGGCAAGTAACTTCTGAAACTGATTGCAATCTTCAATGGACATTGATTGTAAAATAGCAATCTCGCAAAACCCGATAGGAAAAAGCTCAAAAAGAAAATTCTTGTGCTGATGTGTTAAATGCATTCTGCAAACTAATTGGGATCTTCAATACACATCGCCAGAAAACCAGCAATCTCGTCAAACATTTGTGAAAGTCGATAAGACAACGATCTACAGACATATCCCGCAGAACAGCAATGTTCCTTATGGCACTTCACCTTTCCTAGATGTAATATTCCTGTGCTCCTTGCATGACCAAGACTCTATGGAAAACAGCATATCAAAACCCATCAAAGTTATAAGGAACTCTGTGCCCCTGCTGTCATTTAAAATATGACTTTCTTACTGTTATGTTGAAAACGTGGTTGTTCAAAAAATAATGTAGACAAACCTATTCAAAAAGTTCATGGTGAAATTTTCTGCTGCCTAGCAAAATCATGAAATGGAGAAAACTCTAAGTTTTGTCTCATGCACTGTGTAAGCGCAATCAGCATGGGGGGCTCGTTGGTCTAGGGGTATGATTCTCGCTTAGGGTGCGAGAGGTCCCGGGTTCAAATCCCGGACGAGCCCATATGCAGGGAAGCTACCAAAAGCAGATTCTTTCAATCACATGCTGGCTTTCCCAATTTGTCTGCTTGTGCATAATATGTTACTCCAATATAATTATAAATCAAGGAGATAACCAAAAGCATAATTCTATGAAGAATACAATCCAGGCAAACTTCTCCTCATTTGACCCATGCCTGTTACTCCTTTCTCACTAAGTAACACAAATTGCATAGTTTGCCACATTTGCTTTAGTTTCATGTCAATTTACCTTCATATTTGCAAGTGCATTGTCATAGTGATTTCAGAACACACATAGAAATGGGCACAGTTTAGCAGAAGCACCTTCGGCAATTGATTGTTATGTTCAATGGACTTTGATTGTAAAACAGCATTCTGGTTAATTCTTCGCAATAGCCTACACCTCAAAGATAAAGCTCAAAAGCATCTTGCACACATGCAGAAGGTCCTTGTGCAGATGTGGCAAGTAACTTCTGAAACTGATTGCAATCTTCAATGGACATTGATTGTAAAATAGCAATCTCGCAAAACCCGATGGGAAAAAACTCAAAAAGAAAATTCTTGTGCTGATGTGTTAAATGCATTCTGCAAACTAATTGGGATCTTCAATACACATCGCCAGAAAACCAGCAATCTCGTCAAACATTTGTGAAAGTCGATAAGACAACGATCTACAGACATATCCCGCAGAACAGCAATGTTCCTCATGGCACTTCACCTTTCCTAGATGTAATATTCCTGTGCTCCTTGCATGACCAAGACTCTATGGAAAACAGCATATCAAAACCCATCAAAGTTATAAGGAACTCTGTGCCCCTGCTGTCATTTAAAATATGACTTTCTTACTGTTATGTTGAAAACGTGGTTGTTCAAAAAATAATGTAGACAAACATATTCAAAAAGTTCATGGTGAAATTTTCTGCTGCCTAGCAAAATCATGAAATGGAGAAAACTCTAAGTTTTGTCTCATGCACTGCGTAAGCGCAATCAGCATGGGGGGCTTGTTGGTCTAGGGGTATGATTTTCGCTTAGGGTGCGAGAGGTCCTGGGTTCAAATCTCAGACAAGCCCATCTGCAGGGTAGCTCCCAAAAGCAGATTCTTTCAATCACATGCTGGCTTTCCCAATTTGTCTGCTTGTGCATAATATGTTACTCCAACATAATTATAAATTAAGGAGATAACCAAAAGCAAAATTCTATGAAGAATACATTCCAAGCAAACTTCTCCTCATTTGACCCATGCCTGTTACTCCTTTCTCACTAAGTAACACTAATTGCATAGTTTGCCACATTTGCTTTAGTTTCATGTCAGTTTACCTTCATATTTGCAAGTGCATTGTCATAGTGATTTCAGAATACACATAGAAATGGGCACAGTTTAGCAGAAGCACCTTCGGCAATTGATTGTTATGTTCAATGGACTTTGATTGTAAAACAGCATTCTGGTTAATTCTTCGCAATAGCCTACACCTCAAAGATAAAGCTCAAAAGCATCTTGCACACATGCAGAAGGACCTTGTGTAGATGTGGCAAGTAACTTCTGAAACTGATTGCAATCTTCAATGGACATTGATTGTAAAATAGCAATCTCGCAAAACCCGATGGGAAAAAACTCAAAAAGAAAATTCTTGTGCTGATGTGTTAAATGCATTCTGCAAACTAATTGGGATCTTCAATACACATCGCCAGAAAACCAGCAATCTCATCAAACATTTGTGAAAGGCGATAAGACAACGATCTACAGACATATCCCGCAGAACAGCAATGTTCCTCATGGCACTTCACCTTTCCTAGATGTAATATTCCTGTGCTCCTTGCATGACCAAGACTCTATGGAAAACAGCATATCAAAACCCATAAAAGTTATAAGGAACTCTGTGCCCCTGCTGTCATTTAAAATATGACTTTATTATTGTTATGTTGAAAACGTGGTTGTTCAAAAAATAATGTAGACAAACCTATTCAAAAAGTTCACTGTGAAATTTTCTGCTGCCTAGCAAAATCATGAAATGGAGAAAACTCTAAGATTTGTCTCATGCACTGCGTAAGCGCAATCAGCATGGGGGGCTCGTTGGTCTAGGGGTATGATTCTCGCTTAGGGTGCGAGAGGTCCCAGGTTCAAATCCCGGACGAGCCCATATGCAGGGAAGCTACCAAAAGCAGATTCTTTCAATCACATGCTGGCTTTCCCAATTTCTCTGCTTGTGCATAATATGTTAGTCCAATATAATTATAAATCAAGGAGATAACCAAAAGCAAAATTCTATGAAGAATACATTCCAGGCAAACTTCTCCTCATTTGACCCATGCCTGTTACTCCTTTCTCACTAAGTAACACAAATGGCATAGTTTGCCACATTTCCTTTAGTTTCATGTCAATTTACCTTCATATTTGCAAGTGCATTGTCATAGTGATTTCAGAACACACATAGAAATGGGCACAGTTTAGCAGAAGCACCTTCGGCAATTGATTGTTATGTTCAATGGACTTTGATTGTAAAACAGCATTCTGGTTAATTCTTCGCAATAGCCTACACCTCAAAGATAAAGCTCAAAAGCATCTTGCACACATGCAGAAGGACCTTGTGCAGATGTGGCAAGTAACTTCTGAAACTGATTGCAATCTTCAATGGACATTGATTGTAAAATAGCAATCTCGCAAAACCCGATGGGAAAAAACTCAAAAAGAAAATTCTTGTGCTGATGTGTTAAATGCATTCTGCAAACTAATTGGGATCTTCAATACACATCGCCAGAAAACCAGCAATCTCGTCAAACATTTGTGAAAGTCGATAAGACAACGATCTACAGACATATCCCGCAGAACAGCAATGTTCCTCATGGCACTTCACCTTTCCTAGATGTAATATTCCTGTGCTCCTTGCATGACCAAGACTCTATGGAAAACAGCATATCAAAACCCATCAAAGTTACAAGGAACTCTGTGCCCCTGCTGTCATTTAAAATATTACTTTCTTATTGTTATGTTGAAAATGTGGTTGTTCAAAAAATAATGTAGACAAACCTATTCAAAAAGTTCACTGTGAAATTTTCTGCTGCCTAGCAAAATCATGAAATGGAGAAAACTCTAAGTTTTGTCTCATGCACTGCGTAAGCGCAATCAGCATGGGGGGCTCGTTGGTCTAGGGGTATGATTTTCGCTTAGGGTGCGAGAGGTCCTGGGTTCAAATCTCAGACGAGCCCATCTGCAGTGTAGTTCCCAAAAGCAGATTCCTTCAATCACATGCTGGCTTTCCCAATTTGTCTGCTTGTGCATAATATGTTACTCCAACATAATTATAAATCAAGGAGATAACCAAAAGCAAAATTCTATGAAGAATACAATCCAGGCAAACTTCTCCTCATTTGACCCATGCCTGTTACTCCTTTCTCACTAAGTAACACAAATTACATAGTTTGCCACATTTGCTTTAGTTTCATGTCAATTTACCTTCATATTTGCAAGTGCATTGTCATAGTGATTTCAGAACACACATAGAAATGGGCACAGTTTAGCAGAAGCACCTTCGGCAATTGATTGTTATGTTCAATGGACTTTGATTGTAAAACAGCATTCTGGTTAATTCTTTGCAATAGCCTACACCTCAAAGATAAAGCTCAAAAGCATCTTCCACACATGCAGAAGGACCTTGTGCAGATGTGGCAAGTAACTTCTGAACCTGATTGCAATCTTCAATGGATATTGATTGTAAAATAGCAATCTCGCAAAACCCGATGGGAAAAAGCTCAAAAAGAAAATTCTTGTGCTGATGTGTTAAATGCATTCTGCAAACTAATTGGGATCTTCAATACACATCGCCAGAAAACCAGCAATCTCGTCAAACATTTGTGAAAGTCGATAAGACAACGATCTACAGACATATCCCGCAGAACAGCAATGTTCCTCATGGCACTTCACCTTTCCTAGATGTAATATTCCTGTGCTCCTTGCATGACCAAGACTCTATGGAAAACAGCATATCAAAACCCATCAAAGTTACAAGGAACTCTGTGCCCCTGCTGTCATTTAAAATATGACTTTCTTATTGTTATGTTGAAAATGTGGTTGTTCAAAAAATAATGTAGACAAACCTATTCAAAAAGTTCACTGTGAAATTTTCTGCTGCCTAGCAAAATCATGAAATGGAGAAAACTCTAAGTTTTGTCTCATGCACTGCGTAAGCGCAATCAGCATGGGGAGCTCGTTGGTCTAGGGGTATGATTTTCGCTTAGGGTGCGAGAGGTCCTGGGTTCAAATCTCAGACGAGCCCATCTGCAGTGTAGTTCCCAAAAGCAGATTCTTTCAATCACATGCTGGCTTTCCCAATTTGTCTGCTTGTGCATAATATGTTAGTCCAATATAATTATAAATCAAGGAGATAACCAAAAGCAAAATTCTATGAAGAATACATTCCAGGCAAACTTCTCCTCATTTGACGCATGGCTGATACTCCTTTCTCACTAAGTAACACAAATGGCATAGTTTGCCACATTTGCTTTAGTTTCATGTCAATTTACCTTCATATTTGCAAGTGCATTGTCATAGTGATTTCAGAACACACATAGAAATGGGCACAGTTTAGCAGAAGCACCTTCGGCAATTGATTGTTATGTTCAATGGACTTTGATTGTAAAACAGCATTCTGGTTAATTCTTCGCAATAGCCTACACCTCAAAGATAAAGCTCAAAAGCATCTTACACACATGCAGAAGGACCTTGTGCAGATGTGGCAAGTAACTTCTGAAACTGATTGCAATCTTCAATGGACATTGATTGTAAAATAGCAATCTCGCAAAACCCGATGGGAAAAAACTCAAAAAGAAAATTCTTGTGCTGATGTGTTAAATGCATTCTGCAAACTAATTGGGATCTTCAATACACATCGCCAGAAAACCAGCAATCTCGTCAAACATTTGTGAAAGTCGATAAGACAACGATCTACAGACATATCCCGCAGAACAGCAATGTTCCTCATGGCACTTCACCTTTCCTAGATGTAATATTCCTGTGCTCCTTGCATGACCAAGACTCTATGGAAAACAGCATATCAAAACCCATCAAAGTTACAAGGAACTCTGTGCCCCTGCTGTCATTTAAAATATGACTTTCTTATTGTTATGTTGAAAATGTGGTTGTTCAAAAAATAATGTAGACAAACCTATTCAAAAAGTTCACTGTGAAATTTTCTGCTGCCTAGCAAAATCATGAAATGGAGAAAACTCTAAGTTTTGTCTCATGCACTGCGTAAGCGCAATCAGCATGGGGAGCTCGTTGGTCTAGGGGTATGATTTTCGCTTAGGGTGCGAGAGGTCCTGGGTTCAAATCTCAGACGAGCCCATCTGCAGTGTAGTTCCCAAAAGCAGATTCTTTCAATCACATGCTGGCTTTCCCAATTTGTCTGCTTGTGCATAATATGTTAGTCCAATATAATTATAAATCAAGGAGATAACCAAAAGCAAAATTCTATGAAGAATACATTCCAGGCAAACTTCTCCTCATTTGACGCATGGCTGATACTCCTTTCTCACTAAGTAACACAAATGGCATAGTTTGCCACATTTGCTTTAGTTTCATGTCAATTTACCTTCATATTTGCAAGTGCATTGTCATAGTGATTTCAGAACACACATAGAAATGGGCACAGTTTAGCAGAAGCACCTTCGGCAATTGATTGTTATGTTCAATGGACTTTGATTGTAAAACAGCATTCTGGTTAATTCTTCGCAATAGCCTACACCTCAAAGATAAAGCTCAAAAGCATCTTACACACATGCAGAAGGACCTTGTGCAGATGTGGCAAGTAACTTCTGAAACTGATTGCAATCTTCAATGGACATTGATTGTAAAATAGCAATCTCGCAAAACCCGATGGGAAAAAACTCAAAAAGAAAATTCTTGTGCTGATGTGTTAAATGCATTCTGCAAACTAATTGGGATCTTCAATACACATCGCCAGAAAACCAGCAATCTCGTCAAACATTTGTGAAAGTCGATAAGACAACGATCTACAGACATATCCCGCAGAACAGCAATGTTCCTCATGGCACTTCACCTTTCCTAGATGTAATATTCCTGTGCTCCTTGCATGACCAAGACTCTATGGAAAACAGCATATCAAAACCCATCAAAGTTATAAGGAACTCTGTGCCCCTGCTGTCATTTAAAATATGACTTTCTTACTGTTATGTTGAAAACGTGGTTGTTCAAAAAATAATGTAGACAAACCTATTCAAAAAGTTCACGGTGAAATTTTCTGCTGCCTAGCAAAATCATGAAATGGAGAAAACTCTAAGTTTTGTCTCATGCACTGTGTAAGCGCAATCAGCATGGGGGGCTCGTTGGTCTAGGGGTATGATTCTCGCTTAGGGTGCGAGAGGTCCCGGGTTCAAATCCCGGACGAGCCCATATGCAGGGTAGCTACCAAAAGCAGATTCTTTCAATCACGTGCTGGCTTTCCCAATTTGTCTGCTTGTGCATAATATGTTACTCCAACATAATTATAAATCAAGGAGATAACCAAAAGCAAAATTCTATGAAGAATACAATCCAGGCAAACTTCTCCTCATTTGACCCATGCCTGTTACTCCTTTCTCACTAAGTAACACAAATTACATAGTTTGCCACATTTGCTTTAGTTTCATGTCAATTTACCTTCATATTTGCAAGTGCATTGTCATAGTGATTTCAGAACACACATAGAAATGGGCACAGTTTAGCAGAAGCACCTTCGGCAATTGATTGTTATGTTCAATGGACTTTGATTGTAAAACAGCATTCTGGTTAATTCTTTGCAATAGCCTACACCTCAAAGATAAAGCTCAAAAGCATCTTGCACACATGCAGAAGGACCTTGTGCAGATGTGGCAAGTAACTTCTGAAACTGATTGCAATCTTCAATGGATATTGATTGTAAAATAGCAATCTCGCAAAACCCGATGGGAAAAAGCTCAAAAAGAAAATTCTTGTGCTGATGTGTTAAATGCATTCTGCAAACTAATTGGGATCTTCAATACACATCGCCAGAAAACCAGCAATCTCGTCAAACATTTGTGAAAGTCGATAAGACAACGATCTACAGACATATCCCGCAGAACAGCAATGTTCCTCATGGCACTTCACCTTTCCTAGATGTAATATTCCTGTGCTCCTTGCATGACCAAGACTCTATGGAAAACAGCATATCAAAACCCATCAAAGTTATAAGGAACTCTGTGCCCCTGCTGTCATTTAAAATATGACTTTCTTACTGTTATGTTGAAAACGTGGTTGTTCAAAAAATAATGTAGACAAACCTATTCAAAAAGTTCACGGTGAAATTTTCTGCTGCCTAGCAAAGTCATGAAATGGAGAAAACTCTAAGTTTTGTGTCATGCACTGTGTAAGCGCAATCAGCATGGGGGGCTCGTTGGTCTAGGGGTATGATTCTCGCTTAGGGTGCGAGAGGTCCCGGGTTCAAATCCCAGACGAGCCCATATCCAGGGAAGCTACCAAAAGCAGGTTCTTTCAATCACATGCTGGCTTTCCCAATTTGTCTGCTTGTGCGTAATATGTTAGTCCAATATAATTATAAATCAAGGAGATAACCAAAAGCAAAATTCTATGAAGAATACATTCCAGGCAAACTTCTCCTCATTTGACCCATGCCTGTTACTCCTTTCTCACTAAGTAACACAAATGGCATAGTTTGCCACATTTGCTTTAGTTTCATGTCAATTTACCTTCATATTTGCAAGTGCATTGTCATAGTTATTTCAGAACACACATAGAAATGGGCACAGTTTAGCAGAAGCACCTTCGGCAATTGATTGTTATGTTCAATGGACTTTGATTGTAAAACAGCATTCTGGTTAATTCTTCGCAATAGCCTACACCTCAAAGATAAAGCTCAAAAGCATCTTGCACACATGCAGAAGGACCTTGTGCAGATGTGGCAAGTAACTTCTGAAACTGATTGCAATCTTCAATGGACATTGATTGTAAAATAGCAATCTCGCAAAACCCGATGGGAAAAAGCTCAAAAAGAAAATTCTTGTGCTGATGTGTTAAATGCATTCTGCAAACTAATTGGGATCTTCAATACACATCGCCAGAAAACCAGCAATCTCGTCAAACATTTGTGAAAGTCGATAAGACAACGATCTACAGACATATCCCGCAGAACAGCAATGTTCCTCATGGCACTTCACCTTTCCTAGATGTAATATTCCTGTGCTCCTTGCATGACCAAGATTCTATGGAAAACAGCATATCAAAACCCATCAAAGTTATAAGGAACTCTGTGCCCCTGCTGTCATTTAAAATATGACTTTCTTACTGTTATGTTGAAAACGTGGTTGTTCAAGAAATAATGTAGACAAACCTATTCAAAAAGTTCACTGTGAAATTTTCTGCTGCCTAGCAAAATCATGAAATGGAGAAAACTCTAAGTTTTGTCTCATGCACTGCGTAAGCGCAATCAGCATGGGGGGCTCGTTGGTCTAGGGGTATGATTTTCGCTTAGGTTGCGAGAGGTCCTGGGTTCAAATCTCAGACGAGCCCATCTGCAGTGTAGTTCCCAAAAGCAGATTCTTTCAATCACATGCTGGCTTTCCCAATTTGTCTGCTTGTGCATAATATGTTAGTCCAATATAATTATAAATCAAGGAGATAACCAAAAGCAAAATTCTATGAAGAATACATTCCAGGCAAACTTCTCCTCATTTGACGCATGCCTGATACTCCTTTCTCACTAAGTAACACAAATGGCATAGTTTGCCACATTTGCTTTAGTTTCATGTCAATTTACCTTCATATTTGCAAGTGCATTGTCATAGTGATTTCAGAACACACATAGAAATGGGCACAGTTTAGCAGAAGCACCTTCGGCAATTGATTGTTATGTTCAATGGACTTTGATTGTAAAACAGCATTCTGGTTAATTCTTCGCAATAGCCTACACCTCAAAGATAAAGCTCAAAAGCATCTTACACACATGCAGAAGGACCTTGTGCAGATGTGGCAAGTAACTTCTGAAACTGATTGCAATCTTCAATGGACATTGATTGTAAAATAGCAATCTCGCAAAACCCGATGGGAAAAAACTCAAAAAGAAAATTCTTGTGCTGATGTGTTAAATGCATTCTGCAAACTAATTGGGATCTTCAATACACATCGCCAGAAAACCAGCAATCTCGTCAAACATTTGTGAAAGTCGATAAGACAACGATCTACAGACATATCCCGCAGAACAGCAATGTTCCTTATGGCACTTCACCTTTCCTAGATGTAATATTCCTGTGCTCCTTGCATGACCAAGACTCTATGGAAAACAGCATATCAAAACCCATCAAAGTTATAAGGAACTCTGTGCCCCTGCTGTCATTTAAAATATGACTTTCTTACTGTTATGTTGAAAATGTGGTTGTTCAAAAAATAATGTAGACAAACCTATTCAAAAAGTTCATGGTGAAATTTTCTGCTGCCTAGAAAAATCATGAAATGGAGAAAACTCTAAGTTTTGTCTCATGCACTGTGTAAGCGCAATCAGCATGGGGGGCTCGTTGGTCTAGGGTTATGATTCTCGCTTAGGGTGCAAGAGGTCCCGGGTTCAAATCCCCGACGAGCCCATATGCAGGGCAGCTACCAAAAGCAGATTCTTTCAATCACATGCTGGCTTTTCCAATTTGTCTGCATGTGCATAATATGTTAGTCCAATATAATTATAAATCAAGGAGATAACCAAAAGCATAATTCTATGAAGAATACAATCCAGGCAAACTTCTCCTCATTTGACCCATGCCTGTTACTCCTTTCTCACTAAGTAACACAAATTGCATAGTTTGCCACATTTGCTTTAGTTTCATGTCAATTTACCTTCATATTTGCAAGTGCATTGTCATAGTGATTTCAGAACACACATAGAAATGGGCACAGTTTAGCAGAAGCACCTTCGGCAATTGATTGTTATGTTCAATGGACTTTGATTGTAAAACAGCATTCTGGTTAATTCTTCGCAATAGCCTACACCTCAAAGATAAAGCTCAAAAGCATCTTGCACACATGCAGAAGGACCTTGTGCAGATGTGGCAAGTAACTTCTGAAACTGATTGCAATCTTCAATGGACATTGATTGTAAAATAGCAATCTCGCAAAACCCGATAGGAAAAAGCTCAAAAAGAAAATTCTTGTGCTGATGTGTTAAATGCATTCTGCAAACTAATTGGGATCTTCAATACACATCGCCAGAAAACCAGCAATCTCGTCAAACATTTGTGAAAGTCGATAAGACAACGATCTACAGACATATCCCGCAGAACAGCAATGTTCCTCATGGCACTTCACCTTTCCTAGATGTAATATTCCTGTGCTCCTTGCATGACCAAGACTCTATGGAAAACAGCATATCAAAACCCATCAAAGTTATAAGGAACTCTGTGCCCCTGCTGTCATTTAAAATATGACTTTCTTACTGTTATGTTGAAAACGTGGTTGTTCAAAAAATAATGTAGACAAACCTATTCAAAAAGTTCACGGTGAAATTTTCTGCTGCCTAGCAAAATCATGAAATGGAGAAAACTCTAAGTTTTGTCTCATGCACTGTGTAAGCGCAATCAGCATGGGGGGCTCGTTGGTCTAGGGGTATGATTCTCGCTTAGGGTGCGAGAGGTCCCGGGTTCAAATCCCAGACGAGCCCATATCCAGGGAAGCTACCAAAAGCAGGTTCTTTCAATCACATGCTGGCTTTCCCAATTTGTCTGCTTGTGCGTAATATGTTAGTCCAATATAATTATAAATCAAGGAGATAACCAAAAGCAAAATTCTATGAAGAATACATTCCAGGCAAACTTCTCCTCATTTGACCCATGCCTGTTACTCCTTTCTCACTAAGTAACACAAATGGCATAGTTTGCCACATTTGCTTTAGTTTCATGTCAATTTACCTTCATATTTGCAAGTGCATTGTCATAGTTATTTCAGAACACACATAGAAATGGGCACAGTTTAGCAGAAGCACCTTCGGCAATTGATTGTTATGTTCAATGGACTTTGATTGTAAAACAGCATTCTGGTTAATTCTTCGCAATAGCCTACACCTCAAAGATAAAGCTCAAAAGCATCTTGCACACATGCAGAAGGACCTTGTGCAGATGTGGCAAGTAACTTCTGAAACTGATTGCAATCTTCAATGGACATTGATTGTAAAATAGCAATCTCGCAAAACCCGATGGGAAAAAGCTCAAAAAGAAAATTCTTGTGCTGATGTGTTAAATGCATTCTGCAAACTAATTGGGATCTTCAATACACATCGCCAGAAAACCAGCAATCTCGTCAAACATTTGTGAAAGTCGATAAGACAACGATCTACAGACATATCCCGCAGAACAGCAATGTTCCTCATGGCACTTCACCTTTCCTAGATGTAATATTCCTGTGCTCCTTGCATGACCAAGATTCTATGGAAAACAGCATATCAAAACCCATCAAAGTTATAAGGAACTCTGTGCCCCTGCTGTCATTTAAAATATGACTTTCTTACTGTTATGTTGAAAACGTGGTTGTTCAAGAAATAATGTAGACAAACCTATTCAAAAAGTTCACTGTGAAATTTTCTGCTGCCTAGCAAAATCATGAAATGGAGAAAACTCTAAGTTTTGTCTCATGCACTGCGTAAGCGCAATCAGCATGGGGGGCTCGTTGGTCTAGGGGTATGATTTTCGCTTAGGTTGCGAGAGGTCCTGGGTTCAAATCTCAGACGAGCCCATCTGCAGTGTAGTTCCCAAAAGCAGATTCTTTCAATCACATGCTGGCTTTCCCAATTTGTCTGCTTGTGCATAATATGTTACTCCAACATAATTATAAATCAAGGAGATAACCAAAAGCAAAATTCTATGAAGAATACAATCCAGGCAAACTTCTCATTTGACGCATGCCTGATACTCCTTTCTCACTAAGTAACACAAATGGCATAGTTTGCCACATTTGCTTTAGTTTCATGTCAATTTACCTTCATATTTGCAAGTGCATTGTCATAGTGATTTCAGAACACACATAGAAATGGGCACAGTTTAGCAGAAGCACCTTCGGCAATTGATTGTTATGTTCAATGGACTTTGATTGTAAAACAGCATTCTGGTTAATTCTTCGCAATAGCCTACACCTCAAAGATAAAGCTCAAAAGCATCTTGCACACATGCAGAAGGACCTTGTGCAGATGTGGCAAGTAACTTCTGAAACTGATTGCAATCTTCAATGCATATTGATTGTAAAATAGCAATCTCGCAAAACCCGATGGGAAAAAGCTCAAAAAGAAAATTCTTGTGCTGATGTGTTAAATGCATTCTGCAAACTAATTGGGATCTTCAATACACATCGCCAGAAAACCAGCAATCTCGTCAAACATTTGTGAAAGTCGATAAGACAACGATCTACAGACATATCCCGCAGAACAGCAATGTTCCTCATGGCACTTCACCTTTCCTAGATGTAATATTCCTGTGCTCCTTGCATGACCAAGACTCTATGGAAAACAGCATATCAAAACCCATCAAAGTTACAAGGAACTCTGTGCCCCTGCTGTCATTTAAAATATGACTTTCTTATTGTTATGTTGAAAATGTGGTTGTTCAAAAAATAATGTAGACAAACCTATTCAAAAAGTTCACTGTGAAATTTTCTGCTGCCTAGCAAAATCATGAAATGGAGAAAACTCTAAGTTTTGTCTCATGCACTGCGTAAGCGCAATCAGCATGGGGGGCTCGTTGGTCTAGGGGTATGATTTTCGCTTAGGTTGCGAGAGGTCCTGGGTTCAAATCTCAGACGAGCCCATCTGCAGTGTAGTTCCCAAAAGCAGATTCTTTCAATCACATGCTGGCTTTCCCAATTTGTCTGCTTGTGCATAATATGTTAGTCCAATATAATTATAAATCAAGGAGATAACCAAAAGCAAAATTCTATGAAGAATACATTCCAGGCAAACTTCTCCTCATTTGACGCATGCCTGATACTCCTTTCTCACTAAGTAACACAAATGGCATAGTTTGCCACATTTGCTTTAGTTTCATGTCAATTTACCTTCATATTTGCAAGTGCATTGTCATAGTGATTTCAGAACACACATAGAAATGGGCACAGTTTAGCAGAAGCACCTTCGGCAATTGATTGTTATGTTCAATGGACTTTGATTGTAAAACAGCATTCTGGTTAATTCTTCGCAATAGCCTACACCTCAAAGATAAAGCTCAAAAGCATCTTACACACATGCAGAAGGACCTTGTGCAGATGTGGCAAGTAACTTCTGAAACTGATTGCAATCTTCAATGGACATTGATTGTAAAATAGCAATCTCGCAAAACCCGATGGGAAAAAACTCAAAAAGAAAATTCTTGTGCTGATGTGTTAAATGCATTCTGCAAACTAATTGGGATCTTCAATACACATCGCCAGAAAACCAGCAATCTCGTCAAACATTTGTGAAAGTCGATAAGACAACGATCTACAGACATATCCCGCAGAACAGCAATGTTCCTCATGGCACTTCACCTTTCCTAGATGTAATATTCTTGTGCTCCTTGCATGACCAAGACTCTATGGAAAACAGCATATCAAAACCCATCAAAGTTATAAGGAACTCTGTGCCCCTGCTGTCATTTAAAATATGACTTTCTTACTGTTATGTTGAAAACGTGGTTGTTCAAAAAATAATGTAGACAAACCTATTCAAAAAGTTCACGGTGAAATTTTCTGCTGCCTAGCAAAATCATGAAATGGAGAAAACTCTAAGTTTTGTCTCATGCACTGCGTAAGCGCAATCAGCATGGGGGGCTCGTTGGTCTAGGGGTATGATTCTCGCTTAGGGTGCGAGAGGTCCCGGGTTCAAATCCCAGACGAGCCCATATCCAGGGAAGCTACCAAAAGCAGATTCTTTCAATCACATGCTGGCTTTCCCAATTTGTCTGCTTGTGCATAATATGTTAGTCCAATATAATTATAAATCAAGGAGATAACCAAAAGCAAAATTCTATGAAGAATACATTCCAGGCAAACTTCTCCTCATTTGACCCATGCCTGTTACTCCTTTCTCACTAAGTAACACAAATGGCATAGTTTGCCACATTTGCTTTAGTTTCATGTCAATTTACCTTCATATTTGCAAGTGCATTGTCATAGTTATTTCAGAACACACATAGAAATGGGCACAGTTTAGCAGAAGCACCTTCGGCAATTGATTGTTATGTTCAATGGACTTTGATTGTAAAACAGCATTCTGGTTAATTCTTCGCAATAGCCTACACCTCAAAGATAAAGCTCAAAAGCATCTTGCACACATGCAGAAGGACCTTGTGCAGATGTGGCAAGTAACTTCTGAAACTGATTGCAATCTTCAATGGACATTGATTGTAAAATAGCAATCTCGCAAAACCCGATGGGAAAAAGCTCAAAAAGAAAATTCTTGTGCTGATGTGTTAAATGCATTCTGCAAACTAATTGGGATCTTCAATACACATCGCCAGAAAACCAGCAATCTCGTCAAACATTTGTGAAAGTCGATAAGACAACGATCTACAGACATATCCCGCAGAACAGCAATGTTCCTCATGGCACTTCACCTTTCCTAGATGTAATATTCCTGTGCTCCTTGCATGACCAAGACTCTATGGAAAACAGCATATCAAAACCCATCAAAGTTATAAGGAACTCTGTGCCCCTGCTGTCATTTAAAATATGACTTTCTTACTGTTATGTTGAAAACGTGGTTGTTCAAGAAATAATGTAGACAAACCTATTCAAAAAGTTCATGGTGAAATTTTCTGCTGCCTAGAAAAATCATGAAATGGAGAATACTCTAAGTTTTGTCTCATGCACTGTGTAAGCACAATCAGCATGGGGGGCTCATTGGTCTAGGGGTATGATTCTCGCTTAGGGTGGGAGAGCTCCCGGGTTTAAATCCCGGACGAGCCCATATGCAGGGAAGCTACCAAAAGCAGATTCTTTCAATCACATGCTGGCTTTCCCAATTTGTCTGCTTGTGCATAATATGTTACTCCAATATAATTATAAATCAAGGAGATAACCAAAAGCATAATTCTATGAAGAATACAATCCAGGCAAACTTCTCCTCATTTGACCCATGCCTGTTACTCCTTTCTCACTAAGTAACACAAATGGCATAGTTTGCCACATTTGCTTTAGTTTCATGTCAATTTACCTTCATATTTGCAATTGCATTGTCATAGTGATTTCAGAACACACATAGAAATGGGAAGAGTTTAGCAGAAACACCTTCGGCAATTGATTGTTATGTTCAATGGACTTTGATTGTAAAACAGCATTCTGGTTAATTCTTCGCAATAGCCTACACCTCAATGATAAAGCTCAATAAGCATCTTGCACACATGCGGAAGGACCTTGTGCAGATGTGGCAAGTAACTTCTGAAACTGATTGCAATCTTCAATGGACATTGATTGTAAAATAGCAATCTCGCAAAACCCGATGGGAAAAAACTCAAAAAGAAAATTCTTGTGCTGATGTGTTAAATGCATTCTGCAAACTAATTGGGATCTTCAATACACATCGCCAGAAAACCAGCAATCTCGTCAAACATTTGTGAAAGTCGATAAGACAACGATCTACAGACATATCCCGCAGAACAGCAATGTTCCTCATGGCACTTCACCTTTCCTAGATGTAATATTCCTGTGCTCCTTGCATGACCAAGATTCTATGGAAAACAGCATATCAAAACCCATCAAAGTTATAAGGAACTCTGTGCCCCTGCTGTCATTTAAAATATGACTTTCTTACTGTTATGTTGAAAACGTGGTTGTTCAAGAAATAATGTAGACAAACCTATTCAAAAAGTTCACTGTGAAATTTTCTGCTGCCTAGCAAAATCATGAAATGGAGAAAACTCTAAGTTTTGTCTCATGCACTGTGTAAGCGCAATCAGCATGGGGGGCTCGTTGGTCTCGGGGTATGATTCTCGCTTAGGGTACGAGAGGTCCCGGGTTCAAATCCCGGACAAGCCCATATGCAGGGAAGCTACCAAAAGCAGATTCTTTCAATCACATGCTGGCTTTCCCAATTTGTCTGCTTGTGCATAATATGTTACTCAAATATAATTATAAATCAAGGAGATAACCAAAAGCAAAATTCTATGAAGAATACAATCCAGGCAAACTTTTCCTCATTTGACCCATGCCTGTTACTCCTTTCTCACTAAGTAACACAAATGGCATAGTTTGCCACATTTGCTTTAGTTTCATGTCAATTTACCTTCATATTTGCAAGTGCATTGTCATAGTGATTTCAGAACACACATAGAAATGGGCACAGCTTAGCAGAAGCACCTTCGGCAATTGATTGTTATGTTCAATGGACTTTGATTGTAAAACAGCATTCTGGTTAATTCTTCGCAATAGCCTACACCTCAAAGATAAAGCTCAAAAGCATCTTGCACACATGCAGAAGGACCTTGTGCAGATGTGGCAAGTAACTTCTGAAACTGATTGCAATCTTCAATGGATATTGATTGTAAAATAGCAATCTCGCAAAACCCGATGGGAAAAAGCTCAAAAAGAAAATTCTTGTGCTGATGTGTTAAATGCATTCTGCAAACTAATTGGGATCTTCAATACACATCGCCAGAAAACCAGCAATCTCGTCAAACATTTGTGAAAGTCGATAAGACAACGATCTACAGACATATCCCGCAGAACAGCAATGTTCCTCATGGCACTTCACCTTTCCTAGATGTAATATTCCTGTGCTCCTTGCATGACCAAGACTCTATGGAAAACAGCATATCAAAACCCATCAAAGTTATAAGGAACTCTGTGCCCCTGCTGTCATTTAAAATATGACTTTCTTATTGTTATGTTGAAAATGTGGTTGTTCAAAAAATAATGTAGACAAACCTATTCAAAAAGTTCACTGTGAAATTTTCTGCTGCCTAGCAAAATCATGAAATGGAGAAAACTCTAAGTTTTGTCTCATGCACTGTGTAAGCGCAATCAGCATGGGGGGCTCGTTGGTCTCGGGGTATGATTCTCGCTTAGGGTACGAGAGGTCCCGGGTTCAAATCCCGGACAAGCCCATATGCAGGGAAGCTACCAAAAGCAGATTCTTTCAATCACATGCTGGCTTTCCCAATTTGTCTGCTTGTGCATAATATGTTACTCAAATATAATTATAAATCAAGGAGATAACCAAAAGCAAAATTCTATGAAGAATACAATCCAGGCAAACTTTTCCTCATTTGACCCATGCCTGTTACTCCTTTCTCACTAAGTAACACAAATGGCATAGTTTGCCACATTTGCTTTAGTTTCATGTCAATTTACCTTCATATTTGCAAGTGCATTGTCATAGTGATTTCAGAACACACATAGAAATGGGCACAGCTTAGCAGAAGCACCTTCGGCAATTGATTGTTATGTTCAATGGACTTTGATTGTAAAACAGCATTCTGGTTAATTCTTCGCAATAGCCTACACCTCAAAGATAAAGCTCAAAAGCATCTTGCACACATGCAGAAGGACCTTGTGCAGATGTGGCAAGTAACTTCTGAAACTGATTGCAATCTTCAATGGATATTGATTGTAAAATAGCAATCTCGCAAAACCCGATGGGAAAAAGCTCAAAAAGAAAATTCTTGTGCTGATGTGTTAAATGCATTCTGCAAACTAATTGGGATCTTCAATACACATCGCCAGAAAACCAGCAATCTCGTCAAACATTTGTGAAAGTCGATAAGACAACGATCTACAGACATATCCCGCAGAACAGCAATGTTCCTCATGGCACTTCACCTTTCCTAGATGTAATATTCCTGTGCTCCTTGCATGACCAAGACTCTATGGAAAACAGCATATCAAAACCCATCAAAGTTACAAGGAACTCTGTGCCCCTGCTGTCATTTAAAATATGACTTTCTTATTGTTATGTTGAAAATGTGGTTGTTCAAAAAATAATGTAGACAAACCTATTCAAAAAGTTCACTGTGAAATTTTCTGCTGCCTAGCAAAATCATGAAATGGAGAAAACTCTAAGTTTTGTCTCATGCACTGCGTAAGCGCAATCAGCATGGGGGGCTCGTTGGTCTAGGGGTATGATTTTCGCTTAGGTTGCGAGAGGTCCTGGGTTCAAATCTCAGACGAGCCCATCTGCAGTGTAGTTCCCAAAAGCAGATTCTTTCAATCACATGCTGGCTTTCCCAATTTGTCTGCTTGTGCATAATATGTTAGTCCAATATAATTATAAATCAAGGAGATAACCAAAAGCAAAATTCTATGAAGAACACATTCCAGGCAAACTTCTCATTTGACGCATGCCTGATACTCCTTTCTCACTAAGTAACACAAATGGCATAGTTTGCCACATTTGCTTTAGTTTCATGTCAATTTACCTTCATATTTGCAAGTGCATTGTCATAGTGATTTCAGAACACACATAGAAATGGGCACAGTTTAGCAGAAGCACCTTCGGCAATTGATTGTTATGTTCAATGGACTTTGATTGTAAAACAGCATTCTGGTTAATTCTTCGCAATAGCCTACACCTCAAAGATAAAGCTCAAAAGCATCTTACACACATGCAGAAGGACCTTGTGCAGATGTGGCAAGTAACTTCTGAAACTGATTGCAATCTTCAATGGACATTGATTGTAAAATAGCAATCTCGCAAAACCCGATGGGAAAAAACTCAAAAAGAAAATTCTTGTGCTGATGTGTTAAATGCATTCTGCAAACTAATTGGGATCTTCAATACACATCGCCAGAAAACCAGCAATCTCGTCAAACATTTGTGAAAGTCGATAAGACAACGATCTACAGACATATCCCGCAGAACAGCAATGTTCCTCATGGCACTTCACCTTTCCTAGATGTAATATTCCTGTGCTCCTTGCATGACCAAGACTCTATGGAAAACAGCATATCAAAACCCATCAAAGTTATAAGGAACTCTGTGCCCCTGCTGTCATTTAAAATATGACTTTCTTACTGTTATGTTGAAAACGTGGTTGTTCAAAAAATAATGTAGACAAACCTATTCAAAAAGTTCACGGTGAAATTTTCTGCTGCCTAGCAAAATCATGAAATGGAGAAAACTCTAAGTTTTGTCTCATGCACTGTGTAAGCGCAATCAGCATGGGGGGCTCGTTGGTCTAGGGGTATGATTTTCGCTTAGGGTGCGAGAGGTCCTGGGTTCAAATCTCAGACGAGCCCATCTGCAGTGTAGTTCCCAAAAGCAGATTCTTTCAATCACATGCTGGCTTTCCCAATTTGTCTGCTTGTGCATAATATGTTAGTCCAATATAATTATAAATCAAGGAGATAACCAAAAGCAAAATTCTATGAAGAATACATTCCAGGCAAACTTCTCCTCATTTGACGCATGCCTGATACTCCTTTCTCACTAAGTAACACAAATGGCATAGTTTGCCACATTTGCTTTAGTTTCATGTCAATTTACCTTCATATTTGCAAGTGCATTGTCATAGTGATTTCAGAACACACATAGAAATGGGCACAGTTTAGCAGAAGCACCTTCGGCAATTGATTGTTATGTTCAATGGACTTTGATTGTAAAACAGCATTCTGGTTAATTCTTCGCAATAGCCTACACCTCAAAGATAAAGCTCAAAAGCATCTTACACACATGCAGAAGGACCTTGTGCAGATGTGGCAAGTAACTTCTGAAACTGATTGCAATCTTCAATGGACATTGATTGTAAAATAGCAATCTCGCAAAACCCGATGGGAAAAAACTCAAAAAGAAAATTCTTGTGCTGATGTGTTAAATGCATTCTGCAAACTAATTGGGATCTTCAATACACATCGCCAGAAAACCAGCAATCTCGTCAAACATTTGTGAAAGTCGATAAGACAACGATCTACAGACATATCCCGCAGAACAGCAATGTTCCTCATGGCACTTCACCTTTCCTAGATGTAATATTCCTGTGCTCCTTGCATGACCAAGACTCTATGGAAAACAGCATATCAAAACCCATCAAAGTTATAAGGAACTCTGTGCCCCTGCTGTCATTTAAAATATGACTTTCTTACTGTTATGTTGAAAACGTGGTTGTTCAAAAAATAATGTAGACAAACCTATTCAAAAAGTTCACGGTGAAATTTTCTGCTGCCTAGCAAAATCATGAAATGGAGAAAACTCTAAGTTTTGTCTCATGCACTGCGTAAGCGCAATCAGCATGGGGGGCTCGTTGGTCTAGGGGTATGATTCTCGCTTAGGGTGCGAGAGGTCCCGGGTTCAAATCCCAGACGAGCCCATATCCAGGGAAGCTACCAAAAGCATATTCTTTCAATCACATGCTGGCTTTCCCAATTTGTCTGCTTGTGCATAATATGTTAGTCCAATATAATTATAAATCAAGGAGATAACCAAAAGCAAAATTCTATGAAGAATACATTCCAGGCAAACTTCTCCTCATTTGACCCATGCCTGTTACTCCTTTCTCACTAAGTAACACAAATGGCATAGTTTGCCACATTTGCTTTAGTTTCATGTCAATTTACCTTCATATTTGCAAGTGCATTGTCATAGTTATTTCAGAACACACATAGAAATGGGCACAGTTTAGCAGAAGCACCTTCGGCAATTGATTGTTATGTTCAATGGACTTTGATTGTAAAACAGCATTCTGGTTAATTCTTCGCAATAGCCTACACCTCAAAGATAAAGCTCAAAAGCATCTTGCACACATGCAGAAGGACCTTGTGCAGATGTGGCAAGTAACTTCTGAAACTGATTGCAATCTTCAATGGACATTGATTGTAAAATAGCAATCTCGCAAAACCCGATGGGAAAAAGCTCAAAAAGAAAATTCTTGTGCTGATGTGTTAAATGCATTCTGCAAACTAATTGGGATCTTCAATACACATCGCCAGAAAACCAGCAATCTCGTCAAACATTTGTGAAAGTCGATAAGACAACGATCTACAGACATATCCCGCAGAACAGCAATGTTCCTCATGGCACTTCACCTTTCCTAGATGTAATATTCCTGTGCTCCTTGCATGACCAAGACTCTATGGAAAACAGCATATCAAAACCCATCAAAGTTATAAGGAACTCTGTGCCCCTGCTGTCATTTAAAATATGACTTTCTTACTGTTATGTTGAAAACGTGGTTGTTCAAGAAATAATGTAGACAAACCTATTCAAAAAGTTCATGGTGAAATTTTCTGCTGCCTAGAAAAATCATGAAATGGAGAATACTCTAAGTTTTGTCTCATGCACTGTGTAAGCACAATCAGCATGGGGGGCTCATTGGTCTAGGGGTATGATTCTCGCTTAGGGTGGGAGAGCTCCCGGGTTTAAATCCCGGACGAGCCCATATGCAGGGAAGCTACCAAAAGCAGATTCTTTCAATCACATGCTGGCTTTCCCAATTTGTCTGCTTGTGCATAATATGTTACTCCAATATAATTATAAATCAAGGAGATAACCAAAAGCATAATTCTATGAAGAATACAATCCAGGCAAACTTCTCCTCATTTGACCCATGCCTGTTACTCCTTTCTCACTAAGTAACACAAATGGCATAGTTTGCCACATTTGCTTTAGTTTCATGTCAATTTACCTTCATATTTGCAATTGCATTGTCATAGTGATTTCAGAACACACATAGAAATGGGAAGAGTTTAGCAGAAACACCTTCGGCAATTGATTGTTATGTTCAATGGACTTTGATTGTAAAACAGCATTCTGGTTAATTCTTCGCAATAGCCTACACCTCAATGATAAAGCTCAAAAGCATCTTGCACACATGCGGAAGGACCTTGTGCAGATGTGGCAAGTAACTTCTGAAACTGATTGCAATCTTCAATGGACATTGATTGTAAAATAGCAATCTCGCAAAACCCGATGGGAAAAAACTCAAAAAGAAAATTCTTGTGCTGATGTGTTAAATGCATTCTGCAAACTAATTGGGATCTTCAATACACATCGCCAGAAAACCAGCAATCTCGTCAAACATTTGTGAAAGTCGATAAGACAACGATCTACAGACATATCCCGCAGAACAGCAATGTTCCTCATGGCACTTCACCTTTCCTAGATGTAATATTCCTGTGCTCCTTGCATGACCAAGACTCTATGGAAAACAGCATATCAAAACCCATCAAAGTTATAAGGAACTCTGTGCCCCTGCTGTCATTTAAAATATGACTTTCTTACTGTTATGTTGAAAACGTGGTTGTTCAAAAAATAATGTAGACAAACCTATTCAAAAAGTTCACGGTGAAATTTTCTGCTGCCTAGCAAAATCATGAAATGGAGAAAACTCTAAGTTTTGTCTCATGCACTGTGTAAGCGCAATCAGCATGGGGGGCTCGTTGGTCTCGGGGTATGATTCTCGCTTAGGGTACGAGAGGTCCCAGGTTCAAATCCCGGACGAGCCCATATGCAGGGAAGCTACCAAAAGCAGATTCTTTCAATCACATGCTGGCTTTCCCAATTTGTCTGCTTGTGCATAATATGTTACTCAAATATAATTATAAATCAAGGAGATAACCAAAAGCAAAATTCTATGAAGAATACAATCCAGGCAAACTTTTCCTCATTTGACCCATGCCTGTTACTCCTTTCTCACTAAGTAACACAAATGGCATAGTTTGCCACATTTGCTTTAGTTTCATGTCAATTTACCTTCATATTTGCAATTGCATTGTCATAGTGATTTCAGAACACACATAGAAATGGGCAGAGTTTAGCAGAAGCACCTTCGGCAATTGATTGTTATGTTCAATGGACTTTGATTGTAAAACAGCATTCTGGTTAATTCTTCGCAATAGCCTACACCTCAAAGATAAAGCTCAAAAGCATCTTGCACACATGCGGAAGGACCTTGTGCAGATGTGGCAAGTAACTTCTGAAACTGATTGCAATCTTCAATGGACATTGATTGTAAAATAGCAATCTCGCAAAACCCGATAGGAAAAAGCTCAAACAGAAAATTCTTGTGCTGATGTGTTAAATGCATTCTGCAAACTAATTGGGATCTTCAATACACATCGCCAGAAAACCAGCAATCTCGTCAAACATTTGTGAAAGTCGATAAGACAACGATCTACAGACATATCCCGCAGAACAGCAATGTTCCTCATGGCACTTCACCTTTCCTAGATGTAATATTCCTGTGCTCCTTGCATGACCAAGACTCTATGGAAAACAGCATATCAAAACCCATCAAAGTTATAAGGAACTCTGTGCCCCTGCTGTCATTTAAAATATGACTTTCTTACTGTTATGTTGAAAACGTGGTTGTTCAAGAAATAATGTAGACAAACCTATTCAAAAAGTTCATGGTGAAATTTTCTGCTGCCTAGAAAAATCATGAAATGGAGAATACTCTAAGTTTTGTCTCATGCACTGTGTAAGCACAATCAGCATGGGGGGCTCATTGGTCTAGGGGTATGATTCTCGCTTAGGGTGGGAGAGCTCCCGGGTTTAAATCCCGGACGAGCCCATATGCAGGGAAGCTACCAAAAGCAGATTCTTTCAATCACATGCTGGCTTTCCCAATTTGTCTGCTTGTGCATAATATGTTACTCCAATATAATTATAAATCAAGGAGATAACCAAAAGCATAATTCTATGAAGAATACAATCCAGGCAAACTTCTCCTCATTTGACCCATGCCTGTTACTCCTTTCTCACTAAGTAACACAAATGGCATAGTTTGCCACATTTGCTTTAGTTTCATGTCAATTTACCTTCATATTTGCAATTGCATTGTCATAGTGATTTCAGAACACACATAGAAATGGGAAGAGTTTAGCAGAAACACCTTCGGCAATTGATTGTTATGTTCAATGGACTTTGATTGTAAAACAGCATTCTGGTTAATTCTTCGCAATAGCCTACACCTCAATGATAAAGCTCAAAAGCATCTTGCACACATGCGGAAGGACCTTGTGCAGATGTGGCAAGTAACTTCTGAAACTGATTGCAATCTTCAATGGACATTGATTGTAAAATAGCAATCTCGCAAAACCCGATGGGAAAAAACTCAAAAAGAAAATTCTTGTGCTGATGTGTTAAATGCATTCTGCAAACTAATTGGGATCTTCAATACACATCGCCAGAAAACCAGCAATCTCGTCAAACATTTGTGAAAGTCGATAAGACAACGATCTACAGACATATCCCGCAGAACAGCAATGTTCCTCATGGCACTTCACCTTTCCTAGATGTAATATTCCTGTGCTCCTTGCATGACCAAGACTCTATGGAAAACAGCATATCAAAACCCATCAAAGTTATAAGGAACTCTGTGCCCCTGCTGTCATTTAAAATATGACTTTCTTACTGTTATGTTGAAAACGTGGTTGTTCAAAAAATAATGTAGACAAACCTATTCAAAAAGTTCACGGTGAAATTTTCTGCTGCCTAGCAAAATCATGAAATGGAGAAAACTCTAAGTTTTGTCTCATGCACTGTGTAAGCGCAATCAGCATGGGGGGCTCGTTGGTCTCGGGGTATGATTCTCGCTTAGGGTACGAGAGGTCCCGGGTTCAAATCCCGGACGAGCCCATATGCAGGGAAGCTACCAAAAGCAGATTCTTTCAATCACATGCTGGCTTTCCCAATTTGTCTGCTTGTGCATAATATGTTACTCAAATATAATTATAAATCAAGGAGATAACCAAAAGCAAAATTCTATGAAGAATACAATCCAGGCAAACTTTTCCTCAATTGACCCATGCCTGTTACTCCTTTCTCACTAAGTAACACAAATGGCATAGTTTGCCACATTTGCTTTAGTTTCATGTCAATTTACCTTCATATTTGCAATTGCATTGTCATAGTGATTTCAGAACACACATAGAAATGGGCAGAGTTTAGCAGAAGCACCTTCGGCAATTGATTGTTATGTTCAATAGACTTTGATTGTAAAACAGCATTCTGGTTAATTCTTCGCAATAGCCTACACCTCAAAGATAAAGCTCAAAAGCATCTTGCACACATGCGGAAGGACCTTGTGCAGATGTGGCAAGTAACTTCTGAAACTGATTGCAATCTTCAATGGACATTGATTGTAAAATAGCAATCTCGCAAAACCCGATAGGAAAAAGCTCAAAAAGAAAATTCTTGTGCTGATGTGTTAAATGCATTCTGCAAACTAATTGGGATCTTCAATACACATCGCCAGAAAACCAGCAATCTCGTCAAACATTTGTGAAAGTCGATAAGACAACGATCTACAGACATATCCCGCAGAACAGCAATGTTCCTTATGGCACTTCACCTTTCCTAGATGTAATATTCCTGTGCTCCTTGCATGACCAAGACTCTATGGAAAACAGCATATCAAAACCCATCAAAGTTATAAGGAACTCTGTGCCCCTGCTGTCATTTAAAATATGACTTTCTTACTGTTATGTTGAAAACGTGGTTGTTCAAGAAATAATGTAGACAAACCTATTCAAAAAGTTCATGGTGAAATTTTCTGCTGCCTAGAAAAATCATGAAATGGAGAATACTCTAAGTTTTGTCTCATGCACTGTGTAAGCACAATCAGCATGGGGGGCTCATTGGTCTAGGGGTATGATTCTCGCTTAGGGTGGGAGAGCTCCCGGGTTTAAATCCCGGACGAGCCCATATGCAGGGAAGCTACCAAAAGCAGATTCTTTCAATCACATGCTGGCTTTCCCAATTTGTCTGCTTGTGCATAATATGTTACTCCAATATAATTATAAATCAAGGAGATAACCAAAAGCATAATTCTATGAAGAATACAATCCAGGCAAACTTCTCCTCATTTGACCCATGCCTGTTACTCCTTTCTCACTAAGTAACACAAATGGCATAGTTTGCCACATTTGCTTTAGTTTCATGTCAATTTACCTTCATATTTGCAATTGCATTGTCATAGTGATTTCAGAACACACATAGAAATGGGAAGAGTTTAGCAGAAACACCTTCGGCAATTGATTGTTATGTTCAATGGACTTTGATTGTAAAACAGCATTCTGGTTAATTCTTCGCAATAGCCTACACCTCAATGATAAAGCTCAAAAGCATCTTGCACACATGCGGAAGGACCTTGTGCAGATGTGGCAAGTAACTTCTGAATCTGATTGCAATCTTCAATGGACATTGATTGTAAAATAGCAATCTCGCAAAACCCGATGGGACAAAACTCAAAAAGAAAATTCTTGTGCTGATGTGTTAAATGCATTCTGCAAACTAATTGGGATCTTCAATACACATCGCCAGAAAACCAGCAATCTCGTCAAACATTTGTGAAAGTCGATAAGACAACGATCTACAGACATATCCCGCAGAACAGCAATGTTCCTCATGGCACTTCACCTTTCCTAGATGTAATATTCCTGTGCTCCTTGCATGACCAAGACTCTATGGAAAACAGCATATCAAAACCCATCAAAGTTATAAGGAACTCTGTGCCCCTGCTGTCATTTAAAATATGACTTTCTTACTGTTATGTTGAAAACGTGGTTGTTCAAAAAATAATGTAGACAAACCTATTCAAAAAGTTCACGGTGAAATTTTCTGCTGCCTAGCAAAATCATGAAATGGAGAAAACTCTAAGTTTTGTCTCATGCACTGTGTAAGCGCAATCAGCATGGGGGGCTCGTTGGTCTCGGGGTATGATTCTCGCTTAGGGTACGAGAGGTCCCGGGTTCAAATCCCGGACGAGCCCATATGCAGGGAAGCTACCAAAAGCAGATTCTTTCAATCACATGCTGGCTTTCCCAATTTGTCTGCTTGTGCATAATATGTTACTCAAATATAATTATAAATCAAGGAGATAACCAAAAGCAAAATTCTATGAAGAATACAATCCAGGCAAACTTTTCCTCAATTGACCCATGCCTGTTACTCCTTTCTCACTAAGTAACACAAATGGCATAGTTTGCCACATTTGCTTTAGTTTCATGTCAATTTACCTTCATATTTGCAATTGCATTGTCATAGTGATTTCAGAACACACATAGAAATGGGCAGAGTTTAGCAGAAGCACCTTCGGCAATTGATTGTTATGTTCAATAGACTTTGATTGTAAAACAGCATTCTGGTTAATTCTTCGCAATAGCCTACACCTCAAAGATAAAGCTCAAAAGCATCTTGCACACATGCGGAAGGACCTTGTGCAGATGTGGCAAGTAACTTCTGAAACTGATTGCAATCTTCAATGGACATTGATTGTAAAATAGCAATCTCGCAAAACCCGATAGGAAAAAGCTCAAAAAGAAAATTCTTGTGCTGATGTGTTAAATGCATTCTGCAAACTAATTGGGATCTTCAATACACATCGCCAGAAAACCAGCAATCTCGTCAAACATTTGTGAAAGTCGATAAGACACCGATCTACAGACATATCCCGCAGAACAGCAATGTTCCTTATGGCACTTCACCTTTCCTAGATGTAATATTCCTGTGCTCCTTGCATGACCAAGACTCTATGGAAAACAGCATATCAAAACCCATCAAAGTTATAAGGAACTCTGTGCCCCTGCTGTCATTTAAAATATGACTTTCTTACTGTTATGTTGAAAACGTGGTTGTTCAAGAAATAATGTAGACAAACCTATTCAAAAAGTTCATGGTGAAATTTTCTGCTGCCTAGAAAAATTATGAAATGGAGAATACTCTAAGTTTTGTCTCATGCACTGTGTAAGCACAATCAGCATGGGGGGCTCATTGGTCTAGGGGTATGATTCTCGCTTAGGGTGGGAGAGCTCCCGGGTTTAAATCCCGGATGAGCCCATATGCAGGGAAGCTACCAAAAGCAGATTCTTTCAATCACATGCTGGCTTTCCCAATTTGTCTGCTTGTGCATAATATGTTACTCCAATATAATTATAAATCAAGGAGATAACCAAAAGCATAATTCTATGAAGAATACAATCCAGGCAAACTTCTCCTCATTTGACCCATGCCTGTTACTCCTTTCTCACTAAGTAACACAAATGGCATAGTTTGCCACATTTGCTTTAGTTTCATGTCAATTTACCTTCATATTTGCAATTGCATTGTCATAGTGATTTCAGAACACACATAGAAATGGGAAGAGTTTAGCAGAAACACCTTCGGCAATTGATTGTTATGTTCAATGGACTTTGATTGTAAAACAGCATTCTGGTTAATTCTTCGCAATAGCCTACACCTCAATGATAAAGCTCAAAAGCATCTTGCACACATGCGGAAGGACCTTGTGCAGATGTGGCAAGTAACTTCTGAAACTGATTGCAATCTTCAATGGACATTGATTGTAAAATAGCAATCTCGCAAAACCCGATGGGAAAAAACTCAAAAAGAAAATTCTTGTGCTGATGTGTTAAATGCATTCTGCAAACTAATTGGGATCTTCAATACACATCGCCAGAAAACCAGCAATCTCGTCAAACATTTGTGAAAGTCGATAAGACAACGATCTACAGACATATCCCGCAGAACAGCAATGTTCCTCATGGCACTTCACCTTTCCTAGATGTAATATTCCTGTGCTCCTTGCATGACCAAGACTCTATGGAAAACAGCATATCAAAACCCATCAAAGTTATAAGGAACTCTGTGCCCCTGCTGTCATTTAAAATATGACTTTCTTACTGTTATGTTGAAAACGTGGTTGTTCAAAAAATAATGTAGACAAACCTATTCAAAAAGTTCACGGTGAAATTTTCTGCTGCCTAGCAAAATCATGAAATGGAGAAAACTCTAAGTTTTGTCTCATGCACTGTGTAAGCGCAATCAGCATGGGGGGCTCGTTGGTCTCGGGGTATGATTCTCGCTTAGGGTACGAGAGGTCCCGGGTTCAAATCCCGGACGAGCCCATATGCAGGGAAGCTACCAAAAGCAGATTCTTTCAATCACATGCTGGCTTTCCCAATTTGTCTGCTTGTGCATAATATGTTACTCAAATATAATTATAAATCAAGGAGATAACCAAAAGCATAATTCTATGAAGAATACAATCCAGGCAAACTTTTCCTCATTTGACCCATGCCTGTTACTCCTTTCTCACTAAGTAACACAAATGGCATAGTTTGCCACATTTGCTTTAGTTTCATGTCAATTTACCTTCATATTTGCTATTGCATTGTCATAGTGATTTCAGAACACACATAGAAATGGGCAGAGTTTAGCAGAAGCACCTTCGGCAATTGATTGTTATGTTCAATGGACTTTGATTGTAAAACAGCATTCTGGTTAATTCTTCGCAATAGCCTACACCTCAAAGATAAAGCTCAAAAGCATCTTGCACACATGCGGAAGGACCTTGTGCAGATGTGGCAAGTAACTTCTGAAACTGATTGCAATCTTCAATGGACATTGATTGTAAAATAGCAATCTCGCAAAACCCGATAGGAAAAAGCTCAAAAAGAAAATTCTTGTGCTGATGTGTTAAATGCATTCTGCAAACTAATTGGGATCTTCAATACACATCGCCAGAAAACCAGCAATCTCGTCAAACATTTGTGAAAGTCGATAAGACAACGATCTACAGACATATCCCGCAGAACAGCAATGTTCCTTATGGCACTTCACCTTTCCTAGATGTAATATTCCTGTGCTCCTTGCATGACCAAGACTCTATGGAAAACAGCATATCAAAACCCATCAAAGTTATAAGGAACTCTGTGCCCCTGCTGTCATTTAAAATATGACTTTCTTACTGTTATGTTGAAAACGTGGTTGTTCAAAAAATAATGTAGACAAACCTATTCAAAAAGTTCATGGTGAAATTTTCTGCTGCCTAGCAAAATCATGAAATGGAGAAAACTCTAAGTTTTGTCTCATGCACTGTGTAAGCGCAATCAGCATGGGGGGCTCGTTGGTCTAGGGTTATGATTCTCGCTTAGGGTGCAAGAGGTCCCGCGTTCAAATCCCGGACGAGCCCATATGCAGGGAAGCTACCAAAAGCAGATTCTTTCAATCACATGCTGGCTTTTCCAATTTGTCTGCATGTGCATAATATGTTAGTCCAATATAATTATAAATCAAGGAGATAACCAAAAGCAAAATTCTATGAAGAATACAATCCAGGCAAACTTCTCCTCATTTGACCCATGCCTGTTACTCCTTTCTCACTAAGTAACACAAATTGCATAGTTTGCCACATTTGCTTTAGTTTCATGTCAATTTACCTTCATATTTGCAAGTGCATTGTCATAGTGATTTCAGAACACACATAGAAATGGGCACAGTTTAGCAGAAGCACCTTCGGCAATTGATTGTTATGTTCAATGGACTTTGATTGTAAAACAGCATTCTGGTTAATTCTTCGCAATAGCCTACACCTCAAAGATAAAGCTCAAAAGCATCTTGCACACATGCAGAAGGTCCTTGTGCAGATGTGGCAAGTAACTTCTGAAACTGATTGCAATCTTCAATGGACATTGATTGTAAAATAGCAATCTCGCAAAACCCGATGGGAAAAAACTCAAAAAGAAAATTCTTGTGCTGATGTGTTAAATGCATTCTGCAAACTAATTGGGATCTTCAATACACATCGCCAGAAAACCAGCAATCTCGTCAAACACTTGTGAAAGTCGATAAGACAACGATCTACAGACATATCCCGCAGAACAGCAATGTTCCTCATGGCACTTCACCTTTCCTAGATGTAATATTCCTGTGCTCCTTGCATGACCAAGATTCTATGGAAAACAGCATATCAAAACCCATCAAAGTTATAAGGAACTCTGTGCCCCTGCTGTCATTTAAAATATGACTTTCTTACTGTTATGTTGAAAACGTGGTTGTTCAAAAAATAATGTAGACAAACCTATTCAAAAAGTTCACGGTGAAATTTTCTGCTGCCTAGCAAAATCATGAAATGGAGAAAACTCTAAGTTTTGTCTCATGCACTGTGTAAGCGCAATCAGCATGGGGGGCTCGTTGGTCTAGGGGTATGATTCTCGCTTAGGGTGCGAGAGGTCCCGGGTTCAAATCCCGGACGAGCCCATATGCAGGGAAGCTACCAAAAGCAGATTCTTTCAATCACGTGCTGGCTTTCCCAATTTGTCTGCTTGTGCATAATATGTTACTCCAATATAATTATAAATCAAGGAGATAACCAAAAGCAAAATTCTATGAAGAATACATTCCAGGCAAACTTCTCCTCATTTGACCCATGCCTGTTACTCCTTTCTCACTAAGTAACACAAATTGCATAGTTTGCCACATTTGCTTTAGTTTCATTTCAATTTACCTTCATATTTGCAAGTGCATTGTCATAGTGATTTCAGAACACACATAGAAATGGGCACAGTTTAGCAGAAGCACCTTCGGCAATTGATTGTTATGTTCAATGGACTTTGATTGTAAAACAGCATTCTGGTTAATTCTTCGCAATAGCCTACACCTCAAAGATAAAGCTCAAAAGCATCTTGCACACATGCAGAAGGTCCTTGTGCAGATGTGGCAAGTAACTTCTGAAACTGATTGCAATCTTCAATGGACATTGATTGTAAAATAGCAATCTCGCAAAACCCGATGGGAAAAAACTCAAAAAGAAAATTCTTGTGCTGATGTGTTAAATGCATTCTGCAAACTAATTGGGATCTTCAATACACATCGCCAGAAAACCAGCAATCTCGTCAAACGCTTGTGAAAGTCGATAAGACAACGATCTACAGACATATCCCGCAGAACAGCAATGTTCCTCATGGCACTTCACCTTTCCTAGATGTAATATTCCTGTGCTCCTTGCATGACCAAGATTCTATGGAAAACAGCATATCAAAACCCATCAAAGTTATAAGGAACTCTGTGCCCCTGCTGTCATTTAAAATATGACTTTCTTACTGTTATGTTGAAAACGTGGTTGTTCAAAAAATAATGTAGACAAACCTATTCAAAAAGTTCACGGTGAAATTTTCTGCTGCCTAGCAAAATCATGAAATGGAGAAAACTCTAAGTTTTGTCTCATGCACTGTGTAAGCGCAATCAGCATGGGGGGCTCGTTGGTCTAGGGGTATGATTCTCGCTTAGGGTGCGAGAGGTCCCGGGTTCAAATCCTGGACGAGCCCATATGCAGGGAAGCTACCAAAAGCAGATTCTTTCAATCACGTGCTGGCTTTCCCAATTTGTCTGCTTGTGCATAATATGTTACTCCAATATAATTATAAATCAAGGAGATAACCAAAAGCAAAATTCTATGAAGAATACATTCCAGGCAAACTTCCCCTCATTTGACCCATGCCTGTTACTCCTTTCTCACTAAGTAACACAAATTGCATAGTTTGCCACATTTGCTTTAGTTTCATGTCAATTTACCTTCATATTTGCAAGTGCATTGTCATAGTGATTTCAGAACACACATAGAAATGGGCACAGTTTAGCAGAAGCACCTTCGGCAATTGATTGTTATGTTCAATGGACTTTGATTGTAAAACAGCATTCTGGTTAATTCTTCGCAATAGCCTACACCTCAAAGATAAAGCTCAAAAGCATCTTGCACACATGCAGAAGGTCCTTGTGCAGATGTGGCAAGTAACTTCTGAAACTGATTGCAATCTTCAATGGACATTGATTGTAAAATAGCAATCTCGCAAAACCCGATGGGAAAAAACTCAAAAAGAAAATTCTTGTGCTAATGTGTTAAATGCATTCTGCAAACTAATTGGGATCTTCAATACACATCGCCAGAAAACCAGCAATCTCGTCAAACATTTGTGAAAGTCGATAAGACAACGATCTACAGACATATCCCGCAGAACAGCAATGTTCCTCATGGCACTTCACCTTTCCTAGATGTAATATTCCTGTGCTCCTTGCATGACCAAGACTCTATGGAAAACAGCATATCAAAACCCATCAAAGTTATAAGGAACTCTGTGCCCCTGCTGTCATTTAAAATATGACTTTCTTACTGTTATGTTGAAAACGTGGTTGTTCAAAAAATAATGTAGACAAACCTATTCAAAAAGTTCACGGTGAAATTTTCTGCTGCCTAGCAAAATCATGAAATGGAGAAAACTCTAAGTTTTGTCTCATGCACTGTGTAAGCGCAATCAGCATGGGGGGCTCGTTGGTCTAGGGGTATGATTCTCGCTTAGGGTGCGAGAGGTCCCGGGTTCAAATCCTGGACGAGCCCATATGCAGGGAAGCTACCAAAAGCAGATTCTTTCAATCACGTGCTGGCTTTCCCAATTTGTCTGCTTGTGCATAATATGTTACTCCAATATAATTATAAATCAAGGAGATAACCAAAAGCAAAATTCTATGAAGAATACATTCCAGGCAAACTTCTCCTCATTTGACCCATGCCTGTTACTCCTTTCTCACTAAGTAACACAAATTGCATAGTTTGCCACATTTGCTTTAGTTTCATTTCAATTTACCTTCATATTTGCAAGTGCATTGTCATAGTGATTTCAGAACACACATAGAAATGGGCACAGTTTAGCAGAAGCACCTTCGGCAATTGATTGTTATGTTCAATGGACTTTGATTGTAAAACAGCATTCTGGTTAATTCTTCGCAATAGCCTACACCTCAAAGATAAAGCTCAAAAGCATCTTGCACACATGCAGAAGGTCCTTGTGCAGATGTGGCAAGTAACTTCTGAAACTGATTGCAATCTTCAATGGACATTGATTGTAAAATAGCAATCTCGCAAAACCCGATGGGAAAAAACTCAAAAAGAAAATTCTTGTGCTGATGTGTTAAATGCATTCTGCAAACTAATTGGGATCTTCAATACACATCGCCAGAAAACCAGCAATCTCGTCAAACGCTTGTGAAAGTCGATAAGACAACGATCTACAGACATATCCCGCAGAACAGCAATGTTCCTCATGGCACTTCACCTTTCCTAGATGTAATATTCCTGTGCTCCTTGCATGACCAAGATTCTATGGAAAACAGCATATCAAAACCCATCAAAGTTATAAGGAACTCTGTGCCCCTGCTGTCATTTAAAATATGACTTTCTTACTGTTATGTTGAAAACGTGGTTGTTCAAAAAATAATGTAGACAAACCTATTCAAAAAGTTCACGGTGAAATTTTCTGCTGCCTAGCAAAATCATGAAATGGAGAAAACTCTAAGTTTTGTCTCATGCACTGTGTAAGCGCAATCAGCATGGGGGGCTCGTTGGTCTAGGGGTATGATTCTCGCTTAGGGTGCGAGAGGTCCCGGGTTCAAATCCTGGACGAGCCCATATGCAGGGAAGCTACCAAAAGCAGATTCTTTCAATCACGTGCTGGCTTTCCCAATTTGTCTGCTTGTGCATAATATGTTACTCCAATATAATTATAAATCAAGGAGATAACCAAAAGCAAAATTCTATGAAGAATACATTCCAGGCAAACTTCTCCTCATTTGACCCATGCCTGTTACTCCTTTCTCACTAAGTAACACAAATTGCATAGTTTGCCACATTTGCTTTAGTTTCATGTCAATTTACCTTCATATTTGCAAGTGCATTGTCATAGTGATTTCAGAACACACATAGAAATGGGCACAGTTTAGCAGAAGCACCTTCGGCAATTGATTGTTATGTTCAATGGACTTTGATTGTAAAACAGCATTCTGGTTAATTCTTCGCAATAGCCTACACCTCAAAGATAAAGCTCAAAAGCATCTTGCACACATGCAGAAGGTCCTTGTGCAGATGTGGCAAGTAACTTCTGAAACTGATTGCAATCTTCAATGGACATTGATTGTAAAATAGCAATCTCGCAAAACCCGATGGGAAAAAACTCAAAAAGAAAATTCTTGTGCTGATGTGTTAAATGCATTCTGCAAACTAATTAGGATCTTCAATACACATCGCCAGAAAACCAGCAATCTCGTCAAACATTTGTGAAAGTCGATAAGACAACGATCTACAGACATATCCCGCAGAACAGCAATGTTCCTCATGGCACTTCACCTTTCCTAGATGTAATATTCCTGTGCTCCTTGCATGACCAAGACTCTATGGAAAACAGCATATCAAAACCCATCAAAGTTATAAGGAACTCTGTGCCCCTGCTGTCATTTAAAATATGACTTTCTTACTGTTATGTTGAAAACGTGGTTGTTCAAAAAATAATGTAGACAAACCTATTCAAAAAGTTCACGGTGAAATTTTCTGCTGCCTAGCAAAATCATGAAATGGAGAAAACTCTAAGTTTTGTCTCATGCACTGTGTAAGCGCAATCAGCATGGGGGGCTCGTTGGTCTAGGGGTATGATTCTCGCTTAGGGTGCGAGAGGTCCCGGGTTCAAATCCTGGACGAGCCCATATGCAGGGAAGCTACCAAAAGCAGATTCTTTCAATCACGTGCTGGCTTTCCCAATTTGTCTGCTTGTGCATAATATGTTACTCCAATATAATTATAAATCAAGGAGATAACCAAAAGCAAAATTCTATGAAGAATACATTCCAGGCAAACTTCTCCTCATTTGACCCATGCCTGTTACTCCTTTCTCACTAAGTAACACAAATTGCATAGTTTGCCACATTTGCTATAGTTTCATGTCAATTTACCTTCATATTTGCAAGTGCATTGTCATAGTGATTTCAGAACACACATAGAAATGGGCACAGTTTAGCAGAAGCACCTTCGGCAATTGATTGTTATGTTCAATGGACTTTGATTGTAAAACAGCATTCTGGTTAATTCTTCGCAATAGCCTACACCTCAAAGATAAAGCTCAAAAGCATCTTGCACACATGCAGAAGGTCCTTGTGCAGATGTGGCAAGTAACTTCTGAAACTGATTGCAATCTTCAATGGACATTGATTGTAAAATAGCAATCTCGCAAAACCCGATGGGAAAAAACTCAAAAAGAAAATTCTTGTGCTGATGTGTTAAATGCATTCTGCAAACTAATTGGGATCTTCAATACACATCGCCAGAAAACCAGCAATCTCGTCAAACATTTGTGAAAGTCGATAAGACAACGATCTACAGACATATCCCGCAGAACAGCAATGTTCCTCATGGCACTTCACCTTTCCTAGATGTAATATTCCTGTGCTCCTTGCATGACCAAGACTCTATGGAAAACAGCATATCAAAACCCATCAAAGTTATAAGGAACTCTGTGCCCCTGCTGTCATTTAAAATATGACTTTCTTACTGTTATGTTGAAAACGTGGTTGTTCAAAAAATAATGTAGACAAACCTATTCAAAAAGTTCACGGTGAAATTTTCTGCTGCCTAGCAAAATCATGAAATGGAGAAAACTCTAAGTTTTGTCTCATGCACTGTGTAAGCGCAATCAGCATGGGGGGCTCGTTGGTCTAGGGGTATGATTCTCGCTTAGGGTGCGAGAGGTCCCGGGTTCAAATCCCGGACGAGCCCATATGCAGGGAAGCTACCAAAAGCAGATTCTTTCAATCACGTGCTGGCTTTCCCAATTTGTCTGCTTGTGCATAATATGTTACTCCAATATAATTATAAATCAAGGAGATAACCAAAAGCAAAATTCTATGAAGAATACATTCCAGGCAAACTTCTCCTCATTTGACCCATGCCTGTTACTCCTTTCTCACTAAGTAACACAAATGGCATAGTTTGCCACATTTGCTTTAGTTTCATGTCAATTTACCTTCATATTTGCAATTGCATTGTCATAGTGATTTCAGAACACACATAGAAATGGGCACAGTTTAGCAGAAGCACCTTCGGCAATTGATTGTTATGTTCAATGGACTTTGATTGTAAAACAGCATTCTGGTTAATTCTTCGCAATAGCCTACACCTCAAAGATAAAGCTCAAAAGCATCTTGCACACATGCAGAAGGACCTTGTGCAGATGTGGCAAGTAACTTCTGAAACTGATTGAAATCTTCAATGGACATTGATTGTAAAATAGCAATCTCGCAAAACCCGATGGGAAAAAGCTCAAAAAGAAAATTCTTGTACTGATGTGTTAAATGCATTCTGCAAACTAATTGGGATCTTCAATACACTTCGCCAGAAAACCAGCAATCTCGTCAAACATTTGTGAAAGTCGATAAGACAACGATCTACAGATATATCCCGCAGAACAGCAATGTACCTCATGGCACTTCACCTTTCCTAGATGTAATATTCCTGTGCTCCTTGCATGACCAAGACTCTATGGAAAACAGCATATCAAAACCCATCAAAGTTATAAGGAACTCTGTGCCCCTGCTGTCATTTAAAATATGACTTTCTTACTGTTATGTTGAAAACGTGGTTGTTCAAAAAATAATGTAGACAAACCTATTCAAAAAGTTCACGGTGAAATTTTCTGCTGCCTAGCAAAATCATGAAATGGAGAAAACTCTAAGTTTTGTCTCATGCACTGTGTAAGCGCAATCAGCATGGGGGGCTCGTTGGTCTAGGGGTATGATTCTCGCTTAGGGTGCGAGAGGTCCCGGGTTCAAATCCCGGACGAGCCCATATGCAGGGAAGCTACCAAAAGCAGATTCTTTCAATCACGTGCTGGCTTTCCCAATTTGTCTGCTTGTGCATAATATGTTACTCCAATATAATTATAAATCAAGGAGATAACCAAAAGCAAAATTCTATGAAGAATACATTCCAGGCAAACTTCTCCTCATTTGACCCATGCCTGTTACTCCTTTCTCACTAAGTAACACAAATGGCATAGTTTGCCACATTTGCTTTAGTTTCATGTCAATTTACCTTCATATTTGCAAATGCATTGTCATAGTGATTTCAGAACACACATAGAAATGGGCACAGTTTAGCAGAAGCACCTTCGGCAATTGATTGTTATGTTCAATGGACTTTGATTGTAAAACAGCATTCTGGTTAATTCTTCGCAATAGCCTACACCTCAAAGATAAAGCTCAAAAGCATCTTGCACACATGCAGAAGGACCTTGTGCAGATGTGGCAAGTAACTTCTGAAACTGATTGCAATCTTCAATGGACATTGATTGTAAAATAGGAATCTCGCAAAACCCGATGGGAAAAAGCTCAAAAAGAAAATTCTTGTGCTGATGTGTTAAATGCATTCTGCAAACTAATTGGGATCTTCAATACACATCGCCAGAAAACCAGCAATCTCGTCAAACATTTGTGAAAGTCGATAAGACAACGATCTACAGATATATCCCGCAGAACAGCAATGTACCTCATGGCACTTCACCTTTCCTAGATGTAATATTCCTGTGCTCCTTGCATGACCAAGACTCTATGGAAAACAGCATATCAAAACCCATCAAAGTTATAAGGAACTCTGTGCCCCTGCTGTCATTTAAAATATGACTTTCTTACTGTTATGTTGAAAACGTGGTTGTTCAAAAAATAATGTAGACAAACCTATTCAAAAAGTTCACGGTGAAATTTTCTGCTGCCTAGCAAAATCATGAAATGGAGAAAACTCTAAGTTTTGTCTCATGCACTGTGTAAGCGCAATCAGCATGGGGGGCTCGTTGGTCTAGGGGTATGATTCTCGCTTAGGGTGGGAAAGCTCCCGGGTTCAAATCCCAGACGAGCCCATATGCAGGGAAGCTACCAAAAGCAGATTCTTTCAATCACATGCTGGCTTTCCCAATTTGTCTGCTTGTGCATAATATGTTACTCCAATATAATTATAAATCAAGGAGATAACCAAAAGCATAATTCTATGAAGAATACAATCCAGGTAAACTTCTCCTCATTTGACCCATGCCTGTTACTCCTTTCTCACTAAGTAACACAAATTGCATAGTTTGCCACATTTGCTTTAGTTTCATGTCAATTTACCTTCATATTTGCAAGTGCATTGTCATAGTGATTTCAGAACACACATAGAAATGGGCACAGTTTAGCAGAAGCACCTTCGGCAATTGATTGTTATGTTCAATGGACTTTGATTGTAAAACAGCATTCTGGTTAATTCTTCGCAATAGCCTACACCTCAAAGATAAAGCTCAAAAGCATCTTGCACACATGCAGAAGGACCTTGTGCAGATGTGGCAAGTAACTTCTGAAACTGATTGCAATCTTCAATGGACATTGATTGTAAAATAGCAATCTCGCAAAACCCGATAGGAAAAAGCTCAAAAAGAAAATTCTTGTGCTGATGTGTTAAATGCATTCTGCAAACTAATTGGGATCTTCAATACACATCGCCAGAAAACCAGCAATCTCGTCAAACATTTGTGAAAGTCGATAAGACAACGATCTACAGACATATCCCGCAGAACAGCAATGTTCCTTATGGCACTTCACCTTTCCTAGATGTAATATTCCTGTGCTCCTTGCATGACCAAGACTCTATGGAAAACAGCATATCAAAACCCATCAAAGTTATAAGGAACTCTGTGCCCCTGCTGTCATTTAAAATATGACTTTCTTACTGTTATGTTGAAAACGTGGTTGTTCAAAAAATAATGTAGACAAACCTATTCAAAAAGTTCATGGTGAAATTTTCTGCTGCCTAGCAAAATCATGAAATGGAGAAAACTCTAAGTTTTGTCTCATGCACTGTGTAAGCGCAATCAGCATGGGGGGCTCGTTGGTCTAGGGTTATGATTCTCGCTTAGGGTGCAAGAGGTCCCGGGTTCAAATCCCGGACAAGCCCATATGCAGTGAAGCTACCAAAAGCAGATTCTTTCAATCACATGCTGGCTTTTCCAATTTGTCTGCATGTGCATAATATGTTACTCCAATATAATTATAAATCAAGGAGATAACCAAAAGCAAAATTCTATGAAGAATACATTCCAGGCAAACTTCTCCTCATTTGACCCATGCCTGTTACTCCTTTCTCACTAAGTAACACAAATTGCATAGTTTGCCACATTTGCTATAGTTTCATGTCAATTTACCTTCATATTTGCAAGTGCATTGTCATAGTGATTTCAGAACACACATAGAAATGGGCACAGTTTAGCAGAAGCACCTTCGGCAATTGATTGTTATGTTCAATGGACTTTGATTGTAAAACAGCATTCTGGTTAATTCTTCGCAATAGCCTACACCTCAAAGATAAAGCTCAAAAGCATCTTGCACACATGCAGAAGGTCCTTGTGCAGATGTGGCAAGTAACTTCTGAAACTGATTGCAATCTTCAATGGACATTGATTGTAAAATAGCAATCTCGCAAAACCCGATGGGAAAAAACTCAAAAAGAAAATTCTTGTGCTGATGTGTTAAATGCATTCTGCAAACTAATTGGGATCTTCAATACACATCGCCAGAAAACCAGCAATCTCGTCAAACATTTGTGAAAGTCGATAAGACAACGATCTACAGACATATCCCGCAGAACAGCAATGTTCCTCATGGCACTTCACCTTTCCTAGATGTAATATTCCTGTGCTCCTTGCATGACCAAGACTCTATGGAAAACAGCATATCAAAACCCATCAAAGTTATAAGGAACTCTGTGCCCCTGCTGTCATTTAAAATATGACTTTCTTACTGTTATGTTGAAAACGTGGTTGTTCAAAAAATAATGTAGACAAACCTATTCAAAAAGTTCACGGTGAAATTTTCTGCTGCCTAGCAAAATCATGAAATGGAGAAAACTCTAAGTTTTGTCTCATGCACTGTGTAAGCGCAATCAGCATGGGGGGCTCGTTGGTCTAGGGGTATGATTCTCGCTTAGGGTGCGAGAGGTCCCGGGTTCAAATCCCGGACGAGCCCATATGCAGGGAAGCTACCAAAAGCAGATTCTTTCAATCACGTGCTGGCTTTCCCAATTTGTCTGCTTGTGCATAATATGTTACTCCAATATAATTATAAATCAAGGAGATAACCAAAAGCAAAATTCTATGAAGAATACATTCCAGGCAAACTTCTCCTCATTTGACCCATGCCTGTTACTCCTTTCTCACTAAGTAACACAAATGGCATAGTTTGCCACATTTGCTTTAGTTTCATGTCAATTTACCTTCATATTTGCAATTGCATTGTCATAGTGATTTCAGAACACACATAGAAATGGGCACAGTTTAGCAGAAGCACCTTCGGCAATTGATTGTTATGTTCAATGGACTTTGATTGTAAAACAGCATTCTGGTTAATTCTTCGCAATAGCCTACACCTCAAAGATAAAGCTCAAAAGCATCTTGCACACATGCAGAAGGACCTTGTGCAGATGTGGCAAGTAACTTCTGAAACTGATTGAAATCTTCAATGGACATTGATTGTAAAATAGCAATCTCGCAAAACCCGATGGGAAAAAGCTCAAAAAGAAAATTCTTGTACTGATGTGTTAAATGCATTCTGCAAACTAATTGGGATCTTCAATACACATCGCCAGAAAACCAGCAATCTCGTCAAACATTTGTGAAAGTCGATAAGACAACGATCTACAGATATATCCCGCAGAACAGCAATGTACCTCATGGCACTTCACCTTTCCTAGATGTAATATTCCTGTGCTCCTTGCATGACCAAGACTCTATGGAAAACAGCATATCAAAACCCATCAAAGTTATAAGGAACTCTGTGCCCCTGCTGTCATTTAAAATATGACTTTCTTACTGTTATGCTGAAAACGTGGTTGTTCAAAAAATAATGTAGACAAACCTATTCAAAAAGTTCACGGTGAAATTTTCTGCTGCCTAGCAAAATCATGAAATGGAGAAAACTCTAAGTTTTGTCTCATGCACTGTGTAAGCGCAATCAGCATGGGGGGCTCGTTGGTCTAGGGGTATGATTCTCGCTTAGGGTGCGAGAGGTCCCGGGTTCAAATCCCGGACGAGCCCATATGCAGGGAAGCTACCAAAAGCAGATTCTTTCAATCACGTGCTGGCTTTCCCAATTTGTCTGCTTGTGCATAATATGTTACTCCAATATAATTATAAATCAAGGAGATAACCAAAAGCAAAATTCTATGAAGAATACATTCCAGGCAAACTTCTCCTCATTTGACCCATGCCTGTTACTCCTTTCTCACTAAGTAACACAAATGGCATAGTTTGCCACATTTGCTTTAGTTTCATGTCAATTTACCTTCATATTTGCAAATGCATTGTCATAGTGATTTCAGAACACACATAGAAATGGGCACAGTTTAGCAGAAGCACCTTCGGCAATTGATTGTTATGTTCAATGGACTTTGATTGTAAAACAGCATTCTGGTTAATTCTTCGCAATAGCCTACACCTCAAAGATAAAGCTCAAAAGCATCTTGCACACATGCAGAAGGACCTTGTGCAGATGTGGCAAGTAACTTCTGAAACTGATTGCAATCTTCAATGGACATTGATTGTAAAATAGGAATCTCGCAAAACCCGATGGGAAAAAGCTCAAAAAGAAAATTCTTGTGCTGATGTGTTAAATGCATTCTGCAAACTAATTGGGATCTTCAATACACATCGCCAGAAAACCAGCAATCTCGTCAAACATTTGTGAAAGTCGATAAGACAACGATCTACAGATATATCCCGCAGAACAGCAATGTACCTCATGGCACTTCACCTTTCCTAGATGTAATATTCCTGTGCTCCTTGCATGACCAAGACTCTATGGAAAACAGCATATCAAAACCCATCAAAGTTATAAGGAACTCTGTGCCCCTGCTGTCATTTAAAATATGACTTTCTTACTGTTATGTTGAAAACGTGGTTGTTCAAAAAATAATGTAGACAAACCTATTCAAAAAGTTCACGGTGAAATTTTCTGCTGCCTAGCAAAATCATGAAATGGAGAAAACTCTAAGTTTTGTCTCATGCACTGTGTAAGCGCAATCAGCATGGGGGGCTCGTTGGTCTAGGGGTATGATTCTCGCTTAGGGTGGGAAAGCTCCCGGGTTCAAATCCCAGACGAGCCCATATGCAGGGAAGCTACCAAAAGCAGATTCTTTCAATCACATGCTGGCTTTCCCAATTTGTCTGCTTGTGCATAATATGTTACTCCAATATAATTATAAATCAAGGAGATAACCAAAAGCATAATTCTATGAAGAATACAATCCAGGTAAACTTCTCCTCATTTGACCCATGCCTGTTACTCCTTTCTCACTAAGTAACACAAATTGCATAGTTTGCCACATTTGCTTTAGTTTCATGTCAATTTACCTTCATATTTGCAAGTGCATTGTCATAGTGATTTCAGAACACACATAGAAATGGGCACAGTTTAGCAGAAGCACCTTCGGCAATTGATTGTTATGTTCAATGGACTTTGATTGTAAAACAGCATTCTGGTTAATTCTTCGCAATAGCCTACACCTCAAAGATAAAGCTCAAAAGCATCTTGCACACATGCAGAAGGACCTTGTGCAGATGTGGCAAGTAACTTCTGAAACTGATTGCAATCTTCAATGGACATTGATTGTAAAATAGCAATCTCGCAAAACCCGATAGGAAAAAGCTCAAAAAGAAAATTCTTGTGCTGATGTGTTAAATGCATTCTGCAAACTAATTGGGATCTTCAATACACATCGCCAGAAAACCAGCAATCTCGTCAAACATTTGTGAAAGTCGATAAGACAACGATCTACAGACATATCCCGCAGAACAGCAATGTTCCTTATGGCACTTCACCTTTCCTAGATGTAATATTCCTGTGCTCCTTGCATGACCAAGACTCTATGGAAAACAGCATATCAAAACCCATCAAAGTTATAAGGAACTCTGTGCCCCTGCTGTCATTTAAAATATGACTTTCTTACTGTTATGTTGAAAACGTGGTTGTTCAAAAAATAATGTAGACAAACCTATTCAAAAAGTTCATGGTGAAATTTTCTGCTGCCTAGCAAAATCATGAAATGGAGAAAACTCTAAGTTTTGTCTCATGCACTGTGTAAGCGCAATCAGCATGGGGGGCTCGTTGGTCTAGGGTTATGATTCTCGCTTAGGGTGCAAGAGGTCCCGGGTTCAAATCCCGGACAAGCCCATATGCAGTGAAGCTACCAAAAGCAGATTCTTTCAATCACATGCTGGCTTTTCCAATTTGTCTGCATGTGCATAATATGTTAGTCCAATATAATTATAAATCAAGGAGATAACCAAAAGCAAAATTCTATGAAGAATACAATCCAGGCAAACTTCTCCTCATTTGACCCATGCCTGTTACTCCTTTCTCACTAAGTAACAGAAATTGCATAGTTTGCCACATTTGCTTTAGTTTCATGTCAATTTACCTTCATATTTGCAAGTGCATTGTCATAGTGATTTCAGAACACACATAGAAATGGGCAGAGTTTAGCAGAAGCACCTTCGGCAATTGATTGTTATCTTCAATGGACTTTGATTGTAAAACAGCATTCTGGTTAATTCTTCGCAATAGCCTACACCTCAAAGATAAACCTCAAAAGCATCTTGCACACATGCGGAAGGACCTTGTGCAGATGTGGCAAGTAACTTCTGAAACTGATTGCAATCTTCAATGGACATTGATTGTAAAATAGCAATCTCGCAAAACCCGATAGGAAAAAGCTCAAAAAGAAAATTCTTGTGCTGATGTGTTAAATGCATTCTGCAAACTAATTGGGATCTTCAATACACATCGCCAGAAAACCAGCAATCTCATCAAACATTTGTGAAAGTCGATAAGACAACGATCTACAGACATATCCCGCAGAACAGCAATGTTCCTTATGGCACTTCACCTTTCCTAGATGTAATATTCCTGTGCTCCTTGCATGACCAAGACTCTATGGAAAACAGCATATCAAAACCCATCAAAGTTATAAGGAACTCTGTGCCCCTGCTGTCATTTAAAATATGACTTTCTTACTGTTATGTTGAAAACGTGGTTGTTCAAAAAATAATGTAGACAAACCTATTCAAAAAGTTCACGGTGAAATTTTCTGCTGCCTAGCAAAATCATGAAATGGAGAAAACTCTAAGTTTTGTCTCATGCACTGTGTAAGCGCAATCAGCATGGGGGGCTCGTTGGTCTCGGGGTATGATTCTTGCTTAGGGTGCGAGAGGTCCCGGGTTCAAATCCCAGACGAGCCCATATGCAGGGAAGCTACCAAAAGCAGATTCTTTCAATCACATGCTGGCTTTCCCAATTTGTCTGCTTGTGCATAATATGTTAGTCCAATATAATTATAAATCAAGGAGATAACCAAAAGCAAAATTCTATGAAGAATACATTCCAGGCAAACTTCTCCTCATTTGACCCATGCCTGTTACTCCTTTCTCACTAAGTAACACAAATGGCATAGTTTGCCACATTTGCTTTAGTTTCATGTCAATTTACCTTCATATTTGCAAGTGCATTGTCATAGTGATTTCAGAACACACATAGAAATGGGCAGAGTTTAGCAGAAGCACCTTCGGCAATTGATTGTTATCTTCAATGGACTTTGATTGTAAAACAGCATTCTGGTTAATTCTTCGCAATAGCCTACACCTCAAAGATAAACCTCAAAAGCATCTTGCACACATGCGGAAGGACCTTGTGCAGATGTGGCAAGTAACTTCTGAAACTGATTGCAATCTTCAATGGACATTGATTGTAAAATAGCAATCTCGCAAAACCCGATAGGAAAAAGCTCAAAAAGAAAATTCTTGTGCTGATGTGTTAAATGCATTCTGCAAACTAATTGGGATCTTCAATACACATCGCCAGAAAACCAGCAATCTCATCAAACATTTGTGAAAGTCGATAAGACAACGATCTACAGACATATCCCGCAGAACAGCAATGTTCCTTATGGCACTTCACCTTTCCTAGATGTAATATTCCTGTGCTCCTTGCATGACCAAGACTCTATGGAAAACAGCATATCAAAACCCATCAAAGTTATAAGGAACTCTGTGCCCCTGCTGTCATTTAAAATATGACTTTCTTACTGTTATGTTGAAAACGTGGTTGTTCAAAAAATAATGTAGACAAACCTATTCAAAAAGTTCACGGTGAAATTTTCTGCTGCCTAGCAAAATCATGAAATGGAGAAAACTCTAAGTTTTGTCTCATGCACTGTGTAAGCGCAATCAGCATGGGGGGCTCGTTGGTCTCGGGGTATGATTCTCGCTTAGGGTGCGAGAGGTCCCGGGTTCAAATCCCAGACGAGCCCATATGCAGGGAAGCTACCAAAAGCAGATTCTTTCAATCACATGCTGGCTTTCCCAATTTGTCTGCTTGTGCATAATATGTTAGTCCAATATAATTATAAATCAAGGAGATAACCAAAAGCAAAATTCTATGAAGAATACATTCCAGGCAAACTTCTCCTCATTTGACCCATGCCTGTTACTCCTTTCTCACTAAGTAACACAAATGGCATAGTTTGCCACATTTGCTTTAGTTTCATGTCAATTTACCTTCATATTTGCAAGTGCATTGTCATAGTTATTTCAGAACACACATAGAAATGGGCAGAGTTTAGCAGAAGCACCTTCGGCAATTGATTGTTATGTTCAATGGACTTTGATTGTAAAACAGCATTCTGGTTAATTCTTCGCAATAGCCTACACCTCAAAGATAAAGCTCAAAAGCATCTTGCACACATGCAGAAGGACCTTGTGCAGATGTGGCAAGTAACTTCTGAAACTGATTGCAATCTTCAATGGACATTGATTGTAAAATAGCAATCTCGCAAAACCCGATAGGAAAAATCTCAAAAAGAAAATTCTTGTGCTGATGTGTTAAATGCATTCTGCAAACTAATTGGGATCTTCAATACACATCGCCAGAAAACCAGCAATCTCATCAAACATTTGTGAAAGTCGATAAGACAACGATCTACAGACATATCCCGCAGAACAGCAATGTTCCTTATGGCACTTCACCTTTCCTAGATGTAATATTCCTGTGCTCCTTGCATGACCAAGACTCTATGGAAAACAGCATATCAAAACCCATCAAAGTTATAAGGAACTCTGTGCCCCTGCTGTCATTTAAAATATGACTTTCTTACTGTTATGTTGAAAACGTGGTTGTTCAAAAAATAATGTAGACAAACCTATTCAAAAAGTTCATGGTGAAATTTTCTGCTGCCTAGCAAAATCATGAAATGGAGAAAACTCTAAGTTTTGTCTCATGCACTGTGTAAGCGCAATCAGCATGGGGGGCTCGTTGGTCTAGGGTTATGATTCTCGCTTAGGGTGCAAGAGGTCCCGGGTTCAAATCCCAGACAAGCCCATATGCAGTGAAGCTACCAAAAGCAGATTCTTTCAATCACATGCTGGCTTTTCCAATTTGTCTGCATGTGCATAATATGTTAGTCCAATATAATTATAAATCAAGGAGATAACCAAAAGCAAAATTCTATGAAGAATACAATCCAGGCAAACTTCTCCTCATTTGACCCATGCCTGTTACTCCTTTCTCACTAAGTAACAGAAATTGCATAGTTTGCCACATTTGCTTTAGTTTCATGTCAATTTACCTTCATATTTGCAAGTGCATTGTCATAGTGATTTCAGAACACACATAGAAATGGGCACAGTTTAGCAGAAGCACCTTCGGCAATTGATTGTTATGTTCAATGGACTTTGATTGTAAAACAGCATTCTGGTTAATTCTTCGCAATAGCCTACACCTCAAAGATAAAGCTCAAAAGCATCTTGCACACATGCAGAAGGTCCTTGTGCAGATGTGGCAAGTAACTTCTGAAACTGATTGCAATCTTCAATGGACATTGATTGTAAAATAGCAATCTCGCAAAACCCGATGGGAAAAAACTCAAAAAGAAAATTCTTGTGCTGATGTGTTAAATGCATTCTGCAAACTAATTGGGATCTTCAATACACATCGCCAGAAAACCAGCAATCTCGTCAAACATTTGTGAAAGTCGATAAGACAACGATCTACAGACATATCCCGCAGAACAGCAATGTTCCTCATGGCACTTCACCTTTCCTAGATGTAATATTCCTGTGCTCCTTGCATGACCAAGACTCTATGGAAAACAGCATATCAAAACCCATCAAAGTTATAAGGAACTCTGTGCCCCTGCTGTCATTTAAAATATGACTTTCTTACTGTTATGTTGAAAACGTGGTTGTTCAAAAAATAATGTAGACAAACCTATTCAAAAAGTTCACGGTGAAATTTTCTGCTGCCTAGCAAAATCATGAAATGGAGAAAACTCTAAGTTTTGTCTCATGCACTGTGTAAGCGCAATCAGCATGGGGGGCTCGTTGGTCTAGGGGTATGATTCTCGCTTAGGGTGCGAGAGGTCCCGGGTTCAAATCCCGGACGAGCCCATATGCAGGGAAGCTACCAAAAGCAGATTCTTTCAATCACGTGCTGGCTTTCCCAATTTGTCTGCTTGTGCATAATATGTTACTCCAATATAATTATAAATCAAGGAGATAACCAAAAGCATAATTCTATGAAGAATACAATCCAGGCAAACTTCTCCTCATTTGACCCATGCCTGTTACTCCTTTCTCACTAATTAACACAAATGGCATAGTTTGCCACATTTGCTTTAGTTTCATGTCAATTTACCTTCATATTTGCAATTGCATTGTCATAGTGATTTCAGAACACACATAGAAATGGGCAGAGTTTAGCAGAAGCACCTTCGGCAATTGATTGTTATCTTCAATGGACTTTGATTGTAAAACAGCATTCTGGTTAATTCTTCGCAATAGCCTACACCTCAAAGATAAACCTCAAAAGCATCTTGCACACATGCGGAAGGACCTTGTGCAGATGTGGCTAGTAACTTCTGAAACTGATTGCAATCTTCAATGGACATTGATTGTAAAATAGCAATCTCGCAAAACCCGATAGGAAAAAGCTCAAAAAGAAAATTCTTGTGCTGATGTGTTAAATGCATTCTGCAAACTAATTGGGATCTTCAATACACATCGCCAGAAAACCAGCAATCTCATCAAACATTTGTGAAAGTCGATAAGACAACGATCTACAGACATATCCCGCAGAACAGCAATGTTCCTTATGGCACTTCACCTTTCCTAGATGTAATATTCCTGTGCTCCTTGCATGACCAAGACTCTATGGAAAACAGCATATCAAAACCCATCAAAGTTATAAGGAACTCTGTGCCCCTGCTGTCATTTAAAATATGACTTTCTTACTGTTATGTTGAAAACGTGGTTGTTCAAAAAATAATGTAGACAAACCTATTCAAAAAGTTCACGGTGAAATTTTCTGCTGCCTAGCAAAATCATGAAATGGAGAAAACTCTAAGTTTTGTCTCATGCACTGTGTAAGCGCAATCAGCATGGGGGGCTCGTTGGTCTCGGGGTATGATTCTCGCTTAGGGTGCGAGAGGTCCCGGGTTCAAATCCCAGACGAGCCCATATGCAGGGAAGCTACCAAAAGCAGATTCTTTCAATCACATGCTGGCTTTCCCAATTTGTCTGCTTGTGCATAATATGTTAGTCCAATATAATTATAAATCAAGGAGATAACCAAAAGCAAAATTCTATGAAGAATACATTCCAGGCAAACTTCTCCTCATTTGACCCATGCCTGTTACTCCTTTCTCACTAAGTAACACAAATGGCATAGTTTGCCACATTTGCTTTAGTTTCATGTCAATTTACCTTCATATTTGCAAGTGCATTGTCATAGTTATTTCAGAACACACATAGAAATGGGCAGAGTTTAGCAGAAGCACCTTCGGCAATTGATTGTTATGTTCAATGGACTTTGATTGTAAAACAGCATTCTGGTTAATTCTTCGCAATAGCCTACACCTCAAAGATAAAGCTCAAAAGCATCTTGCACACATGCAGAAGGACCTTGTGCAGATGTGGCAAGTAACTTCTGAAACTGATTGCAATCTTCAATGGACATTGATTGTAAAATAGCAATCTCGCAAAACCCGATAGGAAAAATCTCAAAAAGAAAATTCTTGTGCTGATGTGTTAAATGCATTCTGCAAACTAATTGGGATCTTCAATACACATCGCCAGAAAACCAGCAATCTCATCAAACATTTGTGAAAGTCGATAAGACAACGATCTACAGACATATCCCGCAGAACAGCAATGTTCCTTATGGCACTTCACCTTTCCTAGATGTAATATTCCTGTGCTCCTTGCATGACCAAGACTCTATGGAAAACAGCATATCAAAACCCATCAAAGTTATAAGGAACTCTGTGCCCCTGCTGTCATTTAAAATATGACTTTTTTACTGTTATGTTGAAAACGTGGTTGTTCAAAAAATAATGTAGACAAACCTATTCAAAAAGTTCATGGTGAAATTTTCTGCTGCCTAGCAAAATCATGAAATGGAGAAAACTCTAAGTTTTGTCTCATGCACTGTGTAAGCACAATCAGCATGGGGGGCTCGTTGGTCTAGGGGTATGATTCTCGCTTAGGGTGCGAGAGCTCCCGGGTTCAAATCCCGGACGAGCCCATATGCAGGGAAGCTACCAAAAGCAGATTCTTTCAATCACATGCTGGCTTTCCCAATTTGTCTGCTTGTGCATAATATGTTACTCCAATATAATTATAAATCAAGGAGATAACCAAAAGCAAAATTCTATGAAGAATACAATCCAGGCAAACTTCTCCTCATTTGACTCATGCCTGTTACTCCTTTCTCACTAAGTAACACAAATGGCATAGTTTGCCACATTTGCTTTAGTTTCATGTCAATTTACCTTCATATTTGCAAGTGCATAGTCATAGTGATTTCAGAACACACATAGAAATGGGCACAGTTTAGCAGAAGCACCTTCGGCAATTGATTGTTATATTCAATGGACTTTGATTGTAAAACAGCATTCTGGTTAATTCTTCGCAATAGCCTACACCTCAAAGATAAAGCTCAAAAGCATCTTGCACACATGCAGAAGGACCTTGTGTAGATGTGGCAAGTAACTTCTGAAACTGATTGCAATCTTCAATGGACATTGATTGTAAAAGAGCAATCTCGCAAAACCCGATAGGAAAAAGCTCAAAAAGAAAATTCTTGTGCTGATGTGTTAAATGCATTCTGCAAACTAATTGGGATCTTCAATACACATCGCCAGAAAACCAGCAATCTCGTCAAACATTTGTGGAAGTCGATAAGACAACGCTCTACAGACATATCCCGCAGAACAGCAATGTTCCTCATGGCACTTCACATTTCCTAGATGTAATATTCCTGTGCTCCTTGCATGACCAAGACTCTATGGAAAACAGCATATCAAAACCCATCAAAGTTATAAGGAACTCTGTGCCCCTGCTGTCATTTAAAATATGACTTTCTTACTGTTATGTTGAAAACGTGGTTGTTCAAAAAATAATGTAGACAAACCTATTCAAAAAGTTCATGGTGAAATTTTCTGCTGCCTAGCAAAATCATGAAATGGAGAAAACTCTAAGTTTTGTCTCATGCACTGTGTAAGCGCAACCAGCATGGGGGGCTCGTTGGTCTTGAGGTATGATTCTCGCTTAGGGTGCGAGAGGTCCCGGGTTCAAATCCCGGACAAGCCCATATGCAGGGAAGCTGCCAAAAGCAGATTCTTTCAATCACATGCTGGCTTTCCCAATTTGTCTGCTTGTGCGTAATATGTTACTCCTATATAATTATAAATCAAGGACATAACCAAAAGCAAAATTCTATGAAGAATACAATCCAGGCAAACTTCTCCTCATTTGACCAATGCCTGTTACTCCTTTCTCACTAAGTAACACAAATGGCATAGTTTGCCACATTTGAATTAGTTTCATGTCAATTTACCTTCATATTTGCAAGTGCATTGTCATAGTGATTTCAGAACAGACATAGAAATGGGCACAGTTTAGCAGAAGCACCTTCGGCAATTGATTGTTATCTTCAATGGACATTGATTGTAAAACAGCATTCTGGTTAATTCTTCGCAATAGCTTACACCTCAAAGATAAAGCTCAAAAGCATTTTGCACACATGCAGAAGGACCTTGTGTAGATGTGGCAAGTAACTTCTGAAACTGATTGCAATCTTCAATGGACATTGATTGTAAAAGAGCAATCTCGCAAAACCCGATAGGAAAAAGCTCAAAAAGAAAATTCTTGTGCTGATGTGTTAAATGCATTCTGCAAACTAATTGGGATCTTCAATACTCATCGCCAGAAAACCAGCAATCTCGTCAAACATTTGTGGAAGTCGATAAGACAACGATCTACAGACATATCCCACAGAACAGCAATGTTCCTCATGGCACTTCACCTTTCCTAGATGTAATATTCCTGTGCTCCTTGCATGACCAAGACTCTATGGAAAACAGAATATCAAAACCCATCAAAGTTATAAGGAACTCTGTGCCCCTGCTGTCATTTAAAATATGACTTTCTTACTGTTATGTTGAAAACGTGGTTGTTCAAAAAATAATGTAGACAAACCTATTCAAAAAGTTCATGGTGAAATTTTCTGCTGCCTAGCAAAATCATGAAATGGAGAAAACTCTAAGTTTTGTCTCATGCACTGTGTAAGCGCAATCAGCATGGGGGTCTCGTTGGTCTAGGGGTATGATTCTCGCTTAGGGTGCGAGAGGTCCTGGGTTCAAATCCCGGACGAGCCCATATGCAGGGAAGCTACTAAAAGCAGATTCTTTCAATCACATGCTGGCTTTTACAATTTGTATGCTTATGCATAATATGTTACTCCAATAAATAAATCAAGGAGATAACCAAAAGCAAAATTCTATGAAGAATACAATCCAGGCAAACTTCTCCTCATTTGACCCATGCCTGTTACTCCTTTCTCACTAAGTAACACAAATGGCATAGTTTGCCACATTTGAATTAGTTTCATGTCAATTTACCTTCATATTTGCAAGTGCATTGTCATAGTGATTTCAGAACACACATAGAAATGGGCACAGTTTAGCAGAAGCACCTTCGGCAATTGATTGTTATCTTCAATGGACATTGATTGTAAAACAGCATTCTGGTTAATTCTTCGCAATAGCTTACACCTCAAAGATAAAGCTCAAAAGCATTTTGCACACATGCAGAAGGACCTTGTGTAGATGTGGCAAGTAACTTCTGAAACTGATTGCAATCTTCAATGGACATTGATTGTAAAAGAGCAATCTCGCAAAACCCGATAGGAAAAAGCTCAAAAAGAAAATTCTTGTGCTGATGTGTTAAATGCATTCTGCAAACTAATTGGGATCTTCAATACACATCGCCAGAAAACCAGCAATCTCGTCAAACATTTGTGAAAGTCGATAAGACAACGATCTACAGACATATCCCGCAGAACAGCAATGTTCCTCATGGCACTTCACCTTTCCTAGATGTAATATTCCTGTGCTCCTTGCATGACCAAGACTCTATGGAAAACAGCATATCAAAACCCATCAAAGTTATAAGGAACTCTGTGCCCCTGCTGTCATTTAAAATATGACTTTCTTACTGTTATGTTGAAAATGTGGTTGTTCAAAAAATAATGTAGACAAACCTATTCAAAAAGTTCATGGTGAAATTTTCTGCTGCCTAGCAAAATCATGAAATGGAGAAAACTCTAAGTTTTGTCTCATGCACTGTGTAAGCGCAATCAGCATGGGGGGCTCTTTGGTCTTGGGGTATGATTCTCACTTAGGGTGCGAGAGGTCCCGGGTTCAAATCCCGGACGAGCCCATATGCAGGGAAGCTACCAAAAGCAGATTCTTTCAATCACATGCTGGCTTTCCCAATTTGTCTGCTTGTGCATAATATATTACTCCAATGTAATTATAAATCAAGGAGATAACCAAAAGCAAAATTCTATGAAGAATACAATCCAGGAAAACTTCTCCTCATTTGACCCATGCCTGTTACTCCTTTCTCACTAAGTAACACAAATGGCATAGTTTGCCGCATTTGCTTTAGTTTCATGTCAATTTACCTTCATATTTGCAAGTGCATTGTCATAGTGATTTCAGAACACACATAGAAATGGGCACAGTTTAGCAGAAGCACCTTCGGCAATTGATTGTTATATTCAATGGACTTTGATTGTAAAACAGCATTCTGGTTAATTCTTCGCAATAGCCTACACCTCAAAGATAAAGCTCAAAAGCATCTTGCACACATGCAGAAGGACCTTGTGCAGATGTGGCAAGTAACTTCTGAAACTGATTGCAATCTTCAATGGACATTGATTGTAAAATAGCAATCTCGCAAAACCCGATAGGAATAAGCTCAAAAAGAAAATTCTTGTGCTGATGTGTTAAATGCATTCTGCAAACTAATTGGGATCTTCAATACACATCGCCAGAAAACCAGCAATCTCGTCAAACATTTGTGAAAGTCGATAAGACAACGATCTACAGACATATCCCGCAGAACAGCAATGTTCCTCATGGCACTTCACCTTTCCTAGATGTAATATTCCTGTGCTCCTTGCATGACCAAGACTCTATGGAAAACAGCATATCAAAACCCATCAAAGTTATAAGGAACTCTGTGCCCCTGCTGTCATTTAAAATATGACTTTCTTACTGTTATGTTGAAAACGTGGTTGTTCAAAAAATAATGTAGACAAACCTATTCAAAAAGTTCATGGTGAAATTTTCTGCTGCCTAGCAAAATCATGAAATGGAGAAAACTCTAAGTTTTCTCTCATGCACTGTGTAAGCGCAATCAGCATGGGGGGCTCGTTGGTCTAGGGGTATGATTCTCGCTTAGGGTGCGAGAGGTCCCGGGTTCAAATCCCGGACGAGCCCATATGCAGGGAAGCTACCAAAAGCAGATTCTTTCAATCACATGCTGGCTTTCCCAATTTGTCTGCTTGTGCATAATATGTTACTCCTATATAATTATAAATCAAGGACATAACCAAAAGCAAAATTCTATGAAGAGTACAATCCAGGCAAACTTCTCCTCATTTGACCCATGCCTGTTACTCCTTTCTCACTAAGTAACACAAATGGCATAGTTTGCCACATTTGCTTTAGTTTCATGTCAATTTACCTTCATATTTGCAAGTGCATTGTCATAGTGATTTCAGAACACACATAGAAATGGGCACAGTTTAGCAGAAGCACCTTCGGCAATTGATTGTTATGTTCAATGGACTTTGATTGTAAAACAGCATTCTGGTTAATTCTTCGCAATAGCTTACACCTCAAAGATAAAGCTCAGAGCATTTTGCACACATGCAGAAGGACCTTGTGTAGATGTGGCAAGTAACTTCTGAAACTGATTGCAATCTTCAATGGACATTGATTGTAAAAGAGCAATCTCGCAAAACCCGATAGGAAAAAGCTCAAAAAGAAAATTCTTGTGCTGATGTGTTAAATGCATTCTGCAAACTAATTGGGATCTTCAATACACATTGCCAGAAAACCAGCAATCTCGTCAAACATTTGTGAAAGTCGATAAGACAACGATCTACAGACATATCCCGCAGAACAGCAATGTTCCTCATGGCACTTCACCTTTCCTAGATGTAATATTCCTGTGCTCCTTGCATGACCAAGACTCTATGGAAAACAGCATATCAAAACCCATCAAAGTTATAAGGAACTCTGTGCCCCTGCTGTCATTTAAAATATGACTTTCTTACTGTTATGTTGAAAACGTGGTTGTTCAAAAAATAATGTAGACAAACCTATTCAAAAAGTTCATGGTGAAATTTTCTGCTGCCTAGCAAAATCATGAAATGGAGAAAACTCTAAGTTTTGTCTCATGCACTGTGTAAGCGCCATCAGCATGGGGGGCTCGTTGGTCTAGGGGTATGATTCTCGCTTAGGCTGCGAGAGGTCCCGGGTTCAAATCCCGGACGAGCCCATATGCAGGGAAGCTACCAAAAGCAGATTCTTTCAATCACATGCTGGCTTTCCCAATTTGTCTGCTTGTGCATAATATGTTAGTCCAATATAATTATAAATCAAGGAGATAACCAAAAGCAAAATTCTATGAAGAATACATTCCAGGCAAACTTCTCCTCATTTGACCCATGACTGTTACTCCTTTCTCACTAAGTAACACAAATGGCATAGTTTGCCACATTTGCTTTAGTTTCATGTCAATTTACCTTCATATTTGCAAGTGCATTGTCATAGTGATTTCAGAACACACATAGAAATGGGCACAGTTTAGCAGAAGCACCTTCGGCAATTGATTGTTATGTTCAATGGACTTTGATTGTAAAACAGCATTCTGGTTAATTCTTCGCAATAGCCTACACCTCAAAGATAAAGCTCAAAAGCATCTTGCACACATGCAGAAGGACCTTGTGCAGATGTGGCAAGTAACTTCTGAAACTGATTGCAATCTTCAATGGACATTGATTGTAAAATAGCAATCTCGCAAAACCCGATAGGAAAAAGCTCAAAAAGAAAATTCTTGTGCTGATGTGTTAAATGCATTCTGCAAATTAATTGGGATCTTCAATACACATTGCCAGAAAACCAGCAATCTCGTCAAACATTTGTGAAAGTCGATAAGACAACGATCTACAGACATATCCCGCAGAACAGCAATGTTCCTCATGGCACTTCACCTTTCCTAGATGTAATATTCCTGTGCTCCTTGCATGACCAAGACTCTATGGAAAACAGCATATCAAAACCCATCAAAGTTATAAGGAACTCTGTGCCCCTGCTGTCATTTAAAATATGACTTTCTTACTGTTATGTTGAAAATGTGGTTGTTCAAAAAATAATGTAGACAAACCTATTCAAAAAGTTCATGGTGAAATTTTCTGCTGCCTAGCAAAATCATGAAATGGAGAAAACTCTAAGTTTTGTCTCATGCACTGTGTAAGCGCAATCAGCATGGGGGGCTCTTTGGTCTTGGGGTATGATTCTCACTTAGGGTGCGAGAGGTCCCGGGTTCAAATCCCGGACGAGCCCATATGCAGGGAAGCTACCAAAAGCAGATTCTTTCAATCACATGCTGGCTTTCCCAATTTGTCTGCTTGTGCATAATATATTACTCCAATGTAATTATAAATCAAGGAGATAACCAAAAGCAAAATTCTATGAAGAATACAATCCAGGAAAACTTCTCCTCATTTGACCCATGCCTGTTACTCCTTTCTCACTAAGTAACACAAATGGCATAGTTTGCCGCATTTGCTTTAGTTTCATGTCAATTTACCTTCATATTTGCAAGTGCATTGTCATAGTGATTTCAGAACACACATAGAAATGGGCACAGTTTAGCAGAAGCACCTTCGGCAATTGATTGTTATATTCAATGGACTTTGATTGTAAAACAGCATTCTGGTTAATTCTTCGCAATAGCCTACACCTCAAAGATAAAGCTCAAAAGCATCTTGCACACATGCAGAAGGACCTTGTGCAGATGTGGCAAGTAACTTCTGAAACTGATTGCAATCTTCAATGGACATTGATTGTAAAATAGCAATCTCGCAAAACCCGATAGGAATAAGCTCAAAAAGAAAATTCTTGTGCTGATGTGTTAAATGCATTCTGCAAACTAATTGGGATCTTCAATACACATCGCCAGAAAACCAGCAATCTCGTCAAACATTTGTGAAAGTCGATAAGACAACGATCTACAGACATATCCCGCAGAACAGCAATGTTCCTCATGGCACTTCACCTTTCCTAGATGTAATATTCCTGTGCTCCTTGCATGACCAAGACTCTATGGAAAACAGCATATCAAAACCCATCAAAGTTATAAGGAACTCTGTGCCCCTGCTGTCATTTAAAATATGACTTTCTTACTGTTATGTTGAAAACGTGGTTGTTCAAAAAATAATGTAGACAAACCTATTCAAAAAGTTCATGGTGAAATTTTCTGCTGCCTAGCAAAATCATGAAATGGAGAAAACTCTAAGTTTTCTCTCATGCACTGTGTAAGCGCAATCAGCATGGGGGGCTCGTTGGTCTAGGGGTATGATTCTCGCTTAGGGTGCGAGAGGTCCCGGGTTCAAATCCCGGACGAGCCCATATGCAGGGAAGCTACCAAAAGCAGATTCTTTCAATCACATGCTGGCTTTCCCAATTTGTCTGCTTGTGCATAATATGTTACTCCTATATAATTATAAATCAAGGACATAACCAAAAGCAAAATTCTATGAAGAGTACAATCCAGGCAAACTTCTCCTCATTTGACCCATGCCTGTTACTCCTTTCTCACTAAGTAACACAAATGGCATAGTTTGCCACATTTGCTTTAGTTTCATGTCAATTTACCTTCATATTTGCAAGTGCATTGTCATAGTGATTTCAGAACACACATAGAAATGGGCACAGTTTAGCAGAAGCACCTTCGGCAATTGATTGTTATGTTCAATGGACTTTGATTGTAAAACAGCATTCTGGTTAATTCTTCGCAATAGCTTACACCTCAAAGATAAAGCTCAGAGCATTTTGCACACATGCAGAAGGACCTTGTGTAGATGTGGCAAGTAACTTCTGAAACTGATTGCAATCTTCAATGGACATTGATTGTAAAAGAGCAATCTCGCAAAACCCGATAGGAAAAAGCTCAAAAAGAAAATTCTTGTGCTGATGTGTTAAATGCATTCTGCAAACTAATTGGGATCTTCAATACACATTGCCAGAAAACCAGCAATCTCGTCAAACATTTGTGAAAGTCGATAAGACAACGATCTACAGACATATCCCGCAGAACAGCAATGTTCCTCATGGCACTTCACCTTTCCTAGATGTAATATTCCTGTGCTCCTTGCATGACCAAGACTCTATGGAAAACAGCATATCAAAACCCATCAAAGTTATAAGGAACTCTGTGCCCCTGCTGTCATTTAAAATATGACTTTCTTACTGTTATGTTGAAAACGTGGTTGTTCAAAAAATAATGTAGACAAACCTATTCAAAAAGTTCATGGTGAAATTTTCTGCTGCCTAGCAAAATCATGAAATGGAGAAAACTCTAAGTTTTGTCTCATGCACTGTGTAAGCGCCATCAGCATGGGGGGCTCGTTGGTCTAGGGGTATGATTCTCGCTTAGGCTGCGAGAGGTCCCGGGTTCAAATCCCGGACGAGCCCATATGCAGGGAAGCTACCAAAAGCAGATTCTTTCAATCACATGCTGGCTTTCCCAATTTGTCTGCTTGTGCATAATATGTTAGTCCAATATAATTATAAATCAAGGAGATAACCAAAAGCAAAATTCTATGAAGAATACATTCCAGGCAAACTTCTCCTCATTTGACCCATGACTGTTACTCCTTTCTCACTAAGTAACACAAATGGCATAGTTTGCCACATTTGCTTTAGTTTCATGTCAATTTACCTTCATATTTGCAAGTGCATTGTCATAGTGATTTCAGAACACACATAGAAATGGGCACAGTTTAGCAGAAGCACCTTCGGCAATTGATTGTTATGTTCAATGGACTTTGATTGTAAAACAGCATTCTGGTTAATTCTTCGCAATAGCCTACACCTCAAAGATAAAGCTCAAAAGCATCTTGCACACATGCAGAAGGACCTTGTGCAGATGTGGCAAGTAACTTCTGAAACTGATTGCAATCTTCAATGGACATTGATTGTAAAATAGCAATCTCGCAAAACCCGATAGGAAAAAGCTCAAAAAGAAAATTCTTGTGCTGATGTGTTAAATGCATTCTGCAAATTAATTGGGATCTTCAATACACATTGCCAGAAAACCAGCAATCTCGTCAAACATTTGTGAAAGTCGATAAGACAACGATCTACAGACATATCCCGCAGAACAGCAATGTTCCTCATGGCACTTCACCTTTCCTAGATGTAATATTCCTGTGCTCCTTGCATGACCAAGACTCTATGGAAAACAGCATATCAAAACCCATCAAAGTTATAAGGAACTCTGTGCCCCTGCTGTCATTTAAAATATGACTTTCTTACTGTTATGTTGAAAACGTGGTTGTTCAAAAAATAATGTAGACAAACCTATTCAAAAAGTTCATGGTGAAATTTTCTGCTGCCTAGCAAAATCATGAAATGGAGAAAACTCTAAGTTTTGTCTCATGCACTGTGTAAGCGCCATCAGCATGGGGGGCTCGTTGGTCTAGGGGTATGATTCTCGCTTAGGCTGCGAGAGGTCCCGGGTTCAAATCCCGGACGAGCCCATATGCAGGGAAGCTACCAAAAGCAGATTCTTTCAATCACATGCTGGCTTTCCCAATTTGTCTGCTTGTGCATAATATGTTAGTCCAATATAATTATAAATCAAGGAGATAACCAAAAGCAAAATTCTATGAAGAATACATTCCAGGCAAACTTCTCCTCATTTGACCCATGACTGTTACTCCTTTCTCACTAAGTAACACAAATGGCATAGTTTGCCACATTTGCTTTAGTTTCATGTCAATTTACCTTCATATTTGCAAGTGCATTGTCATAGTGATTTCAGAACACACATAGAAATGGGCACAGTTTAGCAGAAGCACCTTCGGCAATTGATTGTTATGTTCAATGGACTTTGATTGTAAAACAGCATTCTGGTTAATTCTTCGCAATAGCCTACACCTCAAAGATAAAGCTCAAAAGCATCTTGCACACATGCAGAAGGACCTTGTGCAGATGTGGCAAGTAACTTCTGAAACTGATTGCAATCTTCAATGGACATTGATTGTAAAATAGCAATCTCGCAAAACCCGATAGGAAAAAGCTCAAAAAGAAAATTCTTGTGCTGATGTGTTAAATGCATTCTGCAAATTAATTGGGATCTTCAATACACATTGCCAGAAAACCAGCAATCTCGTCAAACATTTGTGAAAGTCGATAAGACAACGATCTACAGACATATCCCGCAGAACAGCAATGTTCCTCATGGCACTTCACCTTTCCTAGATGTAATATTCCTGTGCTCCTTGCATGACCAAGACTCTATGGAAAACAGCATATCAAAACCCATCAAAGTTATAAGGAACTCTGTGCCCCTGCTGTCATTTAAAATATGACTTTCTTACTGTTATGTTGAAAACGTGGTTGTTCAAAAAATAATGTAGACAAACCTATTCAAAAAGTTCACGGTGAAATTTTCTGCTGCCTAGCAAAATCATGAAATGGAGAAAACTCTAAGTTTTGTCTCATGCACTGTGTAAGCGCAATCAGCATGGGGGGCTCGTTGGTCTAGGGGTATGATTCTCGCTTAGGGTGCGAGAGGTCCCGGGTTCAAATCCCGGATGAGCCCATATGCAGGGAAACTACCAAAAGCAGATTCTTTCAATCACATGCTGGCTTTCCCAATTTGTCTGCTTGTGCATAATATGTTAGTCCAATATAATTATAAATCAAGGAGATAACCAAAAGCATAATTCTATGAAGAATACAATCCAGGCAAACTTCTCCTCATTTGACCCATGCCTGTTACTCCTTTCTCACTAAGTAACACAAATGGCATAGTTTGCCACATTTGCTTTAGTTTCATGTCAATTTACCTTCATATTTGCAAGTGCATTGTCATAGTGATTTCAGAACACACATAGAAATGGGCACAGTATAGCAGAAGCACCATGGGCAATTGATTGTGATCTTCAATGGACATTTATTGTAAAACAGCATTCTGGTTAATTCTTCGCAATAGCTTACACCTCAAAGATAAAGCTCAAAAGCATCTTGCACACATGCAGAAGGACCTTGTGCAGATGTGGCAAGTAACTTCTGAAACTGATTGCAATCTTCAATGGACATTGATTGTAAAAGAGCAATCTCGCAAAACCCGATAGGAAAAAGCTCAAAAAGAAAATTCTTGTGCTGATGTGTTAAATGCATTCTGCAAACTAATTGGGATCTTCAATACCCATCGCCAGAAAACCAGCAATCTCGTCAAACATTTGTGAAAGTCGATAAGACAACGATCTACAGACATATCCCGCAGAACAGCAATGTTCCTCATGGCACTTCACCTTTCCTAGATGTAATATTCCTGTGCTCCTTGCATGACCATGACTCTATGGAAAACAGCATATCAAAACCCATCAAAGTTATAAGGAACTCTGTGCCCCTGCTGTCATTTAAAATATGACTTTCTTACTGTTATGTTGAAAACGTGGTTGTTAAAAAAATAATGTAGACAAACCTATTCAAAAAGTTCACAGTGAAATTTTCTGCTGCCTAGCAAAATCATGAAATGGAGAAAACTCTAAGTTTTGTCTCATGCACTGTGTAAGCGCAATCAGCATGGGGGGCTCGTTGGTCTAGGGGTATGATTCTCACTTAGGGTGCAAGAGGTCCCACGTTCAAATCGCGGACGAGCCCATACGCAGGGAAGCTACCAAAAACAGATTCTTTCAATCGCATGCTGGCTTTCCCAATTTGTCTGCTTGTGCATAATATGTTACTCCAATATAATTATAAATCAAGGAGATAACCAAAAGCAAAATTCTATGAAGAATACATTCCAGGCAAACTTCTCCAAATTTGACCCATGCCTGTTACTCCTTTCTCACTAAGTAACACAAATGGCATAGTTTGCCACATTTGCTTTAGTTTCATGTCAATTTACCTTCAGATTTGCAAGTGCATTGTCATAGTGATTTCAGAACACACATAGAAATGGGCACAGTATAGCAGAAGCACCATGGGCAATTGATTGTGATCTTCAATGGACATTTATTGTAAAACAGCATTCTGGTTAATTCTTCGCAATAGCTTACACCTCAAAGATAAAGCTCAAAAGCATCTTGCACACATGCAGAAGGACCTTGTGCAGATGTGGCAAGTAACTTCTGAAACTGATTGCAATCTTCAATGGACATTGATTGTAAAAGAGCAATCTCGCAAAACACTTACAAAACCCGATAGGAAAAAGCTCAAAAAGAAAATTCTTGTGCTGATGTGTTAAATGCATTCTGCAAACTAATTGGGATCTTCAATACACATCGCCAGAAAACCAGCAATCTCGTTAAACATTTGTGAAAGTCGATAAGACAACGATCTACAGACATATCCCGCAAAACAGCAATGTTCCTCATGGCACCTCACCTTTCCAAAATGTAACATTCCTGTGCTCCTTGCATGACCAAGACTATATGGAAAACAGCATATCAAAACCCATCAAAGTTATAAGGAACTCTGTGCCCCTGCTGTCATTTAAAATATGACTTTCTTACTGCTATGTTGAAAACGTGGTTGTTCAAAAAATAATGTAGACAAACATATTCAAAAAGTTCACGGTGAAATTTTCTGCTGCCTAGCAAAATCATGAAATTGAAAAGACTCTTCTTTTCTTTTTTTTTGTCTTTCCCTCCACTTCCCATTGTGACCCTTTTGGATAGCTTCTGACTTTCGTGACCTAACCGATGTCCTCCCAGCATTCCCAGTGTAGTTGTGCCCTCAGCTTACTTCTCACTCTTCAGTTTTTCACTCCTGGCCACAAAAACGAGCAACAGGGCATTTTCAAGTCAGCTGCACGACAGCACAGACGTTCCACCTGCATGGGAGAACACAGCGCATTCAGCACGCAGACAGGTCCAATGCGGCCTCTCACAAGTAGGCAGAACGAGTCACGCTGATGTTTTGTTGACGGCGGGACTCTTCATGTTCACGTCTCGGAGGGTGATGGGCTTCTATGCCTCAAGAAGACAGCACCCAGCGTGGGGCTCCAACCCACAACTCTGAGATTAAGAGTCTCATGCTCTACCGACTGAGCTAGACGGGCCAAGACACAGACGCGTGACCTCAGGACCGGCAACTTTCTGATCTGGCTCTTCTCTGAGAAATGCCTTCTGACTCTGAACCCCATAAAGCACAGCGGTGCTCTTGAACTCGCCATCTCCTTGCAAAGTCTCTGCTCCAGACATCCGCTAAGAGGCATCTACGTCGTGATCATTGAACATCAAAATCAAGGCGCTGTGCTCTTGCTCTCGCTGTCTCCTTGCAAGGTCTCTGCTCCGGACAACCGCTAAGAGGCATCTACGTCGTAATCGTTGAACATGAAAATCAAGCCGCTTGGTTGCATCTTTTCTTTGGCATAATTTTACTTCTCACATGCTGGTTGAATTATGAGCCAAATGTAGAACGAGTTAGACAGCGAAAACTCACACTTTGTGGAACGTCACGCATTGGCTCGGTGTCTGACACTAACTTATTTTCTTGGTTTCAGTGGTGTGTAGGTTTTGAAACTTGGGCCAAAAGCATAAAGCTACCATGTTTCCACTCAGTTTCGAACCGAGGACCTTTCGCGTGTTAGGCGAACGTGATAAGCACTACACTATGGAAACAACAGACGTACATTTCTTTCCTTAACCTAAGGAAATTTTATGTAATCTGCCAATTGTCAGTGGCTCATCCTCTCACTGAAACAAATGAGAAATACCAGCAGCTGGCCTCTTTTGCAAGCCGTTATATCCAATGGCTAGCATTGGTTCTTTCTTCAGACGACTTTAATCAAGCACCTGGAAACTGACTTCACCACTATCAAATAAGTTCCACAGAAGATATAGAAACACAAAGCAACTGCTCTTTTCGTAGCCCAAGAATTCACAAGACCGGAAAACCGCTAAGAAGCATCTACGTCGAGAAGATTGAATATCAAAATCAAGGCGCTTGGTTGCGTCTTTTCTTTTGCATAATTTTATTTCTCACATGCTGGTTGAATTATGAGCCAAATGTAGAGCTATTCAGACAGCGAAAACTCAGACTTTGTGGAATGTCACGCATTAGCTCGGTGTGTGAAACTACGGAATAATGGCAACTTGGTTTCACCGGTGTCTTGGTTTTGAAGCTTGGGCCAAAAGGGACAGGCCGGCATGTTTCCACTCGGTTTCGAACCGAGGACCTTTCGCGTGTGAGGCGAACGTGATAACCACTACACTACGGAAACAACTCACATTCATCACCTTCCTCAACCAAAGGAAATTTTATTTAATCTGATAATTGTCAGTGGCTGATGAAATACCAGCAGCTGGCCTCCTTTGTAATGCCGTCATGTCCACTTGCTAGCGTCAGTTCTTTCTTCAGACGACTTTAATCAAGCACGTGGAAACTGACTTGACCCCGCTATAAAATCACTTCCTCGTACTACACAAGATTCAGAAACACAAAGCAACCGCTGTTTTCATAGCCCATCAGTTAACAAGACTCTTCTCACTATCATAATTGGATTGGTAAGGTATCGTTGCATTTCAGAAGGATCAATGATTTCACACTCAAATTCTGCAAGGTCTCTGATTCGGACAACCGCTAAGAGGCATCTATGTCGTAATCGTTGAACATGAAAATCAAGCCGCTTGCTTGCGTCTTTTCTTTGGCATAATTTTACTTCTCACATGCTGGTTGAATTATGAGCCAAATGTAGAACTATTCAGACAGTGAAAACTGACACTTTGTGGAACGTCAGACTTTGGGTCGGTTTGTGAGGAATAAGAGTGCTACAGAGCACTTTGGCGAAATGTGCCGTGAAGACAAAATGCCTATCCAGGTCTGACCTGAAGGGGCACTTGTGAGTATTTCTGTATGACAGAGCGCAAAGCACTATTGTGGGGGGTCCCTGGTGGTCTAGTGGTCAGGATTTAGCGCTCTCACCACCATGGCACGGGTTAGATTCCCAGTCAGGGAAGTCCGGGGGCGTCTGCTTGGGATTCTTTTTTTTTTTGTCTTTCCCTCCACTTCCCATTGTGACCCTTTTGGATAGCTTCTGAATTTTGTGACCTAACCGATGTCCTCCCAGCATTCCCAGTGTAGTTGTGCCCTCAGTTTACTTCTCACTCTTCAGTTTTTCACTCATGGCCACTAAAACGAGCAACAGGGCATTTTCAAGTCAGCTGCACGACAGCACAGACGTTCCACCTGCATGGGAGAACACAGCGCATTCAGCACACAGTCAGGTTGCTGATGTTTTGTTGACGGCGGGACTCTTCATGTTCACGTCTCGGAGGGTGATGGGCTTCTATGCCTCAAGAAGACAGCACCCAGCGTGGGGCTCCAACCCACAACTCTGAGATTAAGAGTCTCATGCTCTACCGACTGAGCTAGACGGGCCAAGACACAGACGCGTGACCTCAGGACCGGCAACTTTCTGATCTGGCTCTTCTCTGAGAAATGCCTTCTGACTCTGAACCCCATAAAGCACAGCGGTGCTCTTGAACTCGCCATCTCCTTGCAAAGTCTCTGCTCCAGACATCCGCTAAGAGGCATCTACGTCGTGATCATTGAACATCAAAATCAAGGCGCTGTGCTCTTGCTCTCGCTGTCTCCTTGCAAGGTCTCTGCTCCGGACAACCGCTAAGAGGCATCTACGTCGTAATCGTTGAACATGAAAATCAAGCCGCTTGGTTGCATCTTTTCTTTGGCATAATTTTACTTCTCACATGCTGGTTGAATTATGAGCCAAATGTAGAACGAGTTAGACAGCGAAAACTCACACTTTGTGGAACGTCACGCATTGGCTCGGTGTCTGACACTAACTTATTTTCTTGGTTTCAGTGGTGTGTAGGTTTTGAAACTTGGGCCAAAAGCATAAAGCTACCATGTTTCCACTCAGTTTCGAACCGAGGACCTTTCACGTGTTAGGCGAACGTGATAAGCACTACACTATGGAAACAACAGACGTACATTTCTTTCCTTAACCTAAGGAAATTTTATGTAATCTGCCAATTGTCAGTGGCTCATCCTCTCACTGAAACAAATGAGAAATACCAGCAGCTGGCCTCTTTTGCAATGCCGTTATATCCAATGGCTAGCATTGGTTCTTTCTTCAGACGACTTTAATCAAGCACCTGGAAACTGACTTCACCACTATCAAATAAGTTCCACAGAAGATATAGAAACACAAAGCAACTGCTCTTTTCGTAGCCCAAGAATTCACAAGACCGGAAAACCGCTAAGAAGCATCTACGTCGAGAAGATTGAATATCAAAATCAAGGCGCTTGATTGCGTCTTTTCTTTTGCATAATTTTATTTCTCACATGCTGGTTGAATTATGAGCCAAATGTAGAGCTATTCAGACAGCGAAAACTCAGACTTTGTGGAATGTCACGCATTAGCTCGGTGTGTGAAACTACGGAATAATGGCAACTTGGTTTCACCGGTGTCTTGGTTTTGAAGCTTGGGCCAAAAGGGACAGGCCGGCATGTTTCCACTCGGTTTCGAACCGAGGACCTTTCGCGTGTGAGGTGAACGTGATAACCACTACACTACGGAAACAACTCACATTCATCACCTTCCTCAACCAAAGGAAATTTTATTTAATCTGATAATTGTCAGTGGCTGATGAAATACCAGCAGCTGGCCTCCTTTGTAATGCCGTCATGTCCACTTGCTAGCGTCAGTTCTTTCTTCAGACGACTTTAATCAAGCACGTGGAAACTGACTTGACCCCGCTATAAAATCACTTCCTCGTACTACACAAGATTCAGAAACACAAAGCAACCGCTGTTTTCATAGCCCATCAGTTAACAAGACTCTTCTCACTATCATAATTGGATTGGTAAGGTATCGTTGCATTTCAGAAGGATCAATGATTTCACACTCAAATTCTGCAAGGTCTCTGATTCGGACAACCGCTAAGAAGCATCTACGTCGTGATCATTGAACATCAAAATCAAGGCGCTTGGTTGCATCTTTTCTTTTGCATAATTTTATTTCTCACATGCTGTTTGGATTTTGAGCCAAATGTAGAACTATTCAGACAGCGAAAACTGACACTTTGTGGAACGTCACACATTGGGTCGTTGTGTGAGGAATAAGAGTGCTACAGAGCACTTTGGCGAAATGTGCCGTGAAGACAAAATGCCTAGCCAGGTCTGACCTGAAGGGGCACATGTGAGTATTTCTGCATGACAGAGCGCAAAGCATTATTGTGGGGAGTCCCTGGTGGTCTAGTGGTCAGGATTTGGCGCTCTCACTGCCACGGCCCGGGTTCGATTCCGGGTCAGGGAACTCCAGGGGCGTCTGCTTGGGATTCTTTTTTTTTTTTTTTTGTCTTTCCCTCCACTTCCCATTGTGACCCTTTTGGCTAGCTTCTGACTTTTGTGACCTAACCGATGTCCTCCCAGCATTCCCAGTTTAGTTGTGCCCTTAGCTTACTTCTCACTCTTCAGCTTTTCACTCTTGGCCACTAAAACGAGCAACAGGGCATTTTCAAGTCAGCTGCACGACAGCACAGACGTTCCACCTGCATGGGAGAACACTGCGCATTCAGCACGCAGACAGGTCCTATGCGGCCTCTCACAAGAAGGCAGAACGAGTCACGCTGATGTTTTGTTGACGGCGGGACTCTCCATGTTCACGTCTCGGAGGGTGATGGGCTTCTATGCCTCAAGAAGACAGCACCCAGCGTGGGGCTCCAACCCACAGCTCTGAGATTAAAAGTCTCATGCTCTACCGACTGAGCTACTCGGGCCAAGACACAGACGCGAGACCTCAGGACCGGCAACTTTCTGATCTGGTTCTTCTCTGAGAAATGCCTTCTGATTCTGAACCCCACAAAGCACAGCGGTGCTCTTGAACTCGCCGTCTCCTTGCAAAGTCTCTGCTCCTGACAACCGCTAAGAGGCATCTACGTCGTGATCATTGAACATCAAAATGAAGGCGCTGTGCTCTTGCTCTCGCTGTCTCCTTGCAAGGTCTCTGCTCCGGACAACCGCTAAGAGGCATCTACGTCGTAATCATTGAACCTGAAAATCAAGCCGCTTGGTTACATCTTTTCTTTGGCATAATTTTACTTCTCACATGCTGGTTGAATTATGAGCCAAATGTAGAACGAGTTAGACAGCGAAAACTCACACTTTGTGGAACGTCACGCATTGGCTCGGTGTCTGACACTAACTTGGTTTCTTGGTTTCAGTGGTGTGTAGGTTTTGAAACTTGGGCCAAAAGCATAAAGCTACCATGTTTCCACTCGGTTTCGAACCAAGGACCTTTCGCATGTGAGGCGAACGCGATAACCACTACACTATGGAAACAACAGACGTACATTTTTTTCCTTAACCTAAGGAAATTTTATGTAATCTGCCAATTGTCAGTGGCTCATTCTCTCACTGAATCAAATGAGAAATACCAGCAGCTGGCCTCTTTTGCAATGCCGTTATATCCAATGGCTAGCATTGGTTCTTTCTTCAGACGACTTTAATCAAGCACCTGGAAACTGACTTCAGCACTATCAAATAACTTCCACAAAAGATTTAGAAACACAAAGCAACTGCTCTTTTCGTAGCCCAAGAATTCACAAGACCGGAAAACCGCTAAGAAGCATCTACTTCGAGAAGATTGAATATCAAAATCAAGGCGCTTGGTTGCGTCTTTTCTTTTGCATAATTTTATTTCTCACATGCTGTTTGGATTCTGAGCCAAATGTAGAACTATTCAGAAAGTGAAAACTGACACTTTGTGGAAGGTCACACATTGGGTCGGTGTGTGAAGAATAAGAGTGCTACAGAGCACTTTGGCGAAATGTGCCGTGAAGACAAAATGCCTAGCCAGGTCTGACCTGAAGGGGCACTTGTGAGTATTTCTGTATGACAGAGCGCAAAGCATTATTGTGGGGGGTCCCGGGTGGTCTAGTGGTCAGGATTTGGCACTCTCACCGCCACGGCCCGGGTTCGATTCCCGGTCAGGGAACTCCAGGGGCGTCTGCTTGGGATTCTTTTTTTTTTTTTTTGTCTTTCCCTCCACTTCCCATTGTGACCCTTTTGGCTAGCTTCTGACTTTTGTGACCTAACCGATGTCCTCCCAGCATAGTTGTGCCCTCAGCTTACTTCTCACTCTTCAGTTTTTCATTCCTGGCCACTAAAACGAGCAACAGGGCATTTTCAAGTCAGCTGCACGACAGCACAGACGTTCCACCTGCATGGGAGAACACAGCACATTCAGCAGGTCCTATGCGGCCTCTCACAAGAAGGCAGAACGAGTCACGCTGATGTTTTGTTGACGGCGGGACTCTTCATGTTCACGTCTCGGAGGGTGATGGGCTTCTATGCCTCAAGAAGACAGCACCCAGCGTGGGGCTCCAACCCACAACTCTGAGATTAAGAGTCTCATGCTCTACCGACTGAGCTAGCCGGGCCAAGACACAGACGCGAGACCTCAGGACCGGCAACTTTCTGATCTGGTTCTTCTCTGAGAAATGCCTTCTGATTCTGAACCCCACAAAGCACAGCGGTGCTCTTGAACTCGCCGTCTCCTTGCAAAGTCTCTGCTCCTGACAACCGCTAAGAGGCATCTACGTCGTGATCATTGAACATCAAAATGAAGGCGCTGTGCTCTTGCTCTCGCTGTCTCCTTGCAAGGTCTCTGCTCCGGACAACCGCTAAGAGGCATCTACATCGTAATCGTTGAACATGAAAATCAAGCCGCTTGGTTGCATCTTTTCTTTTGCATAATTTTACTTCTCACATGCTGGTTGAATTATGAGCCAAATGTAGAACGAGTTAGACAGCGAAAACTCACACTTTGTGGAACGTCACGCATTGGCTCGGTGTCTGACACTAACTTGGTTTCTTGGTTTCAGTGGTGTGTAGGTTTTGAAACTTGGGCCAAAAGCATAAAGCTACCATGTTTCCACTCGGTTTCGAACCAAGGACCATTCGCGTGTGAGGCGAATGCGATAACCACTACACTATGGAAACAACAGACGTACATTTTTTTCCTTAACCTAAGGAAATTTTATGTAATCTGCCAATTGTCAGTGGCTCATTCTCTCACTGAATCAAATGAGAAATACCAGCAGCTGGCCTCTTTTGCAATGCCGTTATATCCAATGGCTAGCATTGGTTCTTTCTTCAGACGACTTTAATCAAGCACCTGGAAACTGACTTCACCACTATCAAATAACTTCCACAAAAGATTGAGAAACACAAAGCAACTGTTCTTTTCGTAGCCCAAGAATTCACAAGACCGGAAAACCGCTAAGAAGCATCTACGTCGAGAAGATTGAATATCAAAATCAAGGCGCTTGGTTGCGTCTTTTCTTTGGCATAATTTTATTTCTCACATGCTGTTTGGATTCTGAGCCAAATGTAGAACTATTCAGACAGTGAAAACAGACACTTTGTGGAACGTCACACATCGGGTCGGTGTGTGAGGAATAAGAGTGCTACAGAGCACTTTGGCGAAATGTGCCGTGAAGACAAAATGTCTAGCCAGGTCTGACCTGAAGGGGCACTTGTGAGTATTTCTGTATGACAGAGCGCAAAACACTATTGTGGGGGATCCCTGGTGGTCTAGTGGTCAGGATTTGGCGCTCTCACTGCCACGGCCCCGGTTTGATTCCCGGTCAGGGAACTCCAGGGGCGTCTGCTTGGGATTCTTTTTTTTTTTTTTTTTTTGTCTTTCCCTCCACTTTCCATTGTGACCCTTTTGGCTAGCTTCTGACTTTTGTGCCTCAACCGAAGTACTCACTGCATTCCCAGTGTAGTTGTGCCCTCAGCTTACTTCTCACTCTTCAGTTTTTCACTCCTGGCCACAAAAACGAGCAACAGGGCATTTTCAAGTCAGCTCCACGACAGCACAGACGTTCCACCTGCATGGGAGAACACAGCGCATTCAGCACGCAGACAGGTCCTATGCGACCTCTCACAAGAAGGCAGAACGAGTCATGCTGATGTTTTGTTGACGGCGGGAGTCTTCATGTTCACGTCTCGGAGGGTGATGGGCTTCTATGCCTCAAGAAGACAATACCCAGCATGGGGCTCCAACCCACGACTCTGAGATTAGGAGTCTCATGCACTACCAACTGAGCTAGCCGGGCCAAGACACAGACGCGAGACCTCAGGACCGGCAACTTTCTGATCTGGTTCTTCTCTGAGAAATGCCTTCTGACTCTGAACCCCATAAAGCACAGCGGTGCTCTTGCTCTCGCTGTCTCCTTGCAAAGTCTCTGCTCCGGACAACCGCTAAGAGGCATCTACGTCGTGATCATTGAACATCAAAATCAAGGCGCTGTGCTCATCCTCTCGCTGTCTCCTTGCAAGGTCTCTGCTCCGGACAACCGCTAAGAAGCATCCACGTCGTGATCATTGAACATGAAAATCAAGCCGCTTGGTTGCATCTTTTCTTTTGCATAATTTTATTTCTCAAATGCTGTTTGGATTCTGAGCCAAATGTAGAACTATTCAGACAGTGAAAACAGACACTTTGTGGAACGTCACACATCGGGTCGGTGTGTGAGGAATAAGAGTGCTACAGAGCACTTTGGCGAAATGTGCCGTGAAGACAAATGCCTAGCCAGGTCTGACCTGAAGGGGCACTTGTGAGTATTTCTGTATGACAGAGCGCAAAACACTATTGTGGGGGATCCCTGGTGGTCTAGTGGTCAGGATTTGGCGCTCTCACTGCCACGGCCCCGGTTTGATTCCCGGTCAGGGATCTCCAGGGGCGTCTGCTTGGGATTCTTTTTTTTTTTTTTTTTTGTCTTTCCCTCCACTTTCCATTGTGACCCTTTTGGCTAGCTTCTGACTTTTGTGCCTCAACCGATGTACTCACTGCATTCCCAGTGTAGTTGTGCCCTCAGCTTACTTCTCACTCTTCAGTTTTTCACTCCTGGTCACAAAAACGAGCAACAGGGCATTTTCAAGTCAGCTCCACGACAGCACAGACGTTCCACCTGCATGGGAGAACACAGCACATTCAGCACGCAGACAGGTCCTATGCGGCCTCTCACAAGAAGGCAGAACGAGTCACGCTGATGTTTTGTTGACGGCGGGACTCTTCATGTTCACGTCTCGGAGGGTGATGGGCTTCTATGCCTCAAGAAGACAGCACCCAGCGTGGGGCTCCAACCCACGACTCTGAGATTAAGAGTCTCATGCTCTACCGACTGAGCTAGCCGGGCCAAGACACAGACGCGAGACCTCAGGACCGGCAACTTTCTGATCTGGTTCTTCTCTGAGAAATGCCTTCTGACTCTGAACCCCATAAAGCACAGCGGTGCTCTTGCTCTCGCTGTCTCCTTGCAAAGTCTCTGCTCCGGACAACCGCTAAGAGGCATCTACGTCGTGATCATTGAACATCAAAATCAAGGCGCTGTGCTCTTGCTCTCGCTGTCTCCTTGCAAGGTCTCTGCTCCGGACAACCGCTAAGAGGCATCTATGTCGTAATCGTTGAACATGAAAATCAAGCCGCTTGGTTGCATCTTAACTTTGGCATAATTTTACTTCTCACATGCTGGTTGAATTATGAGCCAAATGTAGAGCTATTCAGACAGCGAAAACTCAGACTTTGTGGAATGTCACGCATTAGCTCGGTGTGTGAAACTACGGAATAATGGCAACTTGGTTTCACCGGTGTCTTGGTTTTGAAGCTTGGGCCAAAAGCGATAGGCAGGCATGTTTCCACTCGGTTTCGAACCGAGGACCTTTCGCGTGTGAGGCGAACGTGATAACCACTACACTATGGAAACAACTCACATTCAGCACCTTCCTCAACCAAAGGAAATTTTATTTAATCTGATAATTGTCAGTGGCTGATGAAATACCAGCAGCTGGCCTCCTTTGTAATGCCATCATGTCCACTTGCTAGCATCAGTTCTTTCTTCAGACGACTTTAATCAAGCACATGGAAACTGACTTGACCCCGGTATAAAATCTCTTCCTCGTACTACACAAGATTCAGAAACACAAAGCAACCGCTGTTTTCATAGCCCATCAGTTAACAAGACTCTTCTCACTATCATAATTGGATTGGTAAGGTATCGTTGCATTTCAGAAGGATCAATGATTTCACACTCAAATTCTGCAAGGTCTTTGCTTCGGACAACCGCTAAGAAGCATCTACGTTGTGATCATTGAACATCAAAATCAAGGCACTTGGTTGCATCTTTTCTTTGCATAATTTTATTTCTCACATGCTGTTTGGATTCTGAGCCAAATGTAGAACTATTCAGACAGCGAAAACTGACACTTTGTGGAACGTCACACATTGGGTCGGTGTGTGAGGAATAAGAGTGCTACAGAGCACTTTGGCGAAATGTGCCGTGAAGACAAAATGCCTAGCCAGGTCTGACCTGAAGGGGCACTTGTGAGTATTTCTGTATGACAGAGCGCAAAGCACTACTGTGGGGGGTCCCTGGTGGTCTAGCGGTCAGGATTTGGCGCTCTCACCGCCACAGCCCGGGTTCGATTCCCGGTCAGGGAACTCCAGGGGCGTCTGCTTGGGATTCTTTTTTTTTTTTTTGTCTTTCCCTCAACTTCCCATTGTGACCCTTTTGGTTAGCTTCTGACTTTTGTGACCTAACCGATGTCCTCCCAGCATAGTTGTGCCCTCAGCTTACTTCTCATTCTTCAGTTTTTCACTCCTGGCCACTAAAACGAGCAACAGGGCATTTTCAAGTCAGCTGCACGACAACACAGACGTTCCACCTGCATGGGAGAACACAGCACATTCAGCAGGTCCTATGCGGCCTCTCACAAGAAGGCAGAACGAGTCACGCTGATGTTTTGTTGACGGCGGGACTCTTCATGTTCACGTCTCGGAGGGTCATGGGCTTCTATGCCTCAAGAAGACAGCACCCAGCGTGGGGCTCCAACCCACGACTCTGAGATTAAGAGTCTCATGCTCTACCGACTGAGCTAGCCGGGCCAAGACACAGACGCGAGACCTCAGGACCGGCAACTTTCTGATCTGGTTCTTCTCTGAGAAATGCCTTCTGACTCTGAACCCCATAAAGCACAGCGGTGCTCTTGCTCTCGCCGTCTCCTTGCAAAGTCTCTGCTCCGGACAACCGCTAAGAGGCATCTACGTCGTGATCATTGAACATCAAAATCAAGGCGCTGTGCTCTTGCTCTCGCTGTCTCCTTGCAAGGTCTATGCTCCGGACAACCGCTAAGAGGCATCTATGTCGTAATCGTTGAACATGAAAATCAAGCCGCTTGGTTGCATCTTTTCTTTGGCATAATTTTACTTCTCACATGCTGGTTGAATTATGAGCCAAATGTAGAGCTATTCAGACAGCGAAAACTCAGACTTTGTGGAATGTCACGCATTAGCTCGGTGTGTGAAACTACGGAATAATGGCAACTTGGTTTCACCGGTGTCTTGGTTTTGAAGCTTGGGCCAAAAGCGATAGGCAGGCATGTTTCCACTCGGTTTCGAACCGAGGACCTTTCGCGTGTGAGGCGAACGTGATAACCACTACACTATGGAAACAACTCACATTCAGCACCTTCCTCAACCAAAGGAAATTTTATTTAATCTGATAATTGTCAGTGGCTGATGAAATACCAGCAGCTGGCCTCCTTTGTAATGCCATCATGTCCACTTGCTAGCATCAGTTCTTTCTTCAGACGACTTTAATCAAGCACATGGAAACTGACTTGACCCCGGTATAAAATCTCTTCCTCGTACTACACAAGATTCAGAAACACAAAGCAACCGCTGTTTTCATAGCCCATCAGTTAACAAGACTCTTCTCACTATCATAATTGGATTGGTAAGGTATCGTTGCATTTCAGAAGGATCAATGATTTCACACTCAAATTCTGCAAGGTCTCTGCTTCGGACAACCGCTAAGAAGCATCTACGTTGTGATCATTGAACATCAAAATCAAGGCACTTGGTTGCATCTTTTCTTTGCATAATTTTATTTCTCACATGCTGTTTGGAATCTGAGCCAAATGTAGAACTATTCAGACAGCGAAAACTGACACTTTGTGGAACGTCACACATTGGGTCGGTGTGTGAGGAATAAGAGTGCTACAGAGCACTTTGGCGAAATGTGCCGTGAAGACAAAATGCCTAGCCAGGTCTGACCTGAAGGGGCACTTGTGAGTATTTCTGTATGACAGAGCGCAAAGCACTACTGTGGGGGGTCCCTGGTGGTCTAGCGGTCAGGATTTGGCGCTCTCACCGCCACGGCCCAGGTTCGATTCCCGGTCAGGGAACTCCAGGGGCGTCTGCTTGGGATTCTTTTTTTTTTTTTTTGTCTTTCCCTCCACTTCCCATTGTGACCCTTTTGGTTAGCTTCTGACTTTTGTGACCTAACCGATGTCCTCCCAGCATAGTTGTGCCCTCAGCTTACTTCTCATTCTTCAGTTTTTCACTCCTGGCCACTAAAACGAGCAACAGGGCATTTTCAAGTCAGCTGCACGACAACACAGACGTTCCACCTGCATGGGAGAACACAGCACATTCAGCAGGTCCTATGCGGCCTCTCACAAGAAGGCAGAACGAGTCACGCTGATGTTTTGTTGACGGCGGGACTCTTCATGTTCACGTCTCGGAGGGTCATGGGCTTCTATGCCTCAAGAAGACAGCACCCAGCGTGGGGCTCCAACCCACGACTCTGAGATTAAGAGTCTCATGCTCTACCGACTGAGCTAGCCGGGCCAAGACACAGACGCGAGACCTCAGGACCGGCAACTTTCTGATCTGGTTCTTCTCTGAGAAATGCCTTCTGACTCTGAACCCCATAAAGCACAGCGGTGCTCTTGCTCTCGCCGTCTCCTTGCAAAGTCTCTGCTCCGGACAACCGCTAAGAGGCATCTACGTCGTGATCATTGAACATCAAAATCAAGGCGCTGTGCTCTTGCTCTCGCTGTCTCCTTGCAAGGTCTATGCTCCGGACAACCGCTAAGAGGCATCTATGTCGTAATCGTTGAACATGAAAATCAAGCCGCTTGGTTGCATCTTTTCTTTGGCATAATTTTACTTCTCACATGCTGGTTGAATTATGAGCCAAATGTAGAGCTATTCAGACAGCGAAAACTCAGACTTTGTGGAATGTCACGCATTAGCTCGGTGTGTGAAACTACGGAATAATGGCAACTTGGTTTCACCGGTGTCTTGGTTTTGAAGCTTGGGCCAAAAGCGATAGGCAGGCATGTTTCCACTCGGTTTCGAACCGAGGACCTTTCGCGTGTGAGGCGAACGTGATAACCACTACACTATGGAAACAACTCACATTCAGCACCTTCCTCAACCAAAGGAAATTTTATTTAATCTGATAATTGTCAGTGGCTGATGAAATACCAGCAGCTGGCCTCCTTTGTAATGCCATCATGTCCACTTGCTAGCATCAGTTCTTTCTTCAGACGACTTTAATCAAGCACATGGAAACTGACTTGACCCCGGTATAAAATCTCTTCCTCGTACTACACAAGATTCAGAAACACAAAGCAACCGCTGTTTTCATAGCCCATCAGTTAACAAGACTCTTCTCACTATCATAATTGGATTGGTAAGGTATCGTTGCATTTCAGAAGGATCAATGATTTCACACTCAAATTCTGCAAGGTCTCTGCTTCGGACAACCGCTAAGAAGCATCTACGTTGTGATCATTGAACATCAAAATCAAGGCACTTGGTTGCATCTTTTCTTTGCATAATTTTATTTCTCACATGCTGTTTGGATTCTGAGCCAAATGTAGAACTATTCAGACAGCGAAAACTGACACTTTGTGGAACGTCACACATTGGGTCGGTGTGTGAGGAATAAGAGTGCTACAGAGCACTTTGGCGAAATGTGCCGTGAAGACAAAATGCCTAGCCAGGTCTGACCTGAAGGGGCACTTGTGAGTATTTCTGTATGACAGAGCGCAAAGCACTACTGTGGGGGGTCCCTGGTGGTCTAGCGGTCAGGATTTGGCGCTCTCACCGCCACGGCCCGGGTTCGATTCCTGGTCAGGGAACTCCAGGGGCGTCTGCTTGGGATTCTTTTTTTTTTTTTTTTTTTTTGTCTTTCCCTCCACTTCCCATTGTGACCCTTTTGGTTAGCTTCTGACTTTTGTGACCTAACCGATGTCCTCCCAGCATAGTTGTGCCCTCAGCTTACTTCTCATTCTTCAGTTTTTCACTCCTGGCCACTAAAACGAGCAACAGGGCATTTTCAAGTCAGCTGCACGACAACACAGACGTTCCACCTGCATGGGAGAACACAGCACATTCAGCAGGTCCTATGCGGCCTCTCACAAGAAGGCAGAACGAGTCACGCTGATGTTTTGTTGACGGCGGGACTCTTCATGTTCACGTCTCGGAGGGTCATGGGCTTCTATGCCTCAAGAAGACAGCACCCAGCGTGGGGCTCCAACCCACGACTCTGAGATTAAGAGTCTCATGCTCTACCGACTGAGCTAGCCGGGCCAAGACACAGACGCGAGACCTCAGGACCGGCAACTTTCTGATCTGGTTCTTCTCTGAGAAATGCCTTCTGACTCTGAACCCCATAAAGCACAGCGGTGCTCTTGCTCTCGCCGTCTCCTTGCAAAGTCTCTGCTCCGGACAACCGCTAAGAGGCATCTACGTCGTGATCATTGAACATCAAAATCAAGGCGCTGTGCTCTTGCTCTCGCTGTCTCCTTGCAAGGTCTATGCTCCGGACAACCGCTAAGAGGCATCTATGTCGTAATCGTTGAACATGAAAATCAAGCCGCTTGGTTGCATCTTTTCTTTGGCATAATTTTACTTCTCACATGCTGGTTGAATTATGAGCCAAATGTAGAGCTATTCAGACAGCGAAAACTCAGACTTTGTGGAATGTCACGCATTAGCTCGGTGTGTGAAACTACGGAATAATGGCAACTTGGTTTCACCGGTGTCTTGGTTTTGAAGCTTGGGCCAAAAGCGATAGGCAGGCATGTTTCCACTCGGTTTCGAACCGAGGACCTTTCGCGTGTGAGGCGAACGTGATAACCACTACACTATGGAAACAACTCACATTCAGCACCTTCCTCAACCAAAGGAAATTTTATTTAATCTGATAATTGTCAGTGGCTGATGAAATACCAGCAGCTGGCCTCCTTTGTAATGCCATCATGTCCACTTGCTAGCATCAGTTCTTTCTTCAGACGACTTTAATCAAGCACATGGAAACTGACTTGACCCCGGTATAAAATCTCTTCCTCGTACTACACAAGATTCAGAAACACAAAGCAACCGCTGTTTTCATAGCCCATCAGTTAACAAGACTCTTCTCACTATCATAATTGGATTGGTAAGGTATCGTTGCATTTCAGAAGGATCAATGATTTCACACTCAAATTCTGCAAGGTCTCTGCTTCGGACAACCGCTAAGAAGCATCTACGTTGTGATCATTGAACATCAAAATCAAGGCACTTGGTTGCATCTTTTCTTTGCATAATTTTATTTCTCACATGCTGTTTGGATTCTGAGCCAAATGTAGAACTATTCAGACAGCGAAAACTGACACTTTGTGGAACGTCACACATTGGGTCGGTGTGTGAGGAATAAGAGTGCTACAGAGCACTTTGGCGAAATGTGCCGTGAAGACAAAATGCCTAGCCAGGTCTGACCTGAAGGGGCACTTGTGAGTATTTCTGTATGACAGAGCGCAAAGCACTACTGTGGGGGGTCCCTGGTGGTCTAGCGGTCAGGATTTGGCGCTCTCACCGCCACGGCCTGGGTTCGATTCCTGGTCAGGGAACTCCAGGGGCGTCTGCTTGGGATTCTTTTTTTTTTTTTTTTTTTTGTCTTTCCCTCCACTTCCCATTGTGACCCTTTTGGTTAGCTTCTGACTTTTGTGACCTAACCGATGTCCTCCCAGCATAGTTGTGCCCTCAGCTTACTTCTCACTCTTCAGTTTTTCACTCCTGGCCACTAAAACGAGCAACAGGGCATTTTCAAGTCAGCTGCACGACAACACAGACGTTCCACCTGCATGGGAGAACACAGCACATTCAGCAGGTCCTATGCGGCCTCTCACAAGAAGGCAGAACGAGTCACGCTGATGTTTTGTTGACGGCGGGACTCTTCATGTTCACGTCTCGGAGGGTCATGGGCTTCTATGCCTCAAGAAGACAGCACCCAGCGTGGGGCTCCAACCCACGACTCTGAGATTAAGAGTCTCATGCTCTACCGACTGAGCTAGCCGGGCCAAGACACAGACGCGAGACCTCAGGACCGGCAACTTTCTGATCTGGTTCTTCTCTGAGAAATGCCTTCTGACTCTGAACCCCATAAAGCACAGCGGTGCTCTTGCTCTCGCCGTCTCCTTGCAAAGTCTCTGCTCCGGACAACCGCTAAGAGGCATCTACGTCGTGATCATTGAACATCAAAATCAAGGCGCTGTGCTCTTGCTCTCGCTGTCTCCTTGCAAGGTCTCTGCTCCGGACAACCGCTAAGAGGCATCTATGTCGTAATCGTTGAACATGAAAATCAAGCCGCTTGGTTGCATCTTTTCTTTGGCATAATTTTACTTCTCACATGCTGGTTGAATTATGAGCCAAATGTAGAGCTATACAGACAGCGAAAACTCAGACTTTGTGGAATGTCACGCATTAGCTCGGTGTGTGAAACTACGGAATAATGGCAACTTGGTTTCACCGGTGTCTTGGTTTTGAAGCTTGGGCCAAAAGCGATAGGCAGGCATGTTTCCACTCGGTTTCGAACCGAGGACCTTTCGCGTGTGAGGCGAACGTGATAACCACTACACTATGGAAACAACTCACATTCAGCACCTTCCTCAACCAAAGGAAATTTTATTTAATCTGATAATTGTCAGTGGCTGATGAAATACCAGCAGCTGGCCTCCTTTGTAATGCCATCATGTCCACTTGCTAGCATCAGTTCTTTCTTCAGACGACTTTAATCAAGCACATGGAAACTGACTTGACCCCGGTATAAAATCTCTTCCTCGTACTACACAAGATTCAGAAACACAAAGCAACCGCTGTTTTCATAGCCCATCAGTTAACAAGACTCTTCTCACTATCATAATTGGATTGGTAAGGTATCGTTGCATTTCAGAAGGATCAATGATTTCACACTCAAATTCTGCAAGGTCTCTGCTTCGGACAACCGCTAAGAAGCATCTACGTTGTGATCATTGAACATCAAAATCAAGGCACTTGGTTGCATCTTTTCTTTGCATAATTTTATTTCTCACATGCTGTTTGGATTCTGAGCCAAATGTAGAACTATTCAGACAGCGAAAACTGACACTTTGTGGAACGTCACACATTGGGTCGGTGTGTGAGGAATAAGAGTGCTACAGAGCACTTTGGCGAAATGTGCCGTGAAGACAAAATGCCTAGCCAGGTCTGACCTGAAGGGGCACTTGTGAGTATTTCTGTATGACAGAGCGCAAAGCACTACTGTGGGGGGTCCCTGGTGGTCTAGCGGTCAGGATTTGGCGCTCTCACCGCCACGGCCCAGGTTCGATTCCCGGTCAGGGAACTCCAGGGGCGTCTGCTTGGGATTCTTTTTTTTTTTTTTGTCTTTCCCTCCACTTCCCATTGTGACCCTTTTGGTTAGCTTCTGACTTTTGTGACCTAACCGATGTCCTCCCAGCATAGTTGTGCCCTCAGCTTACTTCTCATTCTTCAGTTTTTCACTCCTGGCCACTAAAACGAGCAACAGGGCATTTTCAAGTCAGCTGCACGACAACACAGACGTTCCACCTGCATGGGAGAACACAGCACATTCAGCAGGTCCTATGCGGCCTCTCACAAGAAGGCAGAACGAGTCACGCTGATGTTTTGTTGACGGCGGGACTCTTCATGTTCACGTCTCGGAGGGTCATGGGCTTCTATGCCTCAAGAAGACAGCACCCAGCGTGGGGCTCCAACCCACAACTCTGAGATTAAGAGTCTCATGCTCTACCGACTGAGCTAGCCGGGCCAAGACACAGACGCGAGACCTCAGGACCGGCAACTTTCTGATCTGGTTCTTCTCTGAGAAATGCCTTCTGACTCTGAACCCCATAAAGCACAGCGGTGCTCTTGCTCTCGCCGTCTCCTTGCAAAGTCTCTGCTCCGGACAACCGCTAAGAGGCATCTACGTCGTGATCATTGAACATCAAAATCAAGGCGCTGTGCTCTTGCTCTCGCTGTCTCCTTGCAAGGTCTATGCTCCGGACAACCGCTAAGAGGCATCTATGTCGTAATCGTTGAACATGAAAATCAAGCCGCTTGGTTGCATCTTTTCTTTGGCATAATTTTACTTCTCACATGCTGGTTGAATTATGAGCCAAATGTAGAGCTATTCAGACAGCGAAAACTCAGACTTTGTGGAATGTCACGCATTAGCTCGGTGTGTGAAACTACGGAATAATGGCAACTTGGTTTCACCGGTGTCTTGGTTTTGAAGCTTGGGCCAAAAGCGATAGGCAGGCATGTTTCCACTCGGTTTCGAACCGAGGACCTTTCGCGTGTGAGGCGAACGTGATAACCACTACACTATGGAAACAACTCACATTCAGCACCTTCCTCAACCAAAGGAAATTTTATTTAATCTGATAATTGTCAGTGGCTGATGAAATACCAGCAGCTGGCCTCCTTTGTAATGCCATCATGTCCACTTGCTAGCATCAGTTCTTTCTTCAGACGACTTTAATCAAGCACATGGAAACTGACTTGACCCCGGTATAAAATCTCTTCCTCGTACTACACAAGATTCAGAAACACAAAGCAACCGCTGTTTTCATAGCCCATCAGTTAACAAGACTCTTCTCACTATCATAATTGGATTGGTAAGGTATCGTTGCATTTCAGAAGGATCAATGATTTCACACTCAAATTCTGCAAGGTCTCTGCTTCGGACAACCGCTAAGAAGCATCTACGTTGTGATCATTGAACATCAAAATCAAGGCACTTGGTTGCATCTTTTCTTTGCATAATTTTATTTCTCACATGCTGTTTGGATTCTGAGCCAAATGTAGAACTATTCAGACAGCGAAAACTGACACTTTGTGGAACGTCACACATTGGGTCGGTGTGTGAGGAATAAGAGTGCTACAGAGCACTTTGGCGAAATGTGCCGTGAAGACAAAATGCCTAGCCAGGTCTGACCTGAAGGGGCACTTGTGAGTATTTCTGTATGACAGAGCGCAAAGCACTACTGTGGGGGGTCCCTGGTGGTCTAGCATTCAGGATTTGGCGCTCTCACCGCCACGGCCCGGGTTCGATTCCTGGTCAGGGAACTCCAGGGGCGTCTGCTTGGGATTCTTTTTTTTTTTTTTTTTTTTGTCTTTCCCTCCACTTCCCATTGTGACCCTTTTGGTTAGCTTCTGACTTTTGTGACCTAACCGATGTCCTCCCAGCATAGTTGTGCCCTCAGCTTACTTCTCACTCTTCAGTTTTTCACTCCTGGCCACTAAAACGAGCAACAGGGCATTTTCAAGTCAGCTGCACGACAACACAGACGTTCCACCTGCATGGGAGAACACAGCACATTCAGCAGGTCCTATGCGGCCTCTCACAAGAAGGCAGAACGAGTCACGCTGATGTTTTGTTGACGGCGGGACTCTTCATGTTCACGTCTCGGAGGGTCATGGGCTTCTATGCCTCAAGAAGACAGCACCCAGCGTGGGGCTCCAACCCACGACTCTGAGATTAAGAGTCTCATGCTCTACCGACTGAGCTAGCCGGGCCAAGACACAGACGCGAGACCTCAGGACCGGCAACTTTCTGATCTGGTTCTTCTCTGAGAAATGCCTTCTGACTCTGAACCCCATAAAGCACAGCGGTGCTCTTGCTCTCGCCGTCTCCTTGCAAAGTCTCTGCTCCGGACAACCGCTAAGAGGCATCTACGTCGTGATCATTGAACATCAAAATCAAGGCGCTGTGCTCTTGCTCTCGCTGTCTCCTTGCAAGGTCTCTGCTCCGGACAACCGCTAAGAGGCATCTATGTCGTAATCGTTGAACATGAAAATCAAGCCGCTTGGTTGCATCTTTTCTTTGGCATAATTTTACTTCTCACATGCTGGTTGAATTATGAGCCAAATGTAGAGCTATTCAGACAGCGAAAACTCAGACTTTGTGGAATGTCACGCATTTGCTCGGTGTGTGAAACTACGGAATAATGGCAACTTGGTTTCACCGGTGTCTTGGTTTTGAAGCTTGGGCCAAAAGCGATAGGCAGGCATGTTTCCACTCGGTTTCAAACCGAGGACCTTTCGCGTGTGAGGCGAACGTGATAACCACTACACTATGGAAACAACTCACATTCAGCACCTTCCTCAACCAAAGGAAATTTTATTTAATCTGATAATTGTCAGTGGCTGATGAAATACCAGCAGCTGGCCTCCTTTGTAATGCCATCATGTCCACTTGCTAGCATCAGTTCTTTCTTCAGACGACTTTAATCAAGCACATGGAAACTGACTTGACCCCGGTATAAAATCTCTTCCTCGTACTACACAAGATTCAGAAACACAAAGCAACCGCTGTTTTCATAGCCCATCAGTTAACAAGACTCTTCTCACTATCATAATTGGATTGGTAAGGTATTGTTGCATTTCAGAAGGATCAATGATTTCACACTCAAATTCTGCAAGGTCTCTGCTTCGGACAACCGCTAAGAAGCATCTACGTTGTGATCATTGAACATCAAAATCAAGGCACTTGGTTGCATCTTTTCTTTGCATAATTTTATTTCTCACATGCTGTTTGGATTCTGAGCCAAATGTAGAACTATTCAGACAGCGAAAACTGACACTTTGTGGAACGTCACACATTGGGTCGGTGTGTGAGGAATAAGAGTGCTACAGAGCACTTTGGCGAAATGTGCCGTGAAGACAAAATGCCTAGCCAGGTCTGACCTGAAGGGGCACTTGTGAGTATTTCTGTATGACAGAGCGCAAAGCACTACTGTGGGGGGTCCCTGGTGGTCTAGCGGTCAGGATTTGGCGCTCTCACCGCCACGGCCCGGGTTCGATTCCCAGTCAGGGAACTCCAGGGGCGTCTGCTTGGGATTCTTTTTTTTTTTTTTTTTTTTTGTCTTTCCCTCCACTTCCCATTGTGACCCTTTTGGTTAGCTTCTGACTTTTGTGACCTAACCGATGTCCTCCCAGCATAGTTGTGCCCTCAGCTTACTTCTCACTCTTCAGTTTTTCACTCCTGGCCACTAAAACGAGCAACAGGGCATTTTCAAGTCAGCTGCACGACAACACAGACGTTCCACCTGCATGGGAGAACACAGCACATTCAGCAGGTCCTATGCGGCCTCTCACAAGAAGGCAGAACGAGTCACGCTGATGTTTTGTTGACGGCGGGACTCTTCATGTTCACGTCTCGGAGGGTCATGGGCTTCTATGCCTCAAGAAGACAGCACCCAGCGTGGGGCTCCAACCCACGACTCTGAGATTAAGAGTCTCATGCTCTACCGACTGAGCTAGCCGGGCCAAGACACAGACGCGAGACCTCAGGACCGGCAACTTTCTGATCTGGTTCTTCTCTGAGAAATGCCTTCTGACTCTGAACCCCATAAAGCACAGCGGTGCTCTTGCTCTCGCCGTCTCCTTGCAAAGTCTCTGCTCCGGACAACCGCTAAGAGGCATCTACGTCGTGATCATTGAACATCAAAATCAAGGCGCTGTGCTCTTGCTCTCGCTGTCTCCTTGCAAGGTCTCTGCTCCGGACAACCGCTAAGAGGCATCTATGTCGTAATCGTTGAACATGAAAATCAAGCCGCTTGGTTGCATCTTTTCTTTGGCATAATTTTACTTCTCACATGCTGGTTGAATTATGAGCCAAATGTAGAGCTATTCAGACAGCGAAAACTCAGACTTTGTGGAATGTCACGCATTAGCTCGGTGTGTGAAACTACGGAATAATGGCAACTTGGTTTCACCGGTGTCTTGGTTTTGAAGCTTGGGCCAAAAGCGATAGGCAGGCATGTTTCCACTCGGTTTCGAACCGAGGACCTTTCGCGTGTGAGGCGAACGTGATAACCACTACACTATGGAAACAACTCACATTCAGCACCTTCCTCAACCAAAGGAAATTTTATTTAATCTGATAATTGTCAGTGGCTGATGAAATACCAGCAGCTGGCCTCCTTTGTAATGCCATCATGTCCACTTGCTAGCATCAGTTCTTTCTTCAGACGACTTTAATCAAGCACATGGAAACTGACTTGACCCCGGTATAAAATCTCTTCCTCGTACTACACAAGATTCAGAAACACAAAGCAACCGCTGTTTTCATAGCCCATCAGTTAACAAGACTCTTCTCACTATCATAATTGGATTGGTAAGGTATCGTTGCATTTCAGAAGGATCAATGATTTCACACTCAAATTCTGCAAGGTCTCTGCTTCGGACAACCGCTAAGAAGCATCTACGTTGTGATCATTGAACATCAAAATCAAGGCACTTGGTTGCATCTTTTCTTTGCATAATTTTATTTCTCACATGCTGTTTGGATTCTGAGCCAAATGTAGAACTATTCAGACAGCGAAAACTGACACTTTGTGGAACGTCACACATTGGGTCGGTGTGTGAGGAATAAGAGTGCTACAGAGCACTTTGGCGAAATGTGCCGTGAAGACAAAATGCCTAGCCAGGTCTGACCTGAAGGGGCACTTGTGAGTATTTCTGTATGACAGAGCGCAAAGCACTACTGTGGGGGGTCCCTGGTGGTCTAGCGGTCAGGATTTGGCGCTCTCACCGCCACGGCCCGGGTTCGATTCCTGGTCAGGGAACTCCAGGGGCATCTGCTTGGGATTCTTTTTTTTTTTTTTTTTTTTTGTCTTTCCCTCCACTTCCCATTGTGACCCTTTTGGTTAGCTTCTGACTTTTGTGACCTAACCGATGTCCTCCCAGCATAGTTGTGCCCTCAGCTTACTTCTCACTCTTCAGTTTTTCACTCCTGGCCACTAAAACGAGCAACAGGGCATTTTCAAGTCAGCTGCACGACAACACAGACGTTCCACCTGCATGGGAGAACACAGCACATTCAGCAGGTCCTATGCGGCCTCTCACAAGAAGGCAGAACGAGTCACGCTGATGTTTTGTTGACGGCGGGACTCTTCATGTTCACGTCTCGGAGGGTCATGGGCTTCTATGCCTCAAGAAGACAGCACCCAGCGTGGGGCTCCAACCCACGACTCTGAGATTAAGAGTCTCATGCTCTACCGACTGAGCTAGCCGGGCCAAGACACAGACGCGAGACCTCAGGACCGGCAACTTTCTGATCTGGTTCTTCTCTGAGAAATGCCTTCTGACTCTGAACCCCATAAAGCACAGCGGTGCTCTTGCTCTCGCCGTCTCCTTGCAAAGTCTCTGCTCCGGACAACCGCTAAGAGGCATCTACGTCGTGATCATTGAACATCAAAATCAAGGCGCTGTGCTCTTGCTCTCGCTGTCTCCTTGCAAGGTCTCTGCTCCGGACAACCGCTAAGAGGCATCTATGTCGTAATCGTTGAACATGAAAATCAAGCCGCTTGGTTGCATCTTTTCTTTGGCATAATTTTACTTCTCACATGCTGGTTGAATTATGAGCCAAATGTAGAGCTATTCAGACAGCGAAAACTCAGACTTTGTGGAATGTCACGCATTTGCTCGGTGTGTGAAACTACGGAATAATGGCAACTTGGTTTCACCGGTGTCTTGGTTTTGAAGCTTGGGCCAAAAGCGATAAGCAGGCATGTTTCCACTCGGTTTCGAACCGAGGACCTTTCGCGTGTGAGGCGAACGTGATAACCACTACACCATGGAAACAACTCACATTCAGCACCTTCCTCAACCAAAGGAAATTTTATTTAATCTGATAATTGTCAGTGGCTGATGAAATACCAGCAGCTGGCCTCCTTTGTAATGCCATCATGTCCACTTGCTAGCATCAGTTCTTTCTTCAGACGACTTTAATCAAGCACATGGAAACTGACTTGACCCCGGTATAAAATCTCTTCCTCGTACTACACAAGATTCAGAAACACAAAGCAACCGCTGTTTTCATAGCCCATCAGTTAACAAGACTCTTCTCACTATCATAATTGGATTGGTAAGGTATTGTTGCATTTCAGAAGGATCAATGATTTCACACTCAAATTCTGCAAGGTCTCTGCTTCGGACAACCGCTAAGAAGCATCTACGTTGTGATCATTGAACATCAAAATCAAGGCACTTGGTTGCATCTTTTCTTTGCATAATTTTATTTCTCACATGCTGTTTGGATTCTGAGCCAAATGTAGAACTATTCAGACAGCGAAAACTGACACTTTGTGGAACGTCACACATTGGGTCGGTGTGTGAGGAATAAGAGTGCTACAGAGCACTTTGGCGAAATGTGCCGTGAAGACAAAATGCCTAGCCAGGTCTGACCTGAAGGGGCACTTGTGAGTATTTCTGTATGACAGAGCGCAAAGCACTACTGTGGGGGGTCCCTGGTGGTCTAGCGGTCAGGATTTGGCGCTCTCACCGCCACGGCCCGGGTTCGATTCCCGGTCAGGGAACTCCAGGGGCGTCTGCTTGGGATTCTGTTTTTTTTTTTTATCTTTCCCTCCACTTCCCATTGTGACCCTTTTGGTTAGCTTCTGATTTTGTGACCTAACCGATGTCCTCCCAGCATAGTTGTGCCCTCAGCTTACTTCTCACTCTTCAGTTTTTCACTCCTGGCCACTAAAACGAGCAACAGGGCATTTTCAAGTCAGCTGCACGACAACACAGACGTTCCACCTGCATGGGAGAACACAGCACATTCAGCAGGTCCTATGCGGCCTCTCTCAAGAAGGCAGAACGAGTCACGCTGATGTTTTGTTGACGGCGGGACTCTTCATGTTCACGTCTCGGAGGGTCATGGGCTTCTATGCCTCAAGAAGACAGCACCCAGCGTGGGGCTCCAACCCACGACTCTGAGATTAAGAGTCTCATGCTCTACCGACTGAGCTAGCCGGGCCAAGACACAGACGCGAGACCTCAGGACCGGCAACTTTCTGATCTGGTTCTTCTCTGAGAAATGCCTTCTGACTCTGAACCCCATAAAGCACAGCGGTGCTCTTGCTCTCGCCGTCTCCTTGCAAAGTCTCTGCTCCGGACAACCGCTAAGAGGCATCTACGTCGTGATCATTGAACATCAAAATCAAGGCGCTGTGCTCTTGCTCTCGCTGTCTCCTTGCAAGGTCTCTGCTCCGGACAACCGCTAAGAGGCATCTATGTCGTAATCGTTGAACATAAAAAATCAAGCCGCTTGGTTGCATCTTTTCTTTGGCATAATTTTACTTCTCACATGCTGGTTGAATTATGAGCCAAATGTAGAGCTATTCAGACAGCGAAAACTCAGACTTTGTGGAATGTCACGCATTAGCTCGGTGTGTGAAACTACGGAATAATGGCAACTTGGTTTCACCGGTGTCTTGGTTTTGAAGCTTGGGCCAAAAGTGATAGGCAGGCATGTTTCCACTCGGTTTCGAACCGAGGACCTTTTGCGTGTGAGGCGAACGTGATAACCACTACACTATGGAAACAACTCACATTCAGCACCTTCCTCAACCAAAGGAAATTTTATTTAATCTGATAATTGTCAGTGGCTGATGAAATACCAGCAGCTGGCCTCCTTTGTAATGCCATCATGTCCACTTGCTAGCATCAGTTCTTTCTTCAGACGACTTTAATCAAGCACATGGAAACTGACTTGACCCCGGTATAAAATCTCTTCCTCGTACTACACAAGATTCAGAAACACAAAGCAACCGCTGTTTTCATAGCCCATCAGTTAACAAGACTCTTCTCACTATCATAATTGGATTGGTAAGGTATCGTTGCATTTCAGAAGGATCAATGATTTCACACTCAAATTCTGCAAGGTCTCTGCTTCGGACAACCGCTAAGAAGCATCTACGTTGTGATCATTGAACATCAAAATCAAGGCACTTGGTTGCATCTTTTCTTTGCATAATTTTATTTCTCACATGCTGTTTGGATTCTGAGCCAAATGTAGAACTATTCAGACAGCGAAAACTGACACTTTGTGGAACGTCACACATTGGGTCGGTGTGTGAGGAATAAGAGTGCTACAGAGCACTTTGGCGAAATGTGCCGTGAAGACAAAATGCCTAGCCAGGTCTGACCTGAAGGGGCACTTGTGAGTATTTCTGTATGACAGAGCGCAAAGCACTACTGTGGGGGGTCCCTGGTGGTCTAGCGGTCAGGATTTGGCGCTCTCACCGCCACGGCCCGGGTTCGATTCCCGGTCAGGGAACTCCAGGGGCGTCTGCTTGGGATTCTTTTTTTTTTTTTATCTTTCCCTCCACTTCCCATTGTGACCCTTTTGGTTAGCTTCTGATTTTGTGACCTAACCGATGTCCTCCCAGCATAGTTGTGCCCTCAGCTTACTTCTCACTCTTCAGTTTTTCACTCCTGGCCACTAAAACGAGCAACAGGGCATTTTCAAGTCAGCTGCACGACAACACAGACGTTCCACCTGCATGGGAGAACACAGCACATTCAGCAGGTCCTATGCGGCCTCTCTCAAGAAGGCAGAACGAGTCACGCTGATGTTTTGTTGACGGCGGGACTCTTCATGTTCACGTCTCGGAGGGTCATGGGCTTCTATGCCTCAAGATGTAAGGACATAAAACTATAGGTCTTGCAGGCCCCAATCTGACCAGCCTGCAGCAGTCTATTTCAGAGCTCCGCTGACCCAGGCAAGACTGGACTCAACTCTTCAAAACACCCCTTTTAAGGAATGCAAAGCCCTGCCGGCTCCTGAGAATAACTGGAGCAATACAGAAAAAGCAAGACCTTTCACCCCCTGGAGTGGCCGGAGTTCCGCAGTCAATCCACAGAACAACAGCTGTCAGTCCCCAGACACAGACACCTTTTCCACTAGAAATAGGATAACTCACCACACATAGATGTTAGGGACAAATACACGCATGTTTGGTCTCGTTTGAATAGGCATGAGACGAGGAGTATTACACTCTCAGAGTTAAGGCAGTAGAACTTTCCCCAAGGGAAATATAGATAATTCGGCTAAATCTACAAAAATGTGAAAGCCTCCCACATGGTTAGAACAAGGGAATTATAACCTCCCCCTAAAGTGATCTGATTGGCTGGGGACTTGAGAACCAAGGCCAGCAATGGCCCTAAAATTAACTATTGACCGAAATTGGTCAATCTTCAGAGACATGCCATCACCTGGTTGGGATACTTAAGGAAGGGCCTCAGAAGAGGTCGGGGAGTCACTCTGTAATCAGAGCTCCCGCAGAGAACTGGGCGAAAGTCCATCTGTAGTCAGATACTTTCCGCAGAACTTTGTGCACTCTCAGCTGAGGTATGTGATGGTTTTATATTGTATTTGTCAAAATGTATTTACAAGTATGTGTGGCCACATGTCAATGATTGGATATTGTAATATGTTTAATAAATGTTGTCTTGATTACTTCATGACTGTCTGATTTGCTAACTTCTTTATAAACTTTCCAGATTGGGCTTCGATCCTGATTAGGACTAAAGTGGTAAATACTATCTTGCAGCCTCTGAGTTAAATACCTTTTATCCGGGTCCCAAACTCGACTGCCCAAGTTAAGTTAGGTGGGTACCAGAACCGCACCTCTGGAGTTCGCACACGCTCAGTTACGGGCCGACTTAACCTCTGAGGTCAACACATGCTGATGAAAGGTACCGGTCTACCCTCTGAGGGGCGTACACACTATGTTCCTAGGCACCGGGCATAGTCCCTGAGACGCTCACATGGTAAGACAATGGGCGGCATCGGCGGAGTCCCTGAGACGAGCCCAAAGTAAAGCCTCGTACAAACTACCGCAACAAAAGGTGCGCCGTCACAGCCGCTGAGGTTGACACATGTTATGATATGGGCTGCCCCCGGCTGAGCCTCTGAGGTGGACGTACATGTGGTTCGGGTAAACATCGACTTAATCTCCGAGGCACCCACATGCTCAGTAATTGGCAGACACTGAGCCTTTGGGGAATTATATAGGTCGAGGGACCCGAATAATCAGAGGCTGATATTGTCTTAAATGGTGGCGGTTTCCGTACCTCTAAGACAAACCCTGTGGAACAAGCCCACGGATCGCCCTGTCGGCCGAGGCAAATCTGGCGGGCTCCTTCATCAGGGGTAAACTAGAGTTGGTAATCTAAAGGAGAGTCTCGAAGTAATCCAAACAACATAAACGTCATGACTACAATATATTTAAATAAGGTTATTAATAAAATGGAGTCAGATATGTGTCTAAAAGAATATTTTGTATATTAAAAAGGGTAAGTAATTCCCAGGAGCGCTTGGAAGGACCAACACGCATTCACAGCCTTCGGCTGCGCCATTGGATTCCGCCATTGGGCCAGTGGGCGGCTCCCTACAATTTGGTGACCCCGACGTGATCTCACGAGAGCTGAACCAGCCAGACGAGCGACGTGATCCCGTGAGAGCTGGAGCAGCCAGGCGAGTGACGTCCTTCTAGCGCCGCTTTCAAGCGTCCCCAAGACAGCCCCCGAAGGATAGAAGATGAGGTTTGGTGCATCCCTTCTCTCTCTGCAGGTTTGGTGAGTAAAGTGGTTTTTGTTTATAGGTGAAGAGTTGAGGGCAAGTGAGCGACAGGTAGTGTAAAACAGGAATAGAGTGGAGACAGTAGAAATCAGGTGGTGGAGAAAAGTAAGTAATTAAACATGGATAAGCAGGGATATGTTAGTGGAGAGGCTGATGAGGAGCTGATGGGAGCACTTGCAGTGTGTCTTAAAGATACTCTGGTTCGCCTGCATGGTAAAGGCTTAGGGCTGAGTTGGGATAACAGCCAAATCTTATATTGGTATAATAGCGAAGGGCGGAAGCTGGGATCCAAGTCTAAATATCGAGACCTTCCTGCTGCAATTGTGTATTTGCTCCGCCGTAATGATCTTGCTGCATTAGCAGAGAAAGAGCGGACTTTAGAGGTGATACGCAGCTTAGAAACTTCACGATCAGAGGAGTTAAAAAGACTCCGTGCACAGGTTGATAGCTTTGCATATGAAAAGCAGGGCTGGGCACGTCAAGGTGAAATATGGGAAACCCAAATAGATAAGTTGGAAGATAAACTCCGGCGGAAGCATAATTATACATCCGCATTAGAGGATTATTGCGGGAATGCCGGGTTCCCAGTAGCCGCCATTCGGCAGGCAGCAACCGAGTCTAGAGACTCCAACCCACATGACGATAGTGAGGATGAGGACTTGGCTGCATTAACTAATAAAACTCGTGATATGTCTGTGGAAGAAGTTCGTAGCCGAACTTCTATGGGGATTGCCAGTCAAAGGGGGAATCCAGTGAGATCTCCAAGTCCCTCTAGTGATGCTCATTATCGGCCCCATAGACCGGGAGAGCCAAAAAGTCGGAGTCCCATAAGGACCCGGATAGGGACAGGCACGCTTCCCCGAAAATCCGTCAGAGTAGCGGTTCTCAAAACAATGACGGATGCAGACAACGATGTTACGGTGATCAGTCGTCCCTTAACATGTGACGAGTGTGCAAGACACAGGGAGGTAGTCGGCATGATGCCCAGACAAGGCCCGTTTCAACCATACTGGGACAAACTCATGTTACAGGCTTCAGTGTACAATCTGGAAGCCAGGGATGTATGGCAAATAGTCTTGCTTACAATCCCCGAAGAGCTGCGGCCCAAATTGACCACTGAGTTAAAGTCAGGGGATATTATAATAAAACAGAATGGGGATGTTGAGGAAGATGTGTTTAGCCGACTCAGGGACGCACTGCTTCACCTGAGGGGACCCGCACACGCAGCGTGGCATAAAATATTGGACATTAAGCAGGCTACTAAAGAGCCATTTGAAACTTATGCTGAGCGCATGTGGGTGTCCTTTAAAGAACACTCGGGGATGGAGGAAGCGCACCGCGATCAGGAAGTGTTAATACAGCTCCTGAAGAATAATGCGGGCCCTCACATCCAACAAGCAATGATCCATGGTGGAGATCCAGCAGAAAATACGTATAGGGCATTGGTGGACTGGGCTGGCAAAATAGAAAACCGAATGAAATTGAGCAAAACTCGGACCATAGCTGCAACTCAGTGGATAACCGAAGGGAATAGCCCCGATCCACAGAAATCCCCAGAATGGTGTAAATTTTGTCAAAAGGCAGGTCATAAGACAGGAAATTGCTTTAAAGGGAGAGAGAAACGGCGATATCCTGCCATAGGTTTCTGTAACAGAAACCAGGGGAACCATACCGGAAAGCCCGCGTGTAGCCAGGGGCAAGCTGATGGGAAACCGCTGAGCTCAAAGGAGGTATCTGGATCATTGCAGGCCGAACTGACCGCCCTGTTAGAGAAATACAAACCCCCTCAATAGGGGTACGTGGCCGCCATTGCATTGGGGAGCACTATTGTTAGTGGGAACCGGATCAAAGTAAAGGCTAATCTTGGAGGCCGATTAGTGCATGCTCTAATTGATACCGGGGCATCCTGCTCCTGCACGGATATTCCCCTTCCATTAACAAATAAAACTATACAAATTAAAGGTATTGGGGATGTCACAATGATAGCCACACAAACGCAGCCCACTCAATTAGACTTGGGTGTAGTGACTATTGAGGAGCCATTTTGGTATGTGCCTGGAAATAGTGAAGGGACAGTGTTGGGAATGGACATCATGCGGAAATATGGTGTAGTAATTCATTGTTTGGAAAAGCAAATTGAGCTGAGAACGGAAAAAGTGAGTAAAAGCCGTGCCCGATACGGGAAGGCATTCATCATGTCCATATCCAACACTGATCTCATCCAACAGTTAGTTGAAAATCATCAAAAAGTTTGGGCGACGCATGAACATGATTGTGGACTTGTGGACTTTGAGGTATGCATAGAAGGGAAGCCACCACCCCCCCAAAAGCAGTATCATATTAAACCAGAGGCAGAAGCTGCAGTGCATGAGATTGTGAAGCAGCTTGAGATCAGAGGCATAGTTCGGCGTTGTAGCTCAACGACCAATTCTCCCTGTTTACCAGTGCCAAAGCCCAATGGGAAATGGAGACTGTGCATTGATTACCAGCGTTTAAATCGGGTTTTGCCAAAAGCGACCCCAATAGTAGCCAACCCTTCCACCATACTAACACAGGTGGGAGCTGAGGCTTGCTGGTTTACGGTACTCGACATTAAAAACGGGTTTTGGTCCCTTAAAGTAAAAAAAGAGGACCAATGGAAGTTGGCGTTCACAGTGAATCAAATACAGTATACCTGGGAACGCATGCCCCAAGGATTACATAACAGTCCGGCTATTTTTCATAGAGCAGTCGCCGATGTTTTGGGTCCTTTAATGGGGACGGGTGAAGTGGTTCACTATGTAGATGACATACTCATTGCCACAGAAGGATCGCTCGAGTATCACTTGCAGCTTGTGGAAAAAGTGATACAGAGCCTGGGGGCATCAGGGTTTAAGTTAAATAAAGAAAAGGCCCAAATTGCCCGCCAGGAGGTCCAATACCTAGGATACACACTCTCACACAGCCATAGAGCCTTAACAGAGGACAGGAAGAAGTGCATTGCGGAATTACCCCGACCACACACACTGAATGCGCTTAAAAAGGTCCTAGGTACGGCAAATTATTTACGTGACTTTATTCCAGAATTTGCCAAATGCGCAGCTCCGCTATATGCATTGCAGAAAGGGAAAAGCAAACCTTCAGAAGTCCTTAATTGGACCGAGGAGCATGATAAAGCATTCACCGATCTAAAGCAGCAGCTGTGTGCGGCACCAGCGCTCGGTTTGCCGGACACCACAAAACCTTTTCATATTCAATCAGACTCGTATGACAATACGCTTAGTGGGGTGGTGGCTCAAGAACATGGAGGGAAATTGCGCCCAGTTGCATACTATAGCCGCTTAAAGTCTCCGGTGGAACAAGGGTTTGACTCCTGTACTCAGCAACTCTTAGCGGTGCACTGGATGTTAACGGTGACAGAACCGATTGTGGGATTCCAACCGGTAATAATACACACTATGCATACGCCTGTACAGCTACTGTTAGAAGGAAAAATCAAAGGGGTTTCTGGCCAGCGATTGGCAAGATGGGTAGCAGACATCCAAGCCCGGGACATCACTACGGTACATGACCGGATATTACCTCACTTGCTTGGGGATATAGAGGGACATCCGCACACATGTGAGCCAGAACCGGAAAGAGAAAGTCCCGTACTAGACAGAGAAATGCCAGGACAAACTCTAGCATACGTAGATGGAGCGCGGTTCTGGGAAAAGGGACAATTCTATACCGGATGTGCGGTATGGACCCCACAGACCAATCAAGCAGAAACCAATCAACCGATACTGCTTAAACTGCCAGCCAATTTATCTGCTCAGGAAGCTGAATTAATAGCATTATTAGAAGCAATACAAATGCACCCAGAACCATTATGTATATATACAGACAGTCGATATGCATTTGGCTTGGTACACGATTTCATCACCCAGTGGCGATTGCGCAAATTCTTAACATCTGCTGGAAAACCAATTAAACATTATGACGTTGTTACAGCAATCTGGCAAGCGATTCAGCAACGCGCAAACCCCCTTTCAGTAGTTAAAGTGCGGGCACACATAACTAAAAATCCAAATAAACACGAGCAAAATAATAACATAGCTGATCAGCTGGCAAAATTAGCAGCTTTACAGGGAAAGGAATGGCAAGCTGAACATCAGCAGGTTCATAGCATAAATACCATTCAGATCACTCCGATTGACTTAAAACAATATCAGAAAGAGTTATGGGTCTCCGATAAAATGCTCACGGCCCCGTTAGACAGTGATGCACTGATCACCATTAAAGAAGGAATAATACTCAGAGAAGGTAAATATGTCGTACCCGAAGCATTACAAAAACCAATAATAAAATTGTATCATGAATATACACATGTATCAGCCCATAAAACATTACAGCTTATACAACGGTACTTCTGGTGGCCAGCGATGGGATCAGACGTGGCCACATGGTGTAAGTCATGTCATGTGTGTGCCATCGTTAACCAAGGAAAACCAGGGTGTACCAAATTCCATAGACCAGACCCGCCACGGGGTCCCTGGGAGGAATTGCAGATGGATTTCATTGGCCCGCTACCCAGTGCCAAAGGGGGGTACCGGTATTGCTTGATCATAATCGATAAATTCTCAAAGTGGGTAGAGGCCATACCCACACGTAATAATACAGCAACTACAGTGGCACGGGTGCTAGCGAACCAAATCATCCCGTTATGGGGGACACCGACGCAAATTGAATCTGATCAAGGTACCCATTTCACAGGACAGGTAGTAAGAGAGATGTGCCGGATGTTGAACATCCAGCAGAAGCTCCATGTCCCATACAGACCCCAGAGTTCTGGGATAGTCGAGCGAGTAAATCGCACAATCAAGGAAGGCATTGCAAAGCAGATAGCACAATGCCACAACCAATGGATTGATGCACTACCCACAGTCCTAACGGTGCTACGAGCAACCCCTTCAAAAGCAACAGGCGTTAGTCCATATGAACTCATGACTGGACAAGTGATGAAATTGCCAATTGACCCAGAAATATCCCCTGCAGATATGGGACCACTTATAGTGGCTAAGCAACAAACAGTGCTACTCCAACTGCAAGAACGTTTGAAAACCCTCCAAGCGTCAGCAGCCATCAAACAGCAACAATCAGACCGAGCTAATGATGTGCAGTTCAACCCAAATTCTGAGACCAAGTTCTCAGCAGGGGATATGATAATGGTACGGGTCTTCGTGAAAGAAAATGCTTTTGCCCCGCGATGGCATGGGCCATATGAAGTGAAAGCCGTATGCAACAGTTGTGTGGGTATAACCATCAAAGGAAAGTTAAAGTGGTACCACATGTCCCAATGCAAAGCAACCCAAGATTCAATGACAAAATAACCTTGTCCATATTCCTATGTCCCATTACAGGCTCATAACTGCAATTCCATGGACCCCCGACGTGAGGGAGGTGTCTAACCAGACATGCCTCAAGCTGGGGCAGAGAGTCCAGTTGAAGCACAGCTCAGAATGCGGAAGATGGGTGCGGAGACACATGGAGGGGCCATACACATCTCATGAGACACAATTACAGGACTCAGTTATATGGCCCCCCGGAGTAGCTCCGGAACCAAATTGTGCCACACAGATTTGCTGTAAGACAGGATCCACCTATCTTCCCTATTTAAATATAACTGGATACCTCAGCATCTCTTCAGGATCCCATAATCTCACAGCCTGGTATAAACTTAAGGATATACCAGACGCAACCCAGGGAAAGTTATATCCCATGCATAAACAGAATAACAATGGGCTAGACCCGAAGAAGTGTTATAACACCCGGGATCTAGAACCTGCAAAGTATTGGTGCACACACTCAATAACCCACAACACCACCAGTATACATTACACAGAGTTGTTCTTCAATCTAACTGCCCCTCCAGGGAAGATCAGCAAACCCAAGATCTTCATATGGACCAGCCGGAGAGAAGGGACTTACTGTGTGGGGCAGTGCCAAAGCAGCAGGATTGACTACACCAGCCCTCAGAACTGCTCATGGACAGCACATCACTGCTTCAACCTCACCACATGTGGGTACCATAAGCCCAACCGATGCCCTACGGTATATCCTGCTCCTCCCGGCGGACTTATCAAAGGCAACCTAAACAAAACTTTAATACATGATGTTAATTTAGTAATGGCACATGTAACGTATAATATTTCGAATCTGTTACCTCTATATCTAAAACATTGTAATGGCGAAGATAAGACATATACCTGGTTACAAACGCGACTCGAGGACTTAGTCTCTGATTACAAGAGCCGGCTTGCTATTCAAGTGTCGTATAAACGACCCAAACGAGATTTAGTTGCAGACATAACCGGACTGTTTGGGTCAGGGAATTCCATAATAAACAGTTACAGAATAGCAGGACAATCCCAGTATACAACCTGGGTGGCTAATCAAGTAGCCACCGGCGTCCAACATCTCTCAAATAGTAATGAGAATCTCATCAAAGCAGTAAAATCTGAAGCCCAAACCCTTCTAACAATTAGTGAGGCCCTCTTTAACCAGACACAATTCCTCGAGCGTGATATAGCCTGCCGCGCTTATGCGCAAGATCTGTTTACAGCAGCAAGACAGGAAATATTGGACCTACGTCTGAGAAAAACTCCAAGACATGCTCTTAAAGACCTGATTGGCAAACTTGAGTTAGAGAAATGGTTGAAATCAGATATAAGAGGAACTTTGAAATATTCTGAATTGCTAACCTCTTTAATGATGCATACGGGTACTGAATGCGTTGGTTGTATAGGATTCTTTGTAACCTTTCCTTTAAGTAATCCAGACCAGGTATATCCAAATTCGACCACCATACGATCCCTGGGAACTGTAATGAAAGACCAGGTAATTAAGTGGGACCATCGTATGGGATACATGACTCTGAGAGGGACTGAAACCCTATTTACCACTCGTCCCTGTTGCCACGAGACCACACATCATATCATTTGCACTTGCAACACACTTCAGCCCTTTTCACATAACGACACAAAACTCATCAATATACACTCTCTACATGGACATGCAGAAGCGGTTCAAGTCTCACATACACAATGGTGTGTTGTCAGTGAAATGGACTCATTCTCCTATGGAGGCCTTACCTGCCCTGCAAATCACACTTTCTGCCTGGAGGTAACCGAGGACTTCACCATGGGCCACATCAACATTTTGGGAAGAGTACCATTAGATGTTGATGTCTCTCCATGGTGGGATGACACCTTTTATGAAGAAGGCACTCGAACCATGGCCGATACCATGGATTTAGTTCAGCAAGTCATTCGACAGATTGACTACCACCTCCATCAGGCGCAGGTGCAGGCTAATTTAGCAAAGAAAACTGTACATATCTTGACCAGCGCATCCACCCGTTCAGCACAGTATATCTATTCATGGTGGGACTGGATGTTTCGGATATGTGTTATTGCCAGTGGCTGTATCTTCATCATTACAATACTCCAATTCTGCTACCTCCGACATCACATCCAGGTTCTCAAAACCTCTACCAAAAACGCCTTCATCCTTAGCCCTCTCCAGGTTCAACCCGTACAGAGGTTGGAGACTTCAGAGACCTAGGAAATGACCCCTCTGGGACAATGGTCTGCCCCAAGGGGCCAAGGGGGGAACTGTAAGGACATAAAACTATAGGTCTTGCAGGCCCCAAATCAGACCAGCCTGCAGCAGTCTATTTCAGAGCTCCGCTGACCCAGGCAAGACTGGACTCAACTCTTCAAAACACCCCTTTTAAGGAATGCAAAGCCCTGCCGGCTCCTGAGAATAACTGGAGCAATACAGAAAAAGCAAGACCTTTCACCCCCTGGAGTGGCCGGAGTTCCGCAGTCAATCCACAGAACAACAGCTGTCAGTCCCCAGACACAGACACCTTTTCCACTAGAAATAGGATAACTCACCACACATAGATGTTAGGGACAAATACACGCATGTTTGGTCTCGTTTGAATAGGCATGAGACGAGGAGTATTACACTCTCAGAGTTAAGGCAGTAGAACTTTCCCCAAGGGAAATATAGATAATTCGGCTAAATCTACAAAAATGTGAAAGCCTCCCACATGGTAGAACAAGGGAATTATAACCTCCCCCTAAAGTGATCTGATTGGCTGGGGACTTGAGAACCAAGGCCAGCAATGGCCCTAAAATTAACTATTGACCGAAATTGGTCAATCTTCAGAGACATGCCATCACCTGGTTGGGATACTTAAGGAAGGGCCTCAGAAGAGGTCGGGGAGTCACTCTGTAATCAGAGCTCCCGCAGAGAACTGGGCGAAAGTCCATCTGTAGTCAGATACTTTCCGCAGAACTTTGTGCACTCTCAGCTGAGGTATGTGATGGTTTTATATTGTATTTGTCAAAATGTATTTACAAGTATGTGTGGCCACATGTCAATGATTGGATATTGTAATATGTTTAATAAATGTTGTCTTGATTACTTCATGACTGTCTGATTTGCTAACTTCTTTATAAACTTTCCAGATTGGGCTTCGATCCTGATTAGGACTAAAGTGGTAAATACTATCTTGCAGCCTCTGAGTTAAATACCTTTTATCCGGGTCCCAAACTCGACTGCCCAAGTTAAGTTAGGTGGGTACCAGAACCGCACCTCTGGAGTTCGCACACGCTCAGTTACGGGCCGACTTAACCTCTGAGGTCAACACATGCTGATGAAAGGTACCGGTCTACCCTCTGAGGGGCGTACACACTATGTTCCTAGGCACCGGGCATAGTCCCTGAGACGCTCACATGGTAAGACAATGGGCGGCATCGGCGGAGTCCCTGAGACGAGCCCAAAGTAAAGCCTCGTACAAACTACCGCAACAAAAGGTGCGCCGTCACAGCCGCTGAGGTTGACACATGTTATGATATGGGCTGCCCCCGGCTGAGCCTCTGAGGTGGACGTACATGTGGTTCGGGTAAACATCGACTTAATCTCCGAGGCACCCACATGCTCAGTAATTGGCAGACACTGAGCCTTTGGGGAATTATATAGGTCGAGGGACCCGAATAATCAGAGGCTGATATTGTCTTAAATGGTGGCGGTTTCCGTACCTCTAAGACAAACCCTGTGGAACAAGCCCACGGATCGCCCTGTCGGCCGAGGCAAATCTGGCGGGCTCCTTCATCAGGGGTAAACTAGAGTTGGTAATCTAAAGGAGAGTCTCGAAGTAATCCAAACAACATAAACGTCATGACTACAATATATTTAAATAAGGTTATTAATAAAATGGAGTCAGATATGTGTCTAAAAGAATATTTTGTATATTAAAAAGGGTAAGTAATTCCCAGGAGCGCTTGGAAGGACCAACACGCATTCACAGCCTTCGGCTGCGCCATTGGATTCCGCCATTGGGCCAGTGGGCGGCTCCCTACAAAGAAGACAGCACCCAGCGTGGGGCTCCAACCCACGACTCTGAGATTAAGAGTCTCATGCTCTACCGACTGAGCTAGCCGGGCCAAGACACAGACGCGAGACCTCAGGACCGGCAACTTTCTGATCTGGTTCTTCTCTGAGAAATGCCTTCTGACTCTGAACCCCATAAAGCACAGCGGTGCTCTTGCTCTCGCCGTCTCCTTGCAAAGTCTCTGCTCCGGACAACCGCTAAGAGGCATCTACGTCGTGATCATTGAACATCAAAATCAAGGCGCTGTGCTCTTGCTCTCGCTGTCTCCTTGCAAGGTCTATGCTCCGGACAACCGCTAAGAGGCATCTATGTCGTAATCGTTGAACATGAAAATCAAGCCGCTTGGTTGCATCTTTTCTTTGGCATAATTTTACTTCTCACATGCTGGTTGAATTATGAGCCAAATGTAGAGCTATTCAGACAGCGAAAACTCAGACTTTGTGGAATGTCACGCATTAGCTCGGTGTGTGAAACTACGGAATAATGGCAACTTGGTTTCACCGGTGTCTTGGTTTTGAAGCTTGGGCCAAAAGCGATAGGCAGGCATGTTTTCACTCGGTTTCGAACCGAGGACCTTTCGCGTGTGAGGCGAACGTGATAACCACTACACTATGGAAACAACTCACATTCAGCACCTTCCTCAACCAAAGGAAATTTTATTTAATCTGATAATTGTCAGTGGCTGATGAAATACCAGCAGCTGGCCTCCTTTGTAATGCCATCATGTCCACTTGCTAGCATCAGTTCTTTCTTCAGACGACTTTAATCAAGCACATGGAAACTGACTTGACCCCGGTATAAAATCTCTTCCTCGTACTACACAAGATTCAGAAACACAAAGCAACCGCTGTTTTCATAGCCCATCAGTTAACAAGACTCTTCTCACTATCATAATTGGATTTGTAAGGTATCGTTGCATTTCAGAAGGATCAATGATTTCACACTCAAATTCTGCAAGGTCTCTGCTTCGGACAACCGCTAAGAAGCATCTACGTTGTGATCATTGAACATCAAAATCAAGGCACTTGGTTGCATCTTTTCTTTGCATAATTTTATTTCTCACATGCTGTTTGGATTCTGAGCCAAATGTAGAACTATTCAGACAGCGAAAACTGACACTTTGTGGAACGTCACACATTGGGTCGGTGTGTGAGGAATAAGAGTGCTACAGAGCACTTTGGCGAAATGTGCCGTGAAGACAAAATGCCTAGCCAGGTCTGACCTGAAGGGGCACTTGTGAGTATTTCTGTATGACAGAGCGCAAAGCACTACTGTGGGGGGTCCCTGGTGGTCTAGCGGTCAGGATTTGGCGCTCTCACCGCCACGGCCCGGGTTCGATTCCTGGTCAGGGAACTCCAGGGGCGTCTGCTTGGGATTCTTTTTTTTTTTTTTTTTTTGTCTTTCCCTCCACTTCCCATTGTGACCCTTTTGGTTAGCTTCTGACTTTTGTGACCTAACCGATGTCCTCCCAGCATAGTTGTGCCCTCAGCTTACTTCTCACTCTTCAGTTTTTCACTCCTGGCCACTAAAACGAGCAACAGGGCATTTTCAAGTCAGCTGCACGACAACACAGACGTTCCACCTGCATGGGAGAACACAGCACATTCAGCAGGTCCTATGCGGCCTCTCACAAGAAAGCAGAACGAGTCACGCTGATGTTTTGTTGACGGCGGGACTCTTCATGTTCACGTCTCGGAGGGTCATGGGCTTCTATGTCTCAAGAAGACAGCACCCAGCGTGGGGCTCCAACCCACGACTCTGAGATTAAGAGTCTCATGCTCTACCGACTGAGCTAGCCGGGCCAAGACACAGACGCGAGACCTCAGGACCGGCAACTTTCTGATCTGGTTCTTCTCTGAGAAATGCCTTCTGACTCTGAACCCCATAAAGCACAGCGGTGCTCTTGCTCTCGCCGTCTCCTTGCAAAGTCTCTGCTCCGGACAACCGCTAAGAGGCATCTACGTCGTGATCATTGAACATCAAAATCAAGGCGCTGTGCTCTTGCTCTCGCTGTCTCCTTGCAAGGTCTCTGCTCCGGACAACCGCTAAGAGGCATCTATGTCGTAATCGTTGAACATGAAAATCAAGCCGCTTGGTTGCATCTTTTCTTTGGCATAATTTTACTTCTCACATGCTGGTTGAATTATGAGCCAAATGTAGAGCTATTCAGACAGCGAAAACTCAGACTTTGTGGAATGTCACGCATTTGCTCGGTGTGTGAAACTACGGAATAATGGCAACTTGGTTTCACCGGTGTCTTGGTTTTGAAGCTTGGGCCAAAAGCGATAGGCAGGCATGTTTCCACTCGGTTTCGAACCGAGGACCTTTCGCGTGTGAGGCGAACGTGATAACCACTACACTATGGAAACAACTCACATTCAGCACCTTCCTCAACCAAAGGAAATTTTATTTAATCTGATAATTGTCAGTGGCTGATGAAATACCAGCAGCTGGCCTCCTTTGTAATGCCATCATGTCCACTTGCTAGCATCAGTTCTTTCTTCAGACGACTTTAATCAAGCACATGGAAACTGACTTGACCCCGGTATAAAATCTCTTCCTCGTACTACACAAGATTCAGAAACACAAAGCAACCGCTGTTTTCATAGCCCATCAGTTAACAAGACTCTTCTCACTATCATAATTGGATTGGTAAGGTATCGTTGCATTTCAGAAGGATCAATGATTTCACACTCAAATTCTGCAAGGTCTCTGCTTCGGACAACCGCTAAGAAGCATCTACGTTGTGATCATTGAACATCAAAATCAAGGCACTTGGTTGCATCTTTTCTTTGCATAATTTTATTTCTCACATGCTGTTTGGATTCTGAGCCAAATGTAGAACTATTCAGACAGCGAAAACTGACACTTTGTGGAATGTCACACATTGGGTCGGTGTGTGAGGAATAAGAGTGCTACAGAGCACTTTGGCGAAATGTGCCGTGAAGACAAAATGCCTAGCCAGGTCTGACCTGAAGGGGCACTTGTGAGTATTTCTGTATGACAGAGCGCAAAGCACTACTGTGGGGGGTCCCTGGTGGTCTAGCGGTCAGGATTTGGCGCTCTCACCGCCACGGCCCGCGTTCGATTCCCGGTCAGGGAACTCCAGGGGCATCTGCTTGGGATTCTTTTTTTTTTTTTTTTTTTTTATCTTTCCCTCCACTTCCCATTGTGACCCTTTTGGTTAGCTTCTGACTTTTGTGACCTAACCGATGTCCTCCCAGCATAGTTGTGCCCTCAGCTTACTTCTCACTCTTCAGTTTTTCACTCCTGGCCACTAAAACGAGCAACAGGGCATTTTCAAGTCAGCTGCACGACAACACAGACGTTCCACCTGCATGGGAGAACACAGCACATTCAGCAGGTCCTATGCGGCCTCTCACAAGAAGGCAGAACGAGTCACGCTGATGTTTTGTTGACGGCGGGACTCTTCATGTTCACGTCTCGGAGGGTCATGGGCTTCTATGCCTCAAGAAGACAGCACCCAGCGTGGGGCTCCAACCCACGACTCTGAGATTAAGAGTCTCATGCTCTACCGACTGAGCTAGCCGGGCCAAGACACAGACGCGAGACCTCAGGACCGGCAACTTTCTGATCTGGTTCTTCTCTGAGAAATGCCTTCTGACTCTGAACCCCATAAAGCACAGCGGTGCTCTTGCTCTCGCCGTCTCCTTGCAAAGTCTCTGCTCCGGACAACCGCTAAGAGGCATCTACGTCGTGATCATTGAACATCAAAATCAAGGCGCTGTGCTCTTGCTCTCGCTGTCTCCTTGCAAGGTCTCTGCTCCGGACAACCGCTAAGAGGCATCTATGTCGTAATCGTTGAACATGAAAATCAAGCCGCTTGGTTGCATCTTTTCTTTGGCATAATTTTACTTCTCACATGCTGGTTGAATTATGAGCCAAATGTAGAGCTATTCAGACAGCGAAAACTCAGACTTTGTGGAATGTCACGCATTAGCTCGGTGTGTGAAACTACGGAATAATGGCAACTTGGTTTCACCGGTGTCTTGGTTTTGAAGGTTGGGCCAAAAGCGATAGGCAGGCATGTTTCCACTCGGTTTCGAACCGAGGACCTTTCGCGTGTGAGGCGAACGTGATAACCACTACACTATGGAAACAACTCACATTCAGCACCTTCCTCAACCAAAGGAAATTTTATTTAATCTGATAATTGTCAGTGGCTGATGAAATACCAGCAGCTGGCCTCCTTTGTAATGCCATCATGTCCACTTGCTAGCATCAGTTCTTTCTTCAGACGACTTTAATCAAGCACATGGAAACTGACTTGACCCCGGTATAAAATCTCTTCCTCGTACTACACAAGATTCAGAAACACAAAGCAACCGCTGTTTTCATAGCCCATCAGTTAACAAGACTCTTCTCACTATCATAATTGGATTGGTAAGGTATCGTTGCATTTCAGAAGGATCAATGATTTCACACTCAAATTCTGCAAGGTCTCTGCTTCGGACAACCGCTAAGAAGCATCTACGTTGTGATCATTGAACATCAAAATCAAGGCACTTGGTTGCATCTTTTCTTTGCATAATTTTATTTCTCACATGCTGTTTGGATTCTGAGCCAAATGTAGAACTATTCAGACAGCGAAAACTGACACTTTGTGGAACGTCACACATTGGGTCGGTGTGTGAGGAATAAGAGTGCTACAGAGCACTTTGGCGAAATGTGCCGTGAAGACAAAATGCCTAGCCAGGTCTGACCTGAAGGGGCACTTGTGAGTATTTCTGTATGACAGAGCGCAAAGCACTACTGTGGGGGGTCCCTGGTGGTCTAGCGGTCAGGATTTGGCGCTCTCACCGCCACGGCCCGGGTTCGATTCCTGGTCAGGGAACTCCAGGGGCGTCTGCTTGGGATTCTTTTTTTTTTTTTTTTTTTGTCTTTCCCTCCACTTCCCATTGTGACCCTTTTGGTTAGCTTCTGACTTTTGTGACCTAACCGATGTCCTCCCAGCATAGTTGTGCCCTCAGCTTACTTCTCACTCTTCAGTTTTTCACTCCTGGCCACTAAAACGAGCAACAGGGCATTTTCAAGTCAGCTGCACGACAACACAGACGTTCCACCTGCATGGGAGAACACAGCACATTCAGCAGGTCCTATGCGGCCTCTCACAAGAAGGCAGAACGAGTCACGCTGATGTTTTGTTGACGGCGGGACTCTTCATGTTCACGTCTCGGAGGGTCATGGGCTTCTATGTCTCAAGAAGACAGCACCCAGCGTGGGGCTCCAACCCACGACTCTGAGATTAAGAGTCTCATGCTCTACCGACTGAGCTAGCCGGGCCAAGACACAGACGCGAGACCTCAGGACCGGCAACTTTCTGATCTGGTTCTTCTCTGAGAAATGCCTTCTGACTCTGAACCCCATAAAGCACAGCGGTGCTCTTGCTCTCGCCGTCTCCTTGCAAAGTCTCTGCTCCGGACAACCGCTAAGAGGCATCTACGTCGTGATCATTGAACATCAAAATCAAGGCGCTGTGCTCTTGCTCTCGCTGTCTCCTTGCAAGGTCTCTGCTCCGGACAACCGCTAAGAGGCATCTATGTCGTAATCGTTGAACATGAAAATCAAGCCGCTTGGTTGCATCTTTTCTTTGGCATAATTTTACTTCTCACATGCTGGTTGAATTATGAGCCAAATGTAGAGCTATTCAGACAGCGAAAACTCAGACTTTGTGGAATGTCACGCATTTGCTCGGTGTGTGAAACTACGGAATAATGGCAACTTGGTTTCACCGGTGTCTTGGTTTTGAAGCTTGGGCCAAAAGCGATAGGCAGGCATGTTTCCACTCGGTTTCGAACCGAGGACCTTTCGCGTGTGAGGCGAACGTGATAACCACTACACTATGGAAACAACTCACATTCAGCACCTTCCTCAACCAAAGGAAATTTTATTTAATCTGATAATTGTCAGTGGCTGATGAAATACCAGCAGCTGGCCTCCTTTGTAATGCCATCATGTCCACTTGCTAGCATCAGTTCTTTCTTCAGACGACTTTAATCAAGCACATGGAAACTGACTTGACCCCGGTATAAAATCTCTTCCTCGTACTACACAAGATTCAGAAACACAAAGCAACCGCTGTTTTCATAGCCCATCAGTTAACAAGACTCTTCTCACTATCATAATTGGATTTGTAAGGTATCGTTGCATTTCAGAAGGATCAATGATTTCACACTCAAATTCTGCAAGGTCTCTGCTTCGGACAACCGCTAAGAAGCATCTACGTTGTGATCATTGAACATCAAAATCAAGGCACTTGGTTGCATCTTTTCTTTGCATAATTTTATTTCTCACATGCTGTTTGGATTCTGAGCCAAATGTAGAACTATTCAGACAGCGAAAACTGACACTTTGTGGAACGTCACACATTGGGTCGGTGTGTGAGGAATAAGAGTGCTACAGAGCACTTTGGCGAAATGTGCCGTGAAGACAAAATGCCTAGCCAGGTCTGACCTGAAGGGGCACTTGTGAGTATTTCTGTATGACAGAGCGCAAAGCACTACTGTGGGGGGTCCCTGGTGGTCTAGCGGTCAGGATTTGGCGCTCTCACCGCCACGGCCCGGGTTCGATTCCTGGTCAGGGAACTCCAGGGGCGTCTGCTTGGGATTCTTTTTTTTTTTTTTTTTTTGTCTTTCCCTCCACTTCCCATTGTGACCCTTTTGGTTAGCTTCTGACTTTTGTGACCTAACCGATGTCCTCCCAGCATAGTTGTGCCCTCAGCTTACTTCTCACTCTTCAGTTTTTCACTCCTGGCCACTAAAACGAGCAACAGGGCATTTTCAAGTCAGCTGCACGACAACACAGACGTTCCACCTGCATGGGAGAACACAGCACATTCAGCAGGTCCTATGCGGCCTCTCACAAGAAGGCAGAACGAGTCACGCTGATGTTTTGTTGACGGCGGGACTCTTCATGTTCACGTCTCGGAGGGTCATGGGCTTCTATGTCTCAAGAAGACAGCACCCAGCGTGGGGCTCCAACCCACGACTCTGAGATTAAGAGTCTCATGCTCTACCGACTGAGCTAGCCGGGCCAAGACACAGACGCGAGACCTCAGGACCGGCAACTTTCTGATCTGGTTCTTCTCTGAGAAATGCCTTCTGACTCTGAACCCCATAAAGCACAGCGGTGCTCTTGCTCTCGCCGTCTCCTTGCAAAGTCTCTGCTCCGGACAACCGCTAAGAGGCATCTACGTCGTGATCATTGAACATCAAAATCAAGGCGCTGTGCTCTTGCTCTCGCTGTCTCCTTGCAAGGTCTCTGCTCCGGACAACCGCTAAGAGGCATCTATGTCGTAATCGTTGAACATGAAAATCAAGCCGCTTGGTTGCATCTTTTCTTTGGCATAATTTTACTTCTCACATGCTGGTTGAATTATGAGCCAAATGTAGAGCTATTCAGACAGCGAAAACTCAGACTTTGTGGAATGTCACGCATTTGCTCGGTGTGTGAAACTACGGAATAATGGCAACTTGGTTTCACCGGTGTCTTGGTTTTGAAGCTTGGGCCAAAAGCGATAGGCAGGCATGTTTCCACTCGGTTTCGAACCGAGGACCTTTCGCGTGTGAGGCGAACGTGATAACCACTACACTATGGAAACAACTCACATTCAGCACCTTCCTCAACCAAAGGAAATTTTATTTAATCTGATAATTGTCAGTGGCTGATGAAATACCAGCAGCTGGCCTCCTTTGTAATGCCATCATGTCCACTTGCTAGCATCAGTTCTTTCTTCAGACGACTTTAATCAAGCACATGGAAACTGACTTGACCCCGGTATAAAATCTCTTCCTCGTACTACACAAGATTCAGAAACACAAAGCAACCGCTGTTTTCATAGCCCATCAGTTAACAAGACTCTTCTCACTATCATAATTGGATTGGTAAGGTATCGTTGCATTTCAGAAGGATCAATGATTTCACACTCAAATTCTGCAAGGTCTCTGCTTCGGACAACCGCTAAGAAGCATCTACGTTGTGATCATTGAACATCAAAATCAAGGCACTTGGTTGCATCTTTTCTTTGCATAATTTTATTTCTCACATGCTGTTTGGATTCTGAGCCAAATGTAGAACTATTCAGACAGCGAAAACTGACACTTTGTGGAATGTCACACATTGGGTCGGTGTGTGAGGAATAAGAGTGCTACAGAGCACTTTGGCGAAATGTGCCGTGAAGACAAAATGCCTAGCCAGGTCTGACCTGAAGGGGCACTTGTGAGTATTTCTGTATGACAGAGCGCAAAGCACTACTGTGGGGGGTCCCTGGTGGTCTAGCGGTCAGGATTTGGCGCTCTCACCGCCACGGCCCGCGTTCGATTCCCGGTCAGGGAACTCCAGGGGCATCTGCTTGGGATTCTTTTTTTTTTTTTTTTTTTTTATCTTTCCCTCCACTTCCCATTGTGACCCTTTTGGTTAGCTTCTGACTTTTGTGACCTAACCGATGTCCTCCCAGCATAGTTGTGCCCTCAGCTTACTTCTCACTCTTCAGTTTTTCACTCCTGGCCACTAAAACGAGCAACAGGGCATTTTCAAGTCAGCTGCACGACAACACAGACGTTCCACCTGCATGGGAGAACACAGCACATTCAGCAGGTCCTATGCGGCCTCTCACAAGAAGGCAGAACGAGTCACGCTGATGTTTTGTTGACGGCGGGACTCTTCATGTTCACGTCTCGGAGGGTCATGGGCTTCTATGCCTCAAGAAGACAGCACCCAGCGTGGGGCTCCAACCCACGACTCTGAGATTAAGAGTCTCATGCTCTACCGACTGAGCTAGCCGGGCCAAGACACAGACGCGAGACCTCAGGACCGGCAACTTTCTGATCTGGTTCTTCTCTGAGAAATGCCTTCTGACTCTGAACCCCATAAAGCACAGCGGTGCTCTTGCTCTCGCCGTCTCCTTGCAAAGTCTCTGCTCCGGACAACCGCTAAGAGGCATCTACGTCGTGATCATTGAACATCAAAATCAAGGCGCTGTGCTCTTGCTCTCGCTGTCTCCTTGCAAGGTCTCTGCTCCGGACAACCGCTAAGAGGCATCTATGTCGTAATCGTTGAACATGAAAATCAAGCCGCTTGGTTGCATCTTTTCTTTGGCATAATTTTACTTCTCACATGCTGGTTGAATTATGAGCCAAATGTAGAGCTATTCAGACAGCGAAAACTCAGACTTTGTGGAATGTCACGCATTAGCTCGGTGTGTGAAACTACGGAATAATGGCAACTTGGTTTCACCGGTGTCTTGGTTTTGAAGGTTGGGCCAAAAGCGATAGGCAGGCATGTTTCCACTCGGTTTCGAACCGAGGACCTTTCGCGTGTGAGGCGAACGTGATAACCACTACACTATGGAAACAACTCACATTCAGCACCTTCCTCAACCAAAGGAAATTTTATTTAATCTGATAATTGTCAGTGGCTGATGAAATACCAGCAGCTGGCCTCCTTTGTAATGCCATCATGTCCACTTGCTAGCATCAGTTCTTTCTTCAGACGACTTTAATCAAGCACATGGAAACTGACTTGACCCCGGTATAAAATCTCTTCCTCGTACTACACAAGATTCAGAAACACAAAGCAACCGCTGTTTTCATAGCCCATCAGTTAACAAGACTCTTCTCACTATCATAATTGGATTGGTAAGGTATCGTTGCATTTCAGAAGGATCAATGATTTCACACTCAAATTCTGCAAGGTCTCTGCTTCGGACAACCGCTAAGAAGCATCTACGTTGTGATCATTGAACATCAAAATCAAGGCACTTGGTTGCATCTTTTCTTTGCATAATTTTATTTCTCACATGCTGTTTGGATTCTGAGCCAAATGTAGAACTATTCAGACAGCGAAAACTGACACTTTGTGGAACGTCACACATTGGGTCGGTGTGTGAGGAATAAGAGTGCTACAGAGCACTTTGGCGAAATGTGCCGTGAAGACAAAATGCCTAGCCAGGTCTGACCTGAAGGGGCACTTGTGAGTATTTCTGTATGACAGAGCGCAAAGCACTACTGTGGGGGGTCCCTGGTGGTCTAGCGGTCAGGATTTGGCGCTCTCACCGCCACGGCCCGGGTTCGATTCCTGGTCAGGGAACTCCAGGGGCGTCTGCTTGGGATTCTTTTTTTTTTTTTTTTTTTGTCTTTCCCTCCACTTCCCATTGTGACCCTTTTGGTTAGCTTCTGACTTTTGTGACCTAACCGATGTCCTCCCAGCATAGTTGTGCCCTCAGCTTACTTCTCACTCTTCAGTTTTTCACTCCTGGCCACTAAAACGAGCAACAGGGCATTTTCAAGTCAGCTGCACGACAACACAGACGTTCCACCTGCATGGGAGAACACAGCACATTCAGCAGGTCCTATGCGGCCTCTCACAAGAAGGCAGAACGAGTCACGCTGATGTTTTGTTGACGGCGGGACTCTTCATGTTCACGTCTCGGAGGGTCATGGGCTTCTATGTCTCAAGAAGACAGCACCCAGCGTGGGGCTCCAACCCACGACTCTGAGATTAAGAGTCTCATGCTCTACCGACTGAGCTAGCCGGGCCAAGACACAGACGCGAGACCTCAGGACCGGCAACTTTCTGATCTGGTTCTTCTCTGAGAAATGCCTTCTGACTCTGAACCCCATAAAGCACAGCGGTGCTCTTGCTCTCGCCGTCTCCTTGCAAAGTCTCTGCTCCGGACAACCGCTAAGAGGCATCTACGTCGTGATCATTGAACATCAAAATCAAGGCGCTGTGCTCTTGCTCTCGCTGTCTCCTTGCAAGGTCTCTGCTCCGGACAACCGCTAAGAGGCATCTATGTCGTAATCGTTGAACATGAAAATCAAGCCGCTTGGTTGCATCTTTTCTTTGGCATAATTTTACTTCTCACATGCTGGTTGAATTATGAGCCAAATGTAGAGCTATTCAGACAGCGAAAACTCAGACTTTGTGGAATGTCACGCATTTGCTCGGTGTGTGAAACTACGGAATAATGGCAACTTGGTTTCACCGGTGTCTTGGTTTTGAAGCTTGGGCCAAAAGCGATAGGCAGGCATGTTTCCACTCGGTTTCGAACCGAGGACCTTTCGCGTGTGAGGCGAACGTGATAACCACTACACTATGGAAACAACTCACATTCAGCACCTTCCTCAACCAAAGGAAATTTTATTTAATCTGATAATTGTCAGTGGCTGATGAAATACCAGCAGCTGGCCTCCTTTGTAATGCCATCATGTCCACTTGCTAGCATCAGTTCTTTCTTCAGACGACTTTAATCAAGCACATGGAAACTGACTTGACCCCGGTATAAAATCTCTTCCTCGTACTACACAAGATTCAGAAACACAAAGCAACCGCTGTTTTCATAGCCCATCAGTTAACAAGACTCTTCTCACTATCATAATTGGATTGGTAAGGTATCGTTGCATTTCAGAAGGATCAATGATTTCACACTCAAATTCTGCAAGGTCTCTGCTTCGGACAACCGCTAAGAAGCATCTACGTTGTGATCATTGAACATCAAAATCAAGGCACTTGGTTGCATCTTTTCTTTGCATAATTTTATTTCTCACATGCTGTTTGGATTCTGAGCCAAATGTAGAACTATTCAGACAGCGAAAACTGACACTTTGTGGAACGTCACACATTGGGTCGGTGTGTGAGGAATAAGAGTGCTACAGAGCACTTTGGCGAAATGTGCCGTGAAGACAAAATGCCTAGCCAGGTCTGACCTGAAGGGGCACTTGTGAGTATTTCTGTATGACAGAGCGCAAAGCACTACTGTGGGGGGTCCCTGGTGGTCTAGCGGTCAGGATTTGGCGCTCTCACCGCCACGGCCCGCGTTCGATTCCCGGTCAGGGAACTCCAGGGGCATCTGCTTGGGATTCTTTTTTTTTTTTTTTTTTTTTATCTTTCCCTCCACTTCCCATTGTGACCCTTTTGGTTAGCTTCTGACTTTTGTGACCTAACCGATGTCCTCCCAGCATAGTTGTGCCCTCAGCTTACTTCTCACTCTTCAGTTTTTCACTCCTGGCCACTAAAACGAGCAACAGGGCATTTTCAAGTCAGCTGCACGACAACACAGACGTTCCACCTGCATGGGAGAACACAGCACATTCAGCAGGTCCTATGCGGCCTCTCACAAGAAGGCAGAACGAGTCACGCTGATGTTTTGTTGACGGCGGGACTCTTCATGTTCACGTCTCGGAGGGTCATGGGCTTCTATGCCTCAAGAAGACAGCACCCAGCGTGGGGCTCCAACCCACGACTTTGAGATTAAGAGTCTCATGCTCTACCGACTGAGCTAGCCGGGCCAAGACACAGACGCGAGACCTCAGGACCGGCAACTTTCTGATCTGGTTCTTCTCTGAGAAATGCCTTCTGACTCTGAACCCCATAAAGCACAGCGGTGCTCTTGCTCTCGCCGTCTCCTTGCAAAGTCTCTGCTCCGGACAACCGCTAAGAGGCATCTACGTCGTGATCATTGAACATCAAAATCAAGGCGCTGTGCTCTTGCTCTCGCTGTCTCCTTGCAAGGTCTCTGCTCCGGACAACCGCTAAGAGGCATCTATGTCGTAATCGTTGAACATGAAAATCAAGCCGCTTGGATGCATCTTTTCTTTGGCATAATTTTACTTCTCACATGCTGGTTGAATTATGAGCCAAATGTAGAGCTATTCAGACAGCGAAAACTCAGACTTTGTGGAATGTCACGCATTAGCTCGGTGTGTGAAACTACGGAATAATGGCAACTTGGTTTCACCGGTGTCTTGGTTTTGAAGCTTGGGCCAAAAGCGATAGGCAGGCATGTTTCCACTCGGTTTCGAACCGAGGACCTTTCGCGTGTGAGGCGAACGTGATAACCACTACACTATGGAAACAACTCACATTCAGCACCTTCCTCAACCAAAGGAAATTTTATTTAATCTGATAATTGTCAGTGGCTGATGAAATACCAGCAGCTGGCCTCCTTTGTAATGCCATCATGTCCACTTGCTAGCATCAGTTCTTTCTTCAGACGACTTTAATCAAGCACATGGAAACTGACTTGACCCCGGTATAAAATCTCTTCCTCGTACTACACAAGATTCAGAAACACAAAGCAACCGCTGTTTTCATAGCCCATCAGTTAACAAGACTCTTCTCACTATCATAATTGGATTGGTAAGGTATCGTTGCATTTCAGAAGGATCAATGATTTCACACTCAAATTCTGCAAGGTCTCTGCTTCGGACAACCGCTAAGAAGCATCTACGTTGTGATCATTGAACATCAAAATCAAGGCACTTGGTTGCATCTTTTCTTTGCATAATTTTATTTCTCACATGCTGTTTGGATTCTGAGCCAAATGTAGAACTATTCAGACAGCGAAAACTGACACTTTGTGGAACGTCACACATTGGGTCGGTGTGTGAGGAATAAGAGTGCTACAGAGCACTTTGGCGAAATGTGCCGTGAAGACAAAATGCCTAGCCAGGTCTGACCTGAAGGGGCACTTGTGAGTATTTCTGTATGACAGAGCGCAAAGCACTACTGTGGGGGGTCCCTGGTGGTCTAGCGGTCAGTATTTGGCGCTCTCACCGCCACGGCCCGGGTTCGATTCCCGGTCAGGGAACTCCAGGGGCGTCTGCTTGGGATTCTTTTTTTTTTTTTTTTTTTTGTCTTTCCCTCCACTTCCCATTGTGACCCTTTTGGTTAGCTTCTGACTTTTGTGACCTAACCGATGTCCTCCCAGCATAGTTGTGCCCTCAGCTTACTTCTCACTCTTCAGTTTTTCACTCCTGGCCACTAAAACGAGCAACAGGGCATTTTCAAGTCAGCTGCACGACAACACAGACGTTCCACCTGCATGGGAGAACACAGCACATTCAGCAGGTCCTATGCGGCCTCTCACAAGAAGGCAGAACGAGTCACGCTGATGTTTTGTTGACGGCGGGACTCTTCATGTTCACGTCTCGGAGGGTCATAGGCTTCTATGCCTCAAGAAGACAGCACCCAGCGTGGGGCTCCAACCCACGACTCTGAGATTAAGAGTCTCATGCTCTACCGACTGAGCTAGCCGGGCCAAGACACAGACGCGAGACCTCAGGACCGGCAACTTTCTGATCTGGTTCTTCTCTGAGAAATGCCTTCTGACTCTGAACCCCATAAAGCACAGCGGTGCTCTTGCTCTCGCCGTCTCCTTGCAAAGTCTCTGCTCCGGACAACCGCTAAGAGGCATCTACGTCGTGATCATTGAACATCAAAATCAAGGCGCTGTGCTCTTGCTCTCGCTGTCTCCTTGCAAGGTCTCTGCTCCGGACAACCGCTAAGAGGCATCTATGTCGTAATCGTTGAACATGAAAATCAAGCCGCTTGGTTGCATCTTTTCTTTGGCATAATTTTACTTCTCACATGCTGGTTGAATTATGAGCCAAATGTAGAGCTATTCAGACAGCGAAAACTCAGACTTTGTGGAATGTCACGCATTAGCTCGGTGTGTGAAACTACGGAATAATGGCAACTTGGTTTCACCGGTGTCTTGGTTTTGAAGCTTGGGCCAAAAGCGATAGGCAGGCATGTTTCCACTCGGTTTCGAACCGAGGACCTTTCGCGTGTGAGGCGAACGTGATAACCACTACACTATGGAAACAACTCACATTCAGCACCTTCCTCAACCAAAGGAAATTTTATTTAATCTGATAATTGTCAGTGGCTGATGAAATACCAGCAGCTGGCCTCCTTTGTAATGCCATCATGTCCACTTGCTAGCATCAGTTCTTTCTTCAGACAACTTTAATCAAGCACATGGAAACTGACTTGACCCCGGTATAAAATCTCTTCCTCGTACTACACAAGATTCAGAAACACAAAGCAACCGCTGTTTTCATAGCCCATCAGTTAACAAGACTCTTCTCACTATCATAATTGGATTGGTAAGGTATCGTTGCATTTCAGAAGGATCAATGATTTCACACTCAAATTCTGCAAGGTCTCTGCTTCGGACAACCGCTAAGAAGCATCTACGTTGTGATCATTGAACATCAAAATCAAGGCACTAGGTTGCATCTTTTCTTTGCATAATTTTATTTCTCACATGCTGTTTGGATTCTGAGCCAAATGTAGAACTATTCAGACAGCGAAAACTGACACTTTGTGGAACGTCACACATTGGGTCGGTGTGTGAGGAATAAGAGTGCTACAGAGCACTTTGGCGAAATGTGCCGTGAAGACAAAATGCCTAGCCAGGTCTGACCTGAAGGGGCACTTGTGAGTATTTCTGTATGACAGAGCGCAAAGCACTACTGTGGGGGGTCCCTGGTGGTCTAGCGGTCAGGATTTGGCGCTCTCACCGCCACGGCCCGGGTTTGATTCCCGGTCAGGGAACTCCAGGGGCGTCTGCTTGGGATTCTTTTTTTTTTTTATCTTTCCCTCCACTTCCCATTGTGACCCTTTTGGTTAGCTTCTGACTTTTGTGACCTAACCGATGTCCTCCCAGCATAGTTGTGCCCTCAGCTTACTTCTCATTCTTCAGTTTTTCACTCCTGGCCACTAAAATGAGCAACAGGGCATTTTCAAGTCAGCTGCACGACAACACAGACGTTCCACCTGCATGGGAGAACACAGCACATTCAGCAGGTCCTATGCGGCCTCTCACAAGAAGGCAGAACAAGTCACGCTGATGTTTTGTTGACGGCGGGACTCTTCACGTTCACGTCTCGGAGGGTCATGGGCTTCTATGCCTCAAGAAGACAGCACCCAGCGTGGGGCTCCAACCCACGACTCTGAGATTAAGAGTCTCATGCTCTACCGACTGAGCTAGCCGGGCCAAGTCACAGACGCAAGACCTCAGGACCGGCAACTTTCTGATCTGGTTCTTCTCTGAGAAATGCCTTCTGACTCTGAACCCCATAAAGCACAGCGGTGCTCTTGCTCTCGCCGTCTCCTTGCAAAGTCTCTGCTCCGGACAACCGCTAAGAGGCATCTACGTCGTGATCATTGAACATCAAAATCAAGGCGCTGTGCTCTTGCTCTCGCTGTCTCCTTGCAAGGTCTCTGCTCCGGACAACCGCTAAGAGGCATCTATGTCGTAATCGTTGAACATGAAAATCAAGCCGCTTGGTTGCATCTTTTCTTTGGCATAATTTTACTTCTCACATGCTGGTTGAATTATGAGCCAAATGTAGAGCTATTCAGACAGCGAAAACTCAGACTTTGTGGAATGTCACGCATTAGCTCGGTGTGTGAAACTACGGAATAATGGCAACTTGGTTTCACCGGTGTCTTGGTTTTGAAGCTTGGGCCAAAAGCGATAGGCAGGCATGTTTCCACTCGGTTTCGAACCGAGGACCTTTCGCGTGTGAGGCGAACGTGATAACCACTACACTATGGAAACAACTCACATTCAGCACCTTCCTCAACCAAAGGAAATTTTATTTAATCTGATAATTGTCAGTGGCTGATGAAATACCAGCAGCTGGCCTCCTTTGTAATGCCATCATGTCCACTTGCTAGCATCAGTTCTTTCTTCAGACGACTTTAATCAAGCACATGGAAACTGACTTGACCCCGGTATAAAATCTCTTCCTCGTACTACACAAGATTCAGAAACACAAAGCAACCGCTGTTTTCATAGCCCATCAGTTAACAAGACTCTTCTCACTATCATAATTGGATTGGTAAGGTATCGTTGCATTTCAGAAGGATCAATGATTTCACACTCAAATTCTGCAAGGTCTCTGCTTCGGACAACCGCTAAGAAGCATCTACGTTGTGATCATTGAACATCAAAATCAAGGCACTTGGTTGCATCTTTTCTTTGCATAATTTTATTTCTCACATGCTGTTTGGATTCTGAGCCAAATGTAGAACTATTCAGACAGCGAAAACTGACACTTTGTGGAACGTCACACATTGGGTCGGTGTGTGAGGAATAAGAGTGCTACAGAGCACTTTGGCGAAATGTGCCGTGAAGACAAAATGCCTAGCCAGGTCTGACCTGAAGGGGCACTTGTGAGTATTTCTGTATGACAGAGCGCAAAGCACTACTGTGGGGGGTCCCTGGTGGTCTAGCGGTCAGGATTTGGCGCTCTCACCGCCACGGCCCGGGTTCGATTCCCGGTCAGGGAACTCCAGGGGCGTCTGCTTGGGATTCTTTTTTTTTTTTTTTTTTTGTCTTTCCCTCCACTTCCCATTGTGACCCTTTTGGTTAGCTTCTGACTTTTGTGACCTAACCGATGTCCTCCCAGCATAGTTGTGCCCTCAGCTTACTTCTCATTCTTCAGTTTTTCACTCCTGGCCACTAAAACGAGCAACAGGGCATTTTCAAGTCAGCTGCACGACAACACAGACGTTCCACCTGCATGGGAGAACACAGCACATTCAGCAGGTCCTATGCGGCCTCTCACAAGAAGGCAGAACGAGTCACGCTGATGTTTTGTTGACGGCGGGACTCTTCATGTTCACGTCTCGGAGGGTCATGGGCTTCTATGCCTCAAGAAGACAGCACCCAGCGTGGGGCTCCAACCCACGACTCTGAGATTAAGAGTCTCATGCTCTACCGACTGAGCTAGCCGGGCCAAGACACAGACGCTAGACCTCAGGACCGGCAACTTTCTGATCTGGTTCTTCTCTGAGAAATGCCTTCTGACTCTGAACCCCATAAAGCACAGCGGTGCTCTTGCTCTCGCCGTCTCCTTGCAAAGTCTCTGCTCCGGACAACCGCTAAGAGGCATCTACGTCGTGATCATTGAACATCAAAATCAGGGCGCTGTGCTCTTGCTCTCGCTGTCTCCTTGCAAGGTCTATGCTCCGGACAACCGCTAAGAGGCATCTATGTCGTAATCGTTGAACATGAAAATCAAGCCGCTTGGTTGCATCTTTTCTTTGGCATAATTTTACTTCTCACATGCTGGTTGAATTATGAGCCAAATGTAGAGCTATTCAGACAGCGAAAACTCAGACTTTGTGGAATGTCACGCATTAGCTCGGTGTGTGAAACTACGGAATAATGGCAACTTGGTTTCACCGGTGTCTTGGTTTTGAAGCTTGGGCCAAAAGCGATAGGCAGGCATGTTTCCACTCGGTTTCGAACCGAGGACCTTTCGCGTGTGAGGCGAACGTGATAACCACTACACTATGGAAACAACTCACATTCAGCACCTTCCTCAACCAAAGGAAATTTTATTTAATCTGATAATTGTCAGTGGCTGATGAAATACCAGCAGCTGGCCTCCTTTGTAATGCCATCATGTCCACTTGCTAGCATCAGTTCTTTCTTCAGACGACTTTAATCAAGCACATGGAAACTGACTTGACCCCGGTATAAAATCTCTTCCTCGTACTACACAAGATTCAGAAACACAAAGCAACCGCTGTTTTCATAGCCCATCAGTTAACAAGACTCTTCTCACTATCATAATTGGATTGGTAAGGTATCGTTGCATTTCAGAAGGATCAATGATTTCACACTCAAATTCTGCAAGGTCTCTGCTTCGGACAACCGCTAAGAAGCATCTACGTTGTGATCATTGAACATCAAAATCAAGGCACTTGGTTGCATCTTTTCTTTGCATAATTTTATTTCTCACATGCTGTTTGGATTCTGAGCCAAATGTAGAACTATTCAGACAGCGAAAACTGACACTTTGTGGAACGTCACACATTGGGTCGGTGTGTGAGGAATAAGAGTGCTACAGAGCACTTTGGCGAAATGTGCCGTGAAGACAAAATGCCTAGCCAGGTCTGACCTGAAGGGGCACTTGTGAGTATTTCTGTATGACAGAGCGCAAAGCACTACTGTGGGGGGTCCCTGGTGGTCTAGCGGTCAGGATTTGGCGCTCTCACCGCCACGGCCCGGGTTCGATTCCTGGTCAGGGAACTCCAGGGGCGTCTGCTTGGGATTCTTTTTTTTTTTTTTTTTTTTTGTCTTTCCCTCCACTTCCCATTGTGACCCTTTTGGTTAGCTTCTGACTTTTGTGACCTAACCGATGTCCTCCCAGCATAGTTGTGCCCTCAGCTTACTTCTCACTCTTCAGTTTTTCACTCCTGGCCACTAAAACGAGCAACAGGGCATTTTCAAGTCAGCTGCACGACAACACAGAGGTTCCACCTGCATGGGAGAACACAGCACATTCAGCAGGTCCTATGCGGCCTCTCACAAGAAGGCAGAACGAGTCACGCTGATGTTTTGTTGACGGCGGGACTCTTCATGTTCACGTCTCGGAGGGTCATGGGCTTCTATGCCTCAAGAAGACAGCACCTAGCGTGGGGCTCCAACCCACGACTCTGAGATTAAGAGTCTCATGCTCTACCGACTGAGCTAGCCGGGCCAAGACACAGACGCGAGACCTCAGGACCGGCAACTTTCTGATCTGGTTCTTCTCTGAGAAATGCCTTCTGACTCTGAACCCCATAAAGCACAGCGGTGCTCTTGCTCTCGCCGTCTCCTTGCAAAGTCTCTGCTCCGGACAACCGCTAAGAGGCATCTACGTCGTGATCATTGAACATCAAAATCAAGGCGCTGTGCTCTTGCTCTCGCTGTCTCCTTGCAAGGTCTCTGCTCCGGACAACCGCTAAGAGGCATCTACATCGTAATTGTTGAACATGAAAATCAAGCCGCTTGGTTGCATCTTTTCTTTGGCATAATTTTACTTCTCACATGCTGGTTGAATTATGAGCCAAATGTAGAGCTATTCAGACAGCGAAAACTCAGACTTTGTGGAATGTCACGCATTAGCTCGGTGTGTGAAACTACGGAATAATGGCAACTTGGTTTCACCGGTGTCTTGGTTTTGAAGCTTGGGCCAAAAGCGATAGGCAGGCATGTTTCCACTCGGTTTCGAACCGAGGACCTTTCGCGTGTGAGGCGAACGTGATAACCACTACACTATGGAAACAACTCACATTCAGCACCTTCCTCAACCAAAGGAAATTTTATTTAATCTGATAATTGTCAGTGGCTGATGAAATACCAGCAGCTGGCCTCCTTTGTAATGCCATCATGTCCACTTGCTAGCATCAGTTCTTTCTTCAGACGACTTTAATCAAGCACATGGAAACTGACTTGACCCCGGTATAAAATCTCTTCCTCGTACTACACAAGATTCAGAAACACAAAGCAACCGCTGTTTTCATAGCCCATCAGTTAACAAGACTCTTCTCACTATCATAATTGGATTGGTAAGGTATCGTTGCATTTCAGAAGGATCAATGATTTCACACTCAAATTCTGCAAGGTCTCTGCTTCGGACAACCGCTAAGAAGCATCTACGTTGTGATCATTGAACATCAAAATCAAGGCACTTGGTTGCATCTTTTCTTTGCATAATTTTATTTCTCACATGCTGTTTGGATTCTGAGCCAAATGTAGAACTATTCAGACAGCGAAAACTGACACTTTGTGGAACGTCACGCATTGGCTCGGTGTCTGACACTAACTTGGTTTCTTGGTTTCAGTGGTGTGTAGGTTTTGAAACTTGGGCCAAAAGCTTAAAGCTGCCATGTTTCCACTCGTTTTCGAACCGAGGACCTTTCACGTGTTAGGCGAACGTGATAACCACTACACTATGGAAACAACAGACGTACATTTCTTTCCTAAACCTAAGGAAATTTTATGTAGTCTGCCAATTGTCAGTGGCTCATCCTCTCACTGAATCAAATGAGAAATACCAGCAGCTGGCCTCTTTTGCAATGCCGTTATATCCAATGGCTAGCATTGGTTCTTTCTTCAGACGACTTTAATCAAGCACCTGGAAACTGACTTCACCACTATCAAATAACTTCCACCGAAGATTTAGAAACACAAAGAGCAACTGCTCTTATCGTAGCCCAAGAATTCACAAGACCAGAAAACCGCTAAGAAACATCTACGTCGAGAAGATTGAATATCAAAATCAAGGCGCTTGGTTGCGTCTTTTCTTTTGCATAATTTTATTTCTCACATGCTGTTTGGATTCTGAGCCAAATGTAGAACTATTCAGACAGTGAAAACAGACACTTTGTGGAACGTCACACATAGGGTCGGTGTGTGAGGAATAAGAGTGCTACAGAGCACTTTGGCGAAATGTGCCGTGAAGACAAAATGCCTAGCCAGGTCTGACCTGAAGGGGTACTTGTCAGTATTTCTGTATGACAGAGCGCAAAGCGCTATTGTGGGGGGGTCCCTGGTGGTCTAGTGGTCAGGATTTGGCGCTCTCACCACCACGGCCCAGGTTCGATTCCCGGTCAGGGAACTCCAGGGGCGTCTGCTTGGGATTCTTTTTTTTTTTTTTTCTTTTTTTCCCTCCACTTCCCATTGTGACCCTTTTGGCTAGCTTCTGACTTTTGTGACCTAACCGATGTCCTCCCAGCATTCCCAGTGTAGTTGTGCCCTCAGCTTACTTCTCACTCTTCAGTTTTTCACTCCTGGCCACTAAAACGAGCAACAGGGCATTTTCAAGTCAGCTGCACGACAGCACAGACGTTCCACCTGCATGGGAGAACACAGCGCATTCAGCACGCAGACAGGTCCTATGCGGCCTCTCACAAGAAGGCAGAACGAGTCACGCTGATGTTTTGTTGACGGCGGGACTCTTCATGTTCACGTCTTGGAGGGTGATGGGCTTCTATGCCTCAAGAAGACAGCACCCAGCGTGGGGCTCCAACCCACGACTCTGAGATTAAGAGTCTCATGCTCTACCGACTGAGCTAGCCAAGACACAGACGCGAGACCTCAGGACCGGCAACTTTCTGATCTGGTTCTTCTCTGAGAAATGCCTTCTGACTCTGAACCCCATAAAGCACAGCGGTGCTCTTGCTCTTGCTGTCTCCTTGCAAAGTCTCTGCTCCGGACAACCGCTAAGAGGCATCTACGTCGTGATCATTGAACATCAAAATCAAGGCGCTGTGCTCTTGCTCTCGCTGTCTCCTTGCAAGGTGTCTGCTCCGGACAACCGCTAAGAGGCATCTACGTCGTAATCGTTGAACATAAAAATCAAGCCGCTTGGTTGCATCTTTTCTTTGGCATAATTTTACTTCTCACATGCTGCTTGAATTATGAGCCAAATGTAGAACGAGTCAGACAGCGAAAACTCACACTTTGTGGAACGTCACGCATTGGCTCGGTGTCTGACACTAACTTGGTTTCTTGGTTTCAGTGGTGTGTAGGTTTTGAAACTTGGGCCAAAAGCTTAAAGCTGCCATGTTTCCACTCGGTTTCGAACCGAGGACCTTTCACGTGTTAGGCGAACGTGATAACCACTACACTATGGAAACAACAGACGTACATTTCTTTCCTTAACCTAAGGAAATTTTATGTAGTCTGCCAATTGTCAGTGGCTCATCCTCTCACTGAATCAAATGAGAAATACCAGCAGCTGGCCTCTTTTGCAATGCCGTTATATCCAATGGCTAGCATTGGTTCTTTCTTCAGACGACTTTAATCAAGCAGCTGGAAACTGACTTCACCACTATCAAATAACTTCCACAGAAGATTTAGAAACACAAAGAGCAACTGCTCTTTTCGTAGCCCAAGAATTCACAAGACCGGAAAACCGCTAAGAAACATCTACGTCGAGAAGATTGAATATCAAAATCAAGGCGCTTGGTTGCGTCTTTTCTTTTGCATAATTTTATTTCTCACATGCTGTTTGGATTCTGAGCCAAATGTAGAACTATTCAGACAGTGAAAACAGACACTTTGTGGAACGTCACACATCGGGTCGGTGTGTGAGGAATAAGAGTGCTACAGAGCACTTTGGCGAAATGTGCCGTGAAGACAAAATGCCTAGCCAGGTCTGACCTGAAGGGGCACTTGTGAGTATTTCTGTATGACAGAGCGCAAAACACTATTGTGGGGGATCCCTGGTGGTCTAGTGGTCAGGATTTGGCGCTCTCACTGCCACGGCCCGGGTTCGATTCCGGGTCAGGGAACTCCAGGGGCGTCTGCTTGGGATTCTTTTTTTTTTTTTTTTGTCTTTCCCTCCACTTTCCATTGTGACCCTTTTGGCTAGCTTCTGACTTTTGTGCCTCAGTCGATGTACTCACTGCATTCCCAGTGTAGTTGTGCCCTCAGCTTACTTCTCACTCTTGTTTTTCACTCCTGGCCACAAAAACGAGCAACAGGGCATTTTCAAGTCAGCTCCACGACAGCACAGACGTTCCACCTGCATGGGAGAACACAGGGCATTCAGCACGCAGACAGGTCCTATGCGGCCTCTCACAAGAAGGCAGAACGAGTCACGCTGATGTTTTGTTGACGGCGGGACTCTTCATGTTCACGTCTCGGAGGGTGATGGGCTTCTATGCCTCAAGAAGACAATACCCAGCATGGGGCTCGAACCCACGACTCTGAGATTAAGAGTCTCATGCTCTACCGACTGAGCTAGCCGGGCCAAGACACAGACGCGAGACCTCAGGACCGGCAACTTTCTGATCTGGTTCTTCTCTGAGAAATGCCTTCTGACTCTGAACCCCATAAAGCACAGCGGTGCTCTTGCTCTCGCTGTCTCCTTGCAAAGTCTCTGCTCCGGACAACCGCTAAGAGGCATCTACGTCGTGATCATTGAACATCAAAATCAAGGCACTGTGCTCTTGCTCTCGCTGTCTCCTTGCAAGGTCTCTGCTCCGGACAACCGCTAAGAAGCATCCACGTCGTGATCATTGAACATCAAAATCAAGGCGCTTGGTTGCATCTTTTCTTTTGCATAATTTTATTTCTCAAATGCTGTTTGGATTCTGAGCCAAATGTAGAACTATTCAGACAGTGAAAACAGACACTTTGTGGAACGTCACACATCGGGTCGGTGTGTGAGGAAAAAGAGTGCTACAGAGCACTTTGGCGAAATGTGCCGTGAAGACAAAATGCCTAGCCAGGTCTGACCTGAAGGGGCACTTGTGAGTATTTCTGTATGATAGAGCGCAAAACACTATTGTGGGGGGTCCCTGGTGGTCTAGTGGTCAGGATTTGGCGCTCTCACCGCCACGGCCCGGGTTCGATTCCCAATCAGGGAACTCCAGGGGCGTCTGCTTGGGATTTTATTTTATTTTTTTTTGTCTTTCCCTCTACTTCCCATTGTGACCCTTTTGGCTAGCTTCTGACTTTTGTGACCTAACCGATGTCCTCCCAGCATTCCCAGTGTAGTTGTGCCCTCAGCTTACTTCTCACTCTTCAGTTTTTCACTCCTGGCCACAAAAACGAGCAACAGGGCATTTTCAAGTCAGCTCCACGACAGCACAGACGTTCCACCTGCATGGGAGAACACAGCGCATTCAGCACGCAGACAGGTCCTATGCGACCTCTCACAAGAAGGCAGAACGAGTCATGCTGATGTTTTGTTGACGGCGGGACTCTTCATGTTCACGTCTCGGAGGGTGATGGGCTTCTATGCCTCAAGAAGACAGCACCCAGCGTGAGGCTCCAACCCACGACTCTGAGATTAGGAGTCTCATGCACTACCAACTGAGCTAGCCGGGCCAAGACACAGACGCGAGACCTCAGGACCGGCAACTTTCTGATCTGGTTCTTCTCTGAGAAATGCCTTCTGACTCTGAACCCCATAAAGCACAGCGGTGCTCTTGCTCTCGCCGTCTCCTTGCAAAGTCTCTGCTCCGGACAACCGCTAAGAGGCATCTACGTCGTGATCATTGAACATCAAAATCAAGGCGCTGTGCTCTTGCTCTCGCTGTCTCCTTGCAAGGTCTCTGCTCCGGACAACCGCTAAGAGGCATCTACGTCGTAATCGTTGAACATGAAAATCAAGCCGCTTGGTTGCATCTTTTCTTTGGCATATTTTTACTTCTCACATGCTGGTTGAATTATGAGCCAAATGTAGAACGAGTTAGACAGCGAAAACTCACACTTTTTGGAACGTCACGCATTGGCTCGGTGTCTGACACTAACTTGGTTTCTTGGTTTCAGTGGTGTGTAGGTTTTGAAACTTGGGCCAAAAGCATAAAGCTACCATGTTTCCACTCGGTTTCGAACCGAGGACCTTTCGCGTGTTAGGCGAACGTGATAACCACTACACTATGGAAACAACAAATGTACATTTCTTTCCTTAACCTAAGGAAATTTTATGTAATCTGCCAGTTGTCAGTGGCTCATCCTCTCACTGAATCAAATGAGAAATACCAGCACCTGGCCTCTTTTGCAATGCCGTTATATCCAATGGCTAGCATTGGTTCTTTCTTCAGACGACTTTAATCAAGCACCTGGAAACTGACTTCACCACTATCAAATAACTTCCACTGAAGATTTAGAAACACAAAGCAACTACTCTTTTCATAGCCCAAGAATTCACAAGACCGGAAAACCGCTAAGAAGCATCTACCTCGAGAAGATTGAATATCACAATCAAGGCGCTTGGTTGCGTCTTTTCTTTTGCATAATTTTATTTCTCACATGCTGGTTGAATTATGAGCCAAATGTAGAGCTATTCAGACAGCGAAAACCCAGACTTTGTGGAATGTCATGCATTAGCTCGGTGTGTGAAACTACGGAAAAATGGCAACTTGGTTTCACCGGTGTCTTGGTTTTGAAGCTTGGGCCAAAAGCCACAAGGCAGGCATGTTTCCACTCGGTTTCGAACCGAGGACCTTTAGCGTGTGAGACGAACGTGATAACCACTACACTATGGAAACAACTGACATTCAGCACCTTCCTCAACCAAAGGAAATTTTATTTAATCTGATAATTGTCAGTGGCTGATGAAAAACCAGCAGCTGGCCTCCTTTGTAATGCCGTCATGTCCACTTGCTAGCATCAGTTCTTTCTTCAGACGACTTTAATCAAGCACGTGGAAACTGACTTGACCCCGCTATAAAATCACTTCCTCGTACTACGCAAGATTCAGAAACACAAAGTAACCGCTGTTTTCATACCCCATCAGTTAACAAGACTCTTCTCACTATCATAATTGGATAGTAAGGTATCATTGCATTTCAGAAGGATCAATGATTTCACACTCAAATTCTGCAAGGTCTCTGCTTCGGACAACCGCTAAGAATCATCTACGTCGTGATCATTGAACATCAAAATCAAGGCGCTTGGATGCATCTTTTCTTTTGCATAATTTTATTTCTCACATGCTGTTTGGATTCTGAGCCAAATGTAGAACTATTCAGACAGCGAAAACTGACACTTTGTGGAACGTCACACATTGGGTCAGTGTGTGAGGAATAAGAGTGCTACAGAGCACTTTGGCGAAATGTGCCGTGAAGACAAAATGCCTAGCCAGGTCTGACCTGAAGGGGCACTTGTGAGTATTTCTGTATGACAGAGCGCAAATCACTATTGTGGGGGGTCCCTGGTGGTCTAGTGGTCAGGATTTGGCGCTCTCACCGTCGCGGCCCGGGTTCGATTCCCGGTCAGGGAACTCCAGGGGCGTCTGCTTGGGATTCTTTTTTTTTTGTCTTTCCCTCCACTTCCCATTGTGACCCTTTTGGCTAGCTTCTGACTTTTGTGACCTAACCGATGTCCTCCCAGCATTCCCAGTGTAGTTGTGCCCTCAGCTTACTTCTCACTCTTCAGTTTTTCACTCCTGGCCACTAAAACGAGCAACAGGGCATTTTCAAGTCAGCTGCACGACAGCACAGACGTTCCACCTGCATGGGAGAACACAGCGCATTCAGGACGCAGACAGGTCCTATGCAGCCTCTCACAAGAAGGCAGAACGAGTCACGCTGATGTTTTGTTGAAGGCGGGACTCTTCATGTTCACGTCTCAGAGGGTGATGGGCTTCTATGCCTCAAGAAGACAGCACACAGCGTGGGGCTCCAAACCACGACTCTGAGATTAAGAGTCTCATGCTCTTACGACTGAGGTAGCCGGGCCAAGACACAGACGCGAGACCTCAGGACCGGCAACTTTCTGATCTGGTTCTTCTCTGAGAAATGCCTTCTGACTCTGAACCCCATAAAGCACAGCGGTGCTCTTGCTCTCGCTGTCTCCTTGCAAAGTCTCTGCTCCGGACAACCGCTAAGAGGCATCTACGTCGTGATCATTGAACATCAAAATCAAGGCGCTGTGCTCTTGCTCTCGCTGTCTCCTTGCAAGGTCTCTGCTCCGTACAACCGCTAAGAGGCATCTACGTCGTAATCGTTGAACATGAAAATCAAGCCGTTTGGTTGTATCTTTTCTTCGGCATAATTTTACTTCTCACATGCTGGTTGAATTATGAGCCAAATGTAGAACGAGTCAGACAGCGAAAACTCACACTTTGTGGAATGTCATGCATTGGCTCGGTGTCTGACACTAACTTGGTTTCTTGGTTTCAGTGGTGTGTAGGTTTTGAAACTTGGGCCAAAAGCATAAAGCTACCATGTTTCCACTCGAGGACCTTTCGCGTGTTAGGCGAACATGATAACCACTACACTATGGAAACAAAAGACGTACATTTCTTTCCTTAACCTAAGGAAATTTTATGTAATCTGCCAATTGTCAGTGGCTCATCCTCTAACTGAATCAAATGAGAAATACCAGCAGCTGGCCTCTTTTGCAATGCCGTTATATCCAATGGCTAGCATTGGTTCTTTCTTCAGACGACTTTAATCAAGCACCTGGAAACTGACTTCACCATTATCAAATAAGTTCCACAAAAGATTTAGAAACACAAAGCAACTGCTCTTTTCGTAGCCCAAGAATTCACAAGACCGGAAAACCGCTAAGGAGCATCTACGTCGAGAAGATTGAATATCAGAATCAAGGCGCTTGGTTGCGTCTTTTCTTTTGCATAATTTTATTTCTCACATGCTGGTTGAATTATGAGCCAAATGTAGAGCTATTCAGACAGCGAAAACTCAGACTTTGTGGAATGTCACGCATTAGCTCAGTGTGTGAAACTACGGAATAATGGCAACTTGGTTTCACCGGTGTCTTGGTTTTGAAGCTTGGGCCAAAAGCGACTGGCAGGCGTGTTTCCACTCGGTTTCGAACCGAGGACCTTTCGCGTGTGAGGCGAACGTGATAACCACTACACTACGGAAACAACTCACATTCAGCACCTTCCTCAACCAAAGGAAATTTTATTTAATCTGATAATTGTCAGTGGCTGATGAAATACCAGCAGCTGGCCTCCTTTGTAATGCCATCATGTCCACTTGCTAGCATCAGTTCTTTCTTCAGATGACTTTAATCAAGCACATGGAAACTGACTTGACCCCGGTATAAAATCACTTCCTCGTACTACACAAGATTCAGAAACACAAAGCAACCGCTGTTTTCATAGCCCATCAGTTAACAAGACTCTTCTCACTATCATAATTGGATTGGTAAGGTATCGTTGCATTTCAGAAGGATCAATGATTTCACACTCAAATTCTGCAAGGTCTCTGCTTCGGACAACCGCTAAGAAGCATCTACGTTGTGATCATTGAACATCAAAATCAAGGCGCTCGGTTGCATCTTTTCTTTGCATAATTTTATTTCTCACATGCTGTTTGGATTCTGAGCCAAATGTAGAACTATTCAGACAGCGAAAACTGACACTTTGTGGAACGTCACACATTGGGTCGGTGTGTGAGGAATAAGAGTGCTACAGAGCACTTTGGCGAAATGTGCCGTGAAGACAAAATGCCTAGCCAGGTCTGACCTGAAGGGGCACTTGTGAGTATTTCTGTATGACAGAGCGCAAAGCACTATTGTGGGGGGTCCCTGGTGGTCTAGCGGTCAGGATTTGGCGCTCTCACCGCCATGGCCCAGGTTCGATTCCCGGTCAGGGAACTCCAGGGGCATCTGCTTGGGATTCTTTTTTTTTTTTTGTCTTTCCCTCCACTTCCCATTGTGACCCTTTTGGTTAGCTTCTGACTTTTGTGACCTAACCGATGTCCTCCCAGCATAGTTGTGCCCTCAGCTTACTTCTCACTCTTCAGTTTTTCACTCCTGGCCACTAAAACGAGCAACAGGGCATTTTCAAGTCAGCTGCACGACAACACAGACGTTCCACCTGCATGGGAGAACACAGCACATTCAGCAGGTCCTATGCGGCCTCTCACAAGAAGGCAGAACGAGTCACGCTGATGTTTTGTTGACGGCCGGACTCTTCATGTTCACGTCTCGGAGGGTGATGGGCTTCTATGCCTCAAGAAGACAGCACCCAGCGTGGGGCTCCAACCCACGACTCTGAGATTAAGAGTCTCATGCTCTACCGACTGAGCTAGCCGGGCCAAGACACAAACGCGAGACCTCAGGACCGGCAACTTTCTGATCTGGTTCTTCTCTGAGAAATGCCTTCTGACTCTGAACCCCATAAAGCACAGCGGTGCTCTTGCTCTCGCCGTCTCCTTGCAAAGTCTCTGCTCCGGACAACCGCTAAGAGGCATCTACGTCGTGATCATTGAACATCAAAATCAAGGCGCTGTGCTCTTGCTCTCGCTGTCTCCTTGCAAGGTCTCTGCTCCGGACAACCGCTAAGAGGCATCTACGTCGTAATCGTTGAACATGAAAATCAAGCCGCTTGGTTGCATCTTTTCTTTGGCATAATTTTACTTCTCACATGCTGGTTGAATTATGAGCCAAATGTAGAGCTATTCAGACAGCGAAAACTCAGACTTTGTGGAATGTCACGCATTAGCTCGGTGTGTGAAACTACGGAATAATGGCAACTTGGTTTCACCGGTGTCTTGGTTTTGAAGCTTGGGCCAAAAGCAATAGGCAGGCATGTTTCCACTCGGTTTCGAACCGAGGACCTTTCGCGTGTGAGGCGAACGTGACAACCACTACACTATGGAAACAACTCACATTCAGCACCTTCCTCAACCAAAGGAAATTTTATTTAATCTGATAATTGTCAGTGGCTGATGAAATACCAGCAGCTGGCCTCCTTTGTAATGCCATCATGTCCACTTGCTAGCATCAGTTCTTTCTTCAGACGACTTTAATCAAGCACATGGAAACTGACTTGACCCCGCTATAAAATCTCTTCCTCGTACTACACAAGATTCAGAAACACAAAGCAACCGCTGTTTTCATAGCCCATCAGTTAACAAGACTCTTCTCACTATCATAATTGGATTGGTAAGGTATCGTTGCATTTCAGAAGGATCAATGATTTCACACTCAAATTCTGCAAGGTCTCTGCTTCGGACAACCGCTAAGAAGCATCTACGTCGTGATCATTGAACATCAAAATCAAGGCGCTTGGTTGCATCTTTTCTTTTGCATAATTTTATTTCTCACATGCTTTTTGGATTCTGAGCCAAATGTAGAACTATTCAGACAGCGAAAACTGACACTTTGTGGAACGTCACACATTGGGTCGGTATGTGAGGAATAAGAGTGCTACAGAGCACTTTGGCGAAATGTGCCGTGAAGACAAAATGCCTAGCCAGGTCTGACCTGAAGGGGCACTTGTGAGTATTTCTGTATGACAGAGCGCAAAGCACTATTGTGGGGGGTCCCTGGTGGTCTAGTGGTCAGGATTTGGAGCTCTCACGGTCCGGGTTCAATTCCCGGTCAGGGAACTCCAGGGGCGTCTGCTTGGGATTCTTTTTTTTTTTTTTGTCTTTCCCTCCACTTCCCATTGTGACCCTTTTGGTTAGCTTCTGACTTTTGTGACCTAACCGATGTCCTCCCAGCATAGTTGTGCCCTCAGCTTACTTCTCACTCTTCAGTTTTTCACTCCTGGCCACTAAAACGAGCAACAGGGCATTTTCAAGTCAGCTGCACGACAACACAGACGTTCCACCTGCATGGGAGAACACAGCACATTCAGCAGGTCCTATGCGGCCTCTCACAAGAAGGCAGAACGAGTCACGCTGATGTTTTGTTGACGGCAGGACTCTTCATGTTCACGTCTCGGAGGGTCATGGGCTTCTATCCCTCAAGAAGACAGCACCCAGCGTGGGGCTCCAACCCACGACTCTGAGATTAAGAGTCTCATGCTCTACCGACTGAGCTAGCCGGGCCAAGACACAGACGCGAGACCTCAGGACCGGCAACTTTCTGATCTGGTTCTTCTCTGAGAAATGCCTTCTGACTCTGAACCCCATAAAGCACAGCGGTGCTCTTGCTCTCGCCGTCTCCTTGCAAAGTCTCTGCTCCGGACAACCGCTAAGAGGCATCTACGTCGTGATCATTGAACATCAAAATCAAGGCGCTGTGCTCTTGCTCTCGCTGTCTCCTTGCAAGGTCTCTGCTCCGGACAACCGCTAAGAGGCATCTACGTCGTAATCGTTGAACATGAAAATCAAGCCGCTTGGTTGCATCTTTTCTTTTGCATAATTTTACTTCTCACATGCTGGTTGAATTATGAGCCAAATGTAGAGCTATTCAGACAGCGAAAACTCAGACTTTGTGGAATGTCACGCATTAGCTCGGTGTGTGAAACTACGGAATAATGGCAACTTGGTTTCATCGGTGTCTTGGTTTTGAAGCTTGGGCCAAAAGCGACAGACAGGCATTTTTCCACTCGGTTTCGAACCGAGGACCGTTCGCGTGTGAGGCGAACGTGATAACCACTACACTATGGAAACAACTCACATTCAGCACCTTCCTCAACCAAAGGAAATTTTATTTAATCTGATAATTGTCAGTGGCTGATGAAATACCAGCAGCTGGCCTCCTTTGTAATGCCATCATGTCCACTTGCTAGCATCAGTTCTTTCTTCAGACGACTTTAATCAAGCACATGGAAACTGACTTGACCCCGCTATAAAATCACTTCCTCGTACTACACAAGATTCAGAAACACAAAGCAACCGCTGTTTTCATAGCCATTCAGTTAACAAGACTCTTCTCACTATCATAATTGGATTGGTAAGGTATCGTTGCATTTCAGAAGGATCAATGATTTCACACTCAAATTCTGCAAGGTCTCTGCTTCGGACAACCGCTAAGAAGCATCTACGTCGTGATCATTGAACATCAAAATCAAGGCGCTTGGTTGCATCTTTTCTTTTGCATAATTTTATTTCTCACATGCTTTTTGGATTCTGAGCCAAATGTAGAACTATTCAGACAGCGAAAACTGACACTTTGTGGAACGTCACACATTGGGTCGGTATGTGAGGAATAAGAGTGCTACAGAGCACTTTGGCGAAATGTGCCGTGAAGACAAAATGCCTAGCCAGGTCTGACCTGAAGGGGCACTTGTGAGTATTTCTGTATGACAGAGCGCAAAGCACTATTGTGGGGGGTCTCTGGTGGTCTAGCGGTCAGGATTTGGCGCTGCCACGGCCCGGGTTCGATTCCCGGTCAGGGAACTCCAGGGGCGTCTGCTTGGGATTCTTTTTTTTTTTTTTTTGTCTTTCCCTCCACTTCCCATTGTGACCCTTTTGGTTAGCTTCTGACTTTTGTGACCTAACTGATGTCCTCCCAGCATAGTTGTGCCCTCAGCTTACTTCTCACTCTTCAGTTTTTCACTCCTGGCCACTAAAACGAGCAACAGGGCATTTTCAAGTCAGCTGCACGACAACACAGACGTTCCACCTGCATGGGAGAACACAGCACATTCAGCAGGTCCTATGCGGCCTCTCACAAGAAGGCAGAACGAGTCACGCTGATGTTTTGTTGACGGCGGGACTCTTCATGTTCACGTGTCGGAGGGTCATGGGCTTCTATGCCTCAAGAAGACAGCACCCAGCATGGGGCTCCAACCCACGACTCTGAGATTAAGAGTCTCATGCTCTACCGACTGAGCTAGCCGGGCCAAGACACAGACGCGAGACCTCAGGACCGGCAACTTTCTGATCTGGTTCTTCTCTGAGAAATGCCTTCTGACTCTGAACCCCATAAAGCACAGCGGTGCTCTTGCTCTCGCCGTCTCCTTGCAAAGTCTCTGCTCCGGACAAGCGCTAAGAGGCATCTACGTCGTGATCATTGAACATCAAAATCAAGGCGCTGTGCTCTTGCTCTCGCTGTCTCCTTGCAAGGTCTCTGCTCCGGACAACCGCTAAGAGGCATCTACATCGTGATCATTGAACATCAAAATCAAGGCGCTGTGCTCTTGCTCTCGCTGTCTCCTTGCAAGGTCTCTGCTCCGGACAACCGCTAAGAGGCATCTACGTCGTAATCGTTGAACATGAAAATCAAGCCGCTTGGTTGCATCTTTTCTTTGGCATAATTTTACTTCTCACATGCTGGTTGAATTATGAGCCAAATGTAGAGCTATTCAGACAGCGAAAACTCAGACTTTGTGGAATGTCACGCATTAGCTCGGTGTGTGAAACTACGGAATAATGGCAACTTGGTTTCACCGGTGTCTTGGTTTTGAAGCTTGGGCCAAAAGCGATAGGCAGGCATGTTTCCACTCGGTTTCGAACCGAGGACCTTTCGCGTGTGAGGCGAACGTGATAACCACTACACTATGGAAACAACTCACATTCAGCACCTTCCTCAACCAAAGGAAATTTTATTTAATCTGATAATTGTCAGTGGCTGATGAAATACCAGCAGCTGGCCTCCTTTGTAATGCCATCATGTCCACTTGCTAGCATCAGTTCTTTCTTCAGACGACTTTAATCAAGCACATGGAAACTGACTTGACCCCGGTATAAAATCTCTTCCTCGTACTACACAAGATTCAGAAACACAAAGCAACCGCTGTTTTCATAGCCCATCAGTTAACAAGACTCTTCTCACTATCATAATTGGATTGGTAAGGTATCGTTGCATTTCAGAAGGATCAATGATTTCACACTCAAATTCTGCAAGGTCTCTGCTTCGGACAACCGCTAAGAAGCATCTACGTTGTGATCATTGAACATCAAAATCAAGGCACTTGGTTGCATCTTTTCTTTGCATAATTTTATTTCTCACATGCTGTTTGGATTCTGAGCCAAATGTAGAACTATTCAGACAGCGAAAACTGACACTTTGTGGAACGTCACACATTGGGTCGGTGTGTGAGGAATAAGAGTGCTACAGAGCACTTTGGCGAAATGTGCCGTGAAGACAAAATGCCTAGCCAGGTCTGACCTGAAGGGGCACTTGTGAGTATTTCTGTATGACAGAACGCAAAGCACTATTGTGGGGGGTCTCTGGTGGTCTAGCGGTCAGGATTTGGCGCTGCCACGGCCCGGGTTCGATTCCCGGTCAGGGAACTCCAGGGGCGTCTGCTTGGGATTCTTTTTTTTTTTTTTTTGTTTTTCCCTCCACTTCCCATTGTGACCCTTTTGGTTAGCTTCTGACTTTTGTGACCTAACCGATGTCCTCCCAGCATAGTTGTGCCCTCAGCTTACTTCTCACTCTTCAATTTTTCACTCCTGGCCACTAAAACAAGCAACAGGGCATTTTCAAGTCAGCTGCACGACAACACAGACGTTCCACCTGCATGGGAGAACACAGCACATTCAGCAGGTCCTATGCGGCCTCTCACAAGAAGGCAGAACGAGTCACGCTGATGTTTTGTTGACGGCGGGACTCTTCATGTTCACGTCTCGGAGGGTCATGGGCTTCTATGCCTCAAGAAGACAGCACCCAGCATGGGGCTCCAACCCACGACTCTGAGATTAAGAGTCTCATGCTCTACCGACTGAGCTAGCCGGGCCAAGACACAGACGCGAGACCTCAGGACCGGCAACTTTCTGATCTGGTTCTTCTCTGAGAAATGCCTTCTGACTCTGAACCCCATAAAGCACAGCGGTGCTCTTGCTCTCGCCGTCTCCTTGCAAAGTCTCTGCTCCGGACAACCGCTAAGAGGCATCTACGTCGTGATCATTGAACATCAAAATCAAGGCGCTGTGCTCTTGCTCTCGCTGTCTCCTTGCAAGGTCTCTGCTCCGGACAACCGCTAAGAGGCATCTACGTCGTAATCGTTGAACATGAAAATCAAGCCGCTTGGTTGCATCTTTTCTTTGGCATTATTTTACTTCTCACATGCTGGTTGAATTATGAGCCAAATGTAGAGCTATTCAGACAGCGAAAACTCAGACTTTGTGGAATGTCACGCATTAGCTCGGTGTGTGAAACTACGGAATAATGGCAACTTGGTTTCACCGGTGTCTTGGTTTTGAAGCTTGGGCCAAAAGCGACAGGCAGGCATGTTTCCACTCGGTTTCGAAACAAGGACCTTTCGCGTGTGAGGCGAACGTGATAACCACTACACTATGGAAACAACTCACATTCAGCACCTTCCTCAACCAAAGGAAATTTTATTTAATCTGATAATTGTCAGTGGCTGATGAAATACCAGCAGCTGGCCTCCTTTGTAATGCCATCATGTCCACTTGCTAGCATCAGTTCTTTCTTCAGACGACTTTAATCAAGCACATGGAAACTGACTTGACCCCGGTATAAAATCTCTTCCTCGTACTACACAAGATTCAGAAACACAAAGCAACCGCTGTTTTCATAGCCCATCAGTTAACAAGACTCTTCTCACTATCATAATTGGATTGGTAAGGTATCGTTGCATTTCAGAAGGATCAATGATTTCACACTCAAATTCTGCAAGGTCTCTGCTTCGGACAACCGCTAAGAAGCATCTACGTTGTGATCATTGAACATCAAAATCAAGGCACTTGGTTGCATCTTTTCTTTGCATAATTTTATTTCTCACATGCTGTTTGGATTCTGAGCCAAATGTAGAACTATTTAGACAGCGAAAACTGACACTTTGTGGAACGTCACACATTGGGTCGGTGTGTGAGGAATAAGAGTGCTACAGAGCACTTTGGCGAAATGTGCCGTGAAGACAAAATGCCTAGCCAGGTCTGACCTGAAAGGGCACTTGTGAGTATTTCTGTATGACAGAGCGCAAAGCACTACTGTGGGGGGTCCCTGGTGGTCTAGCGGTCAGGATTTGGCGCTCTCACCGCCACGGCCCGGGTTCGATTCCCGGTCAGGGAACTCCAGGGGCGTCTGCTTGGGATTCTTTTTTTTTTTTTTTTTTTGTCTTTCCCTCCACTTCCCATTGTGACCCTTTTGGTTAGCTTCTGACTTTTGTGACCTAACCGATGTCCTCCCAGCATAGTTGTGCCCTCAGCTTACTTCTCACTCTTCAGTTTTTCACTCCTGGCCACTAAAACGAGCAACAGGGCATTTTCAAGTCAGCTGCACGACAACACAGACGTTCCACCTGCATGGGAGAACACAGCACATTCAGCAGGTCCTATGCGGCCTCTCACAAGAAGGCAGAACGAGTCACGCTGATGTTTTGTTGACGGCGGGACTCTTCATGTTCACGTCTCGGAGGGTCATGGGCTTCTATGCCTCAAGAAGACAGCACCCAGCATGGGGCTCCAACCCACGACTCTGAGATTAAGAGTCTCATGCTCTACCGACTGAGCTAGCCGGGCCAAGACACAGACGCGAGACCTCAGGACCGGCAACTTTCTGATCTGGTTCTTCTCTGAGAAATGCCTTCTGACTCTGAACCCCATAAAGCACAGCGGTGCTCTTGCTCTCGCCGTCTCCTTGCAAAGTCTCTGCTCCGGACAACCGCTAAGAGGCATCTACGTCGTGATCATTGAACATCAAAATCAAGGCGCTGTGCTCTTGCTCTCGCTGTCTCCTTGCAAGGTCTCTGCTCCGGACAACCGCTAAGAGGCATCTACGTCGTAATCGTTGAACATGAAAATCAAGCCGCTTGGTTGCATCTTTTCTTTGGCATTATTTTACTTCTCACATGCTGGTTGAATTATGAGCCAAATGTAGAGCTATTCAGTCAGCGAAAACTCAGACTTTGTGGAATGTCACGCATTAGCTCGGTGTGTGAAACTACGGAATAATGGCAACTTGGTTTCACCGGTGTCTTGGTTTTGAAGCTTGGGCCAAAAGCGATAGGCAGGCATGTTTCCACTCGGTTTCGAACCGAGGACCTTTCGCGTGTGAGGCGAACGTGATAACCACTATACTATGGAAACAACTCACATTCAGCACCTTCCTCAACCAAAGGAAATTTTATTTAATCTGATAATTGTCAGTGGCTGATGAAATACCAGCAGCTGGCCTCCTTTGTAATGCCATCATGTCCACTTGCTAGCATCAGTTCTTTCTTCAGACGACTTTAATCAAGCACATGGAAACTGACTTGACCCCGGTATAAAATCTCTTCCTCGTACTACACAAGATTCAGAAACACAAAGCAACCGCTGTTTTCATAGCCCATCAGTTAACAAGACTCTTCTCACTATCATAATTGGATTGGTAAGGTATCGTTGCATTTCAGAAGGATCAATGATTTCACACTCAAATTCTGCAAGGTCTCTGCTTCGGACAACCGCTAAGAAGCATCTACGTTGTGATCATTGAACATCAAAATCAAGGCACTTGGTTGCATCTTTTCTTTGCATAATTTTATTTCTCACATGCTGTTTGGATTCTGAGCCAAATGTAGAACTATTCAGACAGCGAAAACAGACACTTTGTGGAACGTCACACATTGGGTCGGTGTGTGAGGAATAAGAGTGCTACAGAGCACTTTGGCGAAATGTGCCGTGAAGACAAAATGCCTAGCCAGGTCTGACCTGAAGGGGCACTTGTGAGTATTTCTGTATGACAGAGCGCAAAGCACTATTGTGGGGGGTCTCTGGTGGTCTAGCGGTCAGGATTTGGCGCTGCCACGGCCCGGGTTCGATTCCCGGTCAGGGAACTCCAGGGGCGTCTGCTTGGGATTCTTTTTTTTTTTTTTTTTTTTGTCTTTCCCTCCACTTCCCATTGTGACCCTTTTGGTTAGCTTCTGACTTTTGTGACCTAACCGATGTCCTCCCAGCATAGTTGTGCCCTCAGCTTACTTCTCACTCTTCAGTTTTTCACTCCTGGCCACTAAAACGAGCAACAGGGCATTTTCAAGTCAGCTGCACGACAACACAGACGTTCCACCTGCATGGGAGAACACAGCACATTCAGCAGGTCCTATGCGGCCTCTCACAAGAAGGCAGAACGAGTCACACTGATGTTTTGTTGACGGCGGGACTCTTCATGTTCACGTCTCGGAGGGTCATGGGCTTCTATGCCTCAAGAAGACAGCACCCAGCGTGGGGCTCCAACCCACGACTCTGAGATTAAGAGTCTCATGCTCTACCGACTGAGCTAGCCGGGCCAAGACACAGACGCGAGACCTCAGGACCGGCAACTTTCTGATCTGGTTCTTCTCTGAGAAATGCCTTCTGACTCTGAACCCCATAAAGCACAGCGGTGCTCTTGCTCTCGCCGTCTCCTTGCAAAGTCTCTGCTCCGGACAACCGCTAAGAGGCATCTACGTCGTGATCATTGAACATCAAAATCAAGGCGCTGTGCTCTTGCTCTCGCTGTCTCCTTGCAAGGTCTCTGCTCCGGACAACCGCTAAGAGGCATCTACGTCGTAATCGTTGAACATGAAAATCAAGCCGCTTGGTTGCATCTTTTCTTTGGCATAATTTTACTTCTCACATGCTGGTTGAATTATCAGCCAAATGTAGAGCTATTCAGACAGCGAAAACTCAGACTTTGTGGAATGTCACGCATTAGCTCGGTGTGTGAAACTACGGAATAATGGCAACTTGGTTTCACCGGTGTCTTGGTTTTGAAGCTTGGGCCAAAAGCGATAGGCGGGCATGTTTCCACTCGGTTTCGAACCGAGGACCTTTCGCGTGTGAGGCGAACGTGATAACCACTACACTATGGAAACAACTCACATTCAGCACCTTCCTCAACCAAAGGAAATTTTATTTAATCTGATAATTGTCAGTGGCTGATGAAATACCAGCAGCTGGCCTCCTTTGTAATGCCATCATGTCCACTTGCTAGCATCAGTTCTTTCTTCAGACGACTTTAACCAAGCACATGGAAACTGACTTGACCCCGGTATAAAATCTCTTCCTCGTACTACACAAGATTCAGAAACACAAAGCAACCGCTGTTTTCATAGCCCATCAGTTAACAAGACTCTTCTCACTATCATAATTGGATTGGTAAGGTATCGTTGCATTTCAGAAGGATCAATGATTTCACACTCAAATTCTGCAAGGTCTCTGCTTCGGACAACCGCTAAGAAGCATCTACGTTGTGATCATTGAACATCAAAATCAAGGCACTTGGTTGCATCTTTTCTTTGCATAATTTTATTTCTCACATGCTGTTTGGATTCTGAGCCAAATGTAGAACTATTCAGACAGCGAAAACTGACACTTTGTGGAACGTCACACATTGGGTCGGTGTGTGAGGAATAAGAGTGCTACAGAGCACTTTGGCGAAATGTGCCGTGAAGACAAAATGCCTAGCCAGGTCTGACCTGAAGGGGCACTTGTGAGTATTTCTGTATGACAGAGCGCAAAGCACTACTGTGGGGGGTCCCTGGTGGTCTAGCGGTCAGGATTTGGCGCTCTCACCGCCACGGCCCGGGTTCGATTCCCAGTCAGGGAACTCCAGGGGCGTCTGCTTGGGATTCTTTTTTTTTTTTTTTTGTCTTTCCCTCCACTTCCCATTGTGACCCTTTTGGTTAGCTTCTGACTTTTGTGACCTAACCGATGTCCTCCCAGCATAGTTGTGCCCTCAGCTTACTTCTCACTCTTCAGTTTTTCACTCCTGGCCACTAAAACGAGCAACAGGGCATTTTCAAGTCAGCTGCACGACAACACAGACGTTCCACCTGCATGGGAGAACACAGCGCATTCAGCACGCAGACAGGTCCTATGCGGCCTCTCACAAGAAGGCAGAACGAGTCACGCTGATGTTTTGTTGACGGCGGGACTCTTCACGTTCACGTCTCGGAGGGTCATGGGCTTCTATGCCTCAAGAAGACAGCACCCAGCGTGGGGCTCCAACCCACGACTCTGAGATTAAGAGTCTCATGCTCTACCGACTGAGCTAGCCGGGCCAAGACACAGACGCGAGACCTCAGGACCGGCAACTTTCTGATCTGGTTCTTCTCTGAGAAATGCCTTCTGACTCTGAACCCCATAAAGCACAGCGGTGCTCTTGCTCTCGCCGTCTCCTTGCAAAGTCTCTGCTCCGGACAACCGCTAAGAGGCATCTACGTCGTGATCATTGAACATCAAAATCAAGGCGCTGTGCTCTTGCTCTCGCTGTCTCCTTGCAAGGTCTCTGCTCCGGACAACCGCTAAGAGGCATCTACGTCGTAATCGTTGAACATGAAAATCAAGCCGCTTGGTTGCATCTTTTCTTTGGCATAATTTTACTTCTCACATGCTGGTTGAATTATCAGCCAAATGTAGAGCTATTCAGACAGCGAAAACTCAGACTTTGTGGAATGTCACGCATTAGCTTGGTGTGTGAAACTACGGAATAATGGCAACTTGGTTTCACCGGTGTCTTGGTTTTGAAGCTTGGGCCAAAAGCGATAGGAGGGCATGTTTCCACTCGGTTTCGAACCGAGGACCTTTCGCGTGTGAGGTGAACGTGATAACCACTACACTATGGAAACAACTCACATTCAGCACCTTCCTCAACCAAAGGAAATTTTATTTAATCTGATAATTGTCAGTTGCTGATGAAATACCAGCAGCTGGCCTCCTTTGTAATGCCATCATGTCCACTTGCTAGCATCAGTTCTTTCTTCAGACGACTTTAACCAAGCACATGGAAACTGACTTGACCCCGGTATAAAATCTCTTCCTCGTACTACACAAGATTCAGAAACACAAAGCAACCGCTGTTTTCATAGCCCATCAGTTAACAAGACTCTTCTCACTATCATAATTGGATTGGTAAGGTATCGTTGCATTTCAGAAGGATCAATGATTTCACACTCAAATTCTGCAAGGTCTCTGCTTCGGACAACCGCTAAGAAGCATCTACGTTGTGATCATTGAACATCAAAATCAAGGCACTTGGTTGCATCTTTTCTTTGCATAATTTTATTTCTCACATGCTGTTTGGATTCTGAGCCAAATGTAGAACTATTCAGACAGCGAAAACTGACACTTTGTGGAACGTCACACATTGGGTCGGTGTGTGAGGAATAAGAGTGCTACAGAGCACTTTGGCGAAATGTGCCGTGAAGACAAAATGCCTAGCCAGGTCTGACCTGAAGGGGCACTTGTGAGTATTTCTGTATGACAGAGCGCAAAGCACTACTGTGGGGGGTCCCTGGTGGTCTAGCGGTCAGGATTTGGCGCTCTCACCGCCACGGCCCGGGTTCGATTCCCAGTCAGGGAACTCCAGGGGCGTCTGCTTGGGATTCTTTTTTTTTTTTTTTGTCTTTCCCTCCACTTCCCATTGTGACCCTTTTGGTTAGCTTCTGACTTTTGTGACCTAACCGATGTCCTCCCAGCATAGTTGTGCCCTCAGCTTACTTCTCACTCTTCAGTTTTTCACTCCTGGCCACTAAAACGAGCAACAGGGCATTTTCAAGTCAGCTGCACGACAACACAGACGTTCCACCTGCATGGGAGAACACAGCACATTCAGCAGGTCCTATGCGGCCTCTCACAAGAAGGCAGAACGAGTCACGCTGATGTTTTGTTGACGGCGGGACTCTTCATGTTCACGTCTCGGAGGGTCATGGGCTTCTATGCCTCAAGAAGACAGCACCCAGCGTGGGGCTCCAACCCACGACTCTGAGATTAAGAGTCTCATGCTCTACCGACTGAGCTAGCCGGGCCAAGACACAGACGCGAGACCTCAGGACCGGCAACTTTCTGATCTGGTTCTTCTCTGAGAAATGCCTTCTGACTCTGAACCCCATAAAGCACAGCGGTGCTCTTGCTCTCGCCGTCTCCTTGCAAAGTCTCTGCTCCGGACAACCGCTAAGAGGCATCTACGTCGTGATCATTGAACATCAAAATCAAGGCGCTGTGCTCTTGCTCTCGCTGTCTCCTTGCAAGGTCTCTGCTCCGGACAACCGCTAAGAGGCATCTACGTCGTAATCGTTGAACATGAAAATCAAGCCGCTTGGTTGCATCTTTTCTTTGGCATAATTTTACTTCTCACATGCTGGTTGAATTATCAGCCAAATGTAGAGCTATTCAGACAGCGAAAACTCAGACTTTGTGGAATGTCACGCATTAGCTCGGTGTGTGAAACTACGGAATAATGGCAACTTGGTTTCACCGGTGTCTTGGTTTTGAAGCTTGGGCCAAAAGCGATAGGCAGGCATGTTTCCACTCGGTTTCGAACCGAGGACCTTTCGCGTGTGAGGCGAACGTGATAACCACTACACTATGGAAACAACTCACATTCAGCACCTTCCTCAACCAAAGGAAATTTTATTTAATCTGATAATTGTCAGTGGCTGATGAAATACCAGCAGCTGGCCTCCTTTGTAATGCCATCATGTCCACTTGCTAGCATCAGTTCTTTCTTCAGACGACTTTAACCAAGCACATGGAAACTGACTTGACCCCGGTATAAAATCTCTTCCTCGTACTACACAAGATTCAGAAACACAAAGCAACCGCTGTTTTCATAGCCCATCAGTTAACAAGACTCTTCTCACTATCATAATTGGATTGGTAAGGTATCGTTGCATTTCAGAAGGATCAATGATTTCACACTCAAATTCTGCAAGGTCTCTGCTTCGGACAACCGCTAAGAAGCATCTACGTTGTGATCATTGAACATCAAAATCAAGGCACTTGGTTGCATCTTTTCTTTGCATAATTTTATTTCTCACATGCTGTTTGGATTCTGAGCCAAATGTAGAACTATTCAGACAGCGAAAACTGACACTTTGTGGAACGTCACACATTGGGTCGGTGTGTGAGGAATAAGAGTGCTACAGAGCACTTTGGCGAAATGTGCCGTGAAGACAAAATGCCTAGCCAGGTCTGACCTGAAGGGGCACTTGTGAGTATTTCTGTATGACAGAGCGCAAAGCACTACTGTGGGGGGTCCCTGGTGGTCTAGCGGTCAGGATTTGGCGCTCTCACCGCCACGGCCCGGGTTCGATTCCCAGTCAGGGAACTCCAGGGGCGTCTGCTTGGGATTCTTTTTTTTTTTTTTTGTCTTTCCCTCCACTTCCCATTGTGACCCTTTTGGTTAGCTTCTGACTTTTGTGACCTAACCGATGTCCTCCCAGCATAGTTGTGCCCTCAGCTTACTTCTCACTCTTCAGTTTTTCACTCCTGGCCACTAAAACGAGCAACAGGGCATTTTCAAGTCAGCTGCACGACAACACAGACGTTCCACCTGCATGGGAGAACACAGCACATTCAGCAGGTCCTATGCGGCCTCTCACAAGAAGGCAGAATGAGTCACGCTGATGTTTTGTTGACGGCGGGACTCTTCATGTTCACGTCTCGGAGGGTCATGGGCTTCTATGCCTCAAGAAGACAGCACCCAGCGTGGGGCTCCAACCCACGACTCTGAGATTAAGAGTCTCATGCTCTACCGACTGAGCTAGCCGGGCCAAGACACAGACGCGAGACCTCAGGACCGGCAACTTTCTGATCTGGTTCTTCTCTGAGAAATGCCTTCTGACTCTGAACCCCATAAAGCACAGCGGTGCTCTTGCTCTCGCCGTCTCCTTGCAAAGTCTCTGCTCCGGACAACCGCTAAGAGGCATCTACGTCGTGATCATTGAACATCAAAATCAAGGCGCTGTGCTCTTGCTCTCGCTGTCTCCTTGCAAGGTCTCTGCTCCGGACAACCGCTAAGAGGCATCTACGTCGTAATCGTTGAACATGAAAATCAAGCCGCTTGGTTGCATCTTTTCTTTGGCATAATTTTACTTCTCACATGCTGGTTGAATTATCAGCCAAATGTAGAGCTATTCAGACAGCGAAAACTCAGACTTTGTGGAATGTCACGCATTAGCTCGGTGTGTGAAACTACGGAATAATGGCAACTTGGTTTCACCGGTGTCTTGGTTTTGAAGCTTGGGCCAAAAGCGATAGGAGGGCATGTTTCCACTCGGTTTCGAACCGAGGACCTTTCGCGTGTGAGGTGAACGTGATAACCACTACACTATGGAAACAACTCACATTCAGCACCTTCCTCAACCAAAGGAAATTTTATTTAATCTGATAATTGTCAGTTGCTGATGAAATACCAGCAGCTGGCCTCCTTTGTAATGCCATCATGTCCACTTGCTAGCATCAGTTCTTTCTTCAGACGACTTTAACCAAGCACATGGAAACTGACTTGACCCCGGTATAAAATCTCTTCCTCGTACTACACAAGATTCAGAAACACAAAGCAACCGCTGTTTTCATAGCCCATCAGTTAACAAGACTCTTCTCACTATCATAATTGGATTGGTAAGGTATCGTTGCATTTCAGAAGGATCAATGATTTCACACTCAAATTCTGCAAGGTCTCTGCTTCGGACAACCGCTAAGAAGCATCTACGTTGTGATCATTGAACATCAAAATCAAGGCACTTGGTTGCATCTTTTCTTTGCATAATTTTATTTCTCACATGCTGTTTGGATTCTGAGCCAAATGTAGAACTATTCAGACAGCGAAAACTGACACTTTGTGGAACGTCACACATTGGGTCGGTGTGTGAGGAATAAGAGTGCTACAGAGCACTTTGGCGAAATGTGCCGTGAAGACAAAATGCCTAGCCAGGTCTGACCTGAAGGGGCACTTGTGAGTATTTCTGTATGACAGAGCGCAAAGCACTACTGTGGGGGGTCCCTGGTGGTCTAGCGGTCAGGATTTGGCGCTCTCACCGCCACGGCCCGGGTTCGATTCCCAGTCAGGGAACTCCAGGGGCGTCTGCTTGGGATTCTTTTTTTTTTTTTTTGTCTTTCCCTCCACTTCCCATTGTGACCCTTTTGGTTAGCTTCTGACTTTTGTGACCTAACCGATGTCCTCCCAGCATAGTTGTGCCCTCAGCTTACTTCTCACTCTTCAGTTTTTCACTCCTGGCCACTAAAACGAGCAACAGGGCATTTTCAAGTCAGCTGCACGACAACACAGACGTTCCACCTGCATGGGAGAACACAGCACATTCAGCAGGTCCTATGCGGCCTCTCACAAGAAGGCAGAACGAGTCACGCTGATGTTTTGTTGACGGCGGGACTCTTCATGTTCACGTCTCGGAGGGTCATGGGCTTCTATGCCTCAAGAAGACAGCACCCAGCGTGGGGCTCCAACCCACGACTCTGAGATTAAGAGTCTCATGCTCTACCGACTGAGCTAGCCGGGCCAAGACACAGACGCGAGACCTCAGGACCGGCAACTTTCTGATCTGGTTCTTCTCTGAGAAATGCCTTCTGACTCTGAACCCCATAAAGCACAGCGGTGCTCTTGCTCTCGCCGTCTCCTTGCAAAGTCTCTGCTCCGGACAACCGCTAAGAGGCATCTACGTCGTGATCATTGAACATCAAAATCAAGGCGCTGTGCTCTTGCTCTCGCTGTCTCCTTGCAAGGTCTCTGCTCCGGACAACCGCTAAGAGGCATCTACGTCGTAATCGTTGAACATGAAAATCAAGCCGCTTGGTTGCATCTTTTCTTTGGCATAATTTTACTTCTCACATGCTGGTTGAATTATGAGCCAAATGTAGAGCTATTCAGACAGCGAAAACTCAGACTTTGTGGAATGTCACGCATTAGCTCGGTGTGTGAAACTACGGAATAATGGCAACTTGGTTTCACCGGTGTCTTGGTTTTGAAGCTTGGGCCAAAAGCGATAGGCAGGCATGTTTCCACTCGGTTTCGAACCGAGGACCTTTCGCGTGTGAGGCGAACGTGATAACCACTACACTATGGAAACAACTCACATTCAGCACCTTCCTCAACCAAAGGAAATTTTATTTAATCTGATAATTGTCAGTGGCTGATGAAATACCAGCAGCTGGCCTCCTTTGTAATGCCATCATGTCCACTTGCTAGCATCAGTTCTTTCTTCAGACGACTTTAACCAAGCACATGGAAACTGACTTGACCCCGGTATAAAATCTCTTCCTCGTACTACACAAGATTCAGAAACACAAAGCAACCGCTGTTTTCATAGCCCATCAGTTAACAAGACTCTTCTCACTATCATAATTGGATTGGTAAGGTATCGTTGCATTTCAGAAGGATCAATGATTTCACACTCAAATTCTGCAAGGTCTCTGCTTCGGACAACCGCTAAGAAGCATCTACGTTGTGATCATTGAACATCAAAATCAAGGCACTTGGTTGCATCTTTTCTTTGCATAATTTTATTTCTCACATGCTGTTTGGATTCTGAGCCAAATGTAGAACTATTCAGACAGCGAAAACTGACACTTTGTGGAACGTCACACATTGGGTCGGTGTGTGAGGAATAAGAGTGCTACAGAGCACTTTGGCGAAATGTGCCGTGAAGACAAAATGCCTAGCCAGGTCTGACCTGAAGGGGCACTTGTGAGTATTTCTGTATGACAGAGCGCAAAGCACTACTGTGGGGGGTCCCTGGTGGTCTAGCGGTCAGGATTTGGCGCTCTCACCGCCACGGCCCGGGTTCGATTCCCAGTCAGGGAACTCCAGGGGCGTCTGCTTGGGATTCTTTTTTTTTTTTTTTGTCTTTCCCTCCACTTCCCATTGTGACCCTTTTGGTTAGCTTCTGACTTTTGTGACCTAACCGATGTCCTCCCAGCATAGTTGTGCCCTCAGCTTACTTCTCACTCTTCAGTTTTTCACTCCTGGCCACTAAAACGAGCAACAGGGCATTTTCAAGTCAGCTGCACGACAACACAGACGTTCCACCTGCATGGGAGAACACAGCACATTCAGCAGGTCCTATGCGGCCTCTCACAAGAAGGCAGAACGAGTCACGCTGATGTTTTGTTGACGGCGGGACTCTTCATGTTCACGTCTCGGAGGGTCATGGGCTTCTATGCCTCAAGAAGACAGCACCCAGCGTGGGGCTCCAACCCACGACTCTGAGATTAAGAGTCTCATGCTCTACCGACTGAGCTAGCCGGGCCAAGACACAGACGCGAGACCTCAGGACCGGCAACTTTCTGATCTGGTTCTTCTCTGAGAAATGCCTTCTGACTCTGAACCCCATAAAGCACAGCGGTGCTCTTGCTCTCGCCGTCTCCTTGCAAAGTCTCTGCTCCGGACAACCGCTAAGAGGCATCTACGTCGTGATCATTGAACATCAAAATCAAGGCGCTGTGCTCTTGCTCTCGCTGTCTCCTTGCAAGGTCTCTGCTCCGGACAACCGCTAAGAGGCATCTACGTCGTAATCGTTGAACATGAAAATCAAGCCGCTTGGTTGCATCTTTTCTTTGGCATAATTTTACTTCTCACATGCTGGTTGAATTATCAGCCAAATGTAGAGCTATTCAGACAGCGAAAACTCAGACTTTGTGGAATGTCACGCATTAGCTCGGTGTGTGAAACTACGGAATAATGGCAACTTGGTTTCACCGGTGTCTTGGTTTTGAAGCTTGGGCCAAAAGCGATAGGCAGGCATGTTTCCACTCGGTTTCGAACCGAGGACCTTTCGCGTGTGAGGCGAACGTGATAACCACTACACTATGGAAACAACTCACATTCAGCACCTTCCTCAACCAAAGGAAATTTTATTTAATCTGATAATTGTCAGTGGCTGATGAAATACCAGCAGCTGGCCTCCTTTGTAATGCCATCATGTCCACTTGCTAGCATCAGTTCTTTCTTCAGACGACTTTAACCAAGCACATGGAAACTGACTTGACCCCGGTATAAAATCTCTTCCTCGTACTACACAAGATTCAGAAACACAAAGCAACCGCTGTTTTCATAGCCCATCAGTTAACAAGACTCTTCTCACTATCATAATTGGATTGGTAAGGTATCGTTGCATTTCAGAAGGATCAATGATTTCACACTCAAATTCTGCAAGGTCTCTGCTTCGGACAACCGCTAAGAAGCATCTACGTTGTGATCATTGAACATCAAAATCAAGGCACTTGGTTGCATCTTTTCTTTGCATAATTTTATTTCTCACATGCTGTTTGGATTCTGAGCCAAATGTAGAACTATTCAGACAGCGAAAACTGACACTTTGTGGAACGTCACACATTGGGTCGGTGTGTGAGGAATAAGAGTGCTACAGAGCACTTTGGCGAAATGTGCCGTGAAGACAAAATGCCTAGCCAGGTCTGACCTGAAGGGGCACTTGTGAGTATTTCTGTATGACAGAGCGCAAAGCACTACTGTGGGGGGTCCCTGGTGGTCTAGCGGTCAGGATTTGGCGCTCTCACCGCCACGGCCCGGGTTCGATTCCCAGTCAGGGAACTCCAGGGGCGTCTGCTTGGGATTCTTTTTTTTTTTTTTTGTCTTTCCCTCCACTTCCCATTGTGACCCTTTTGGTTAGCTTCTGACTTTTGTGACCTAACCGATGTCCTCCCAGCATAGTTGTGCCCTCAGCTTACTTCTCACTCTTCAGTTTTTCACTCCTGGCCACTAAAACGAGCAACAGGGCATTTTCAAGTCAGCTGCACGACAACACAGACGTTCCACCTGCATGGGAGAACACAGCACATTCAGCAGGTCCTATGCGGCCTCTCACAAGAAGGCAGAACGAGTCACGCTGATGTTTTGTTGACGGCGGGACTCTTCATGTTCACGTCTCGGAGGGTCATGGGCTTCTATGCCTCAAGAAGACAGCACCCAGCGTGGGGCTCCAACCCACGACTCTGAGATTAAGAGTCTCATGCTCAACCGACTGAGCTAGCCGGGCCAAGACACAGACGCGAGACCTCAGGACCGGCAACTTTCTGATCTGGTTCTTCTCTGAGAAATGCCTTCTGACTCTGAACCCCATAAAGCACAGCGGTGCTCTTGCTCTCGCCGTCTCCTTGCAAAGTCTCTGCTCCGGACAACCGCTAAGAGGCATCTACGTCGTGATCATTGAACATCAAAATCAAGGCGCTGTGCTCTTGCTCTCGCTGTCTCCTTGCAAGGTCTCTGCTCCGGACAACCGCTAAGAGGCATCTACGTCGTAATCGTTGAACATGAAAATCAAGCCGCTTGGTTGCATCTTTTCTTTGGCATAATTTTACTTCTCACATGCTGGTTGAATTATCAGCCAAATGTAGAGCTATTCAGACAGCGAAAACTCAGACTTTATGGAATGTCACGCATTAGCTCGGTGTGTGAAACTACGGAATAATGGCAACTTGGTTTCACCGGTGTCTTGGTTTTGAAGCTTGGGCCAAAAGCGATAGGCAGGCATGTTTCCACTCGGTTTCGAACCGAGGACCTTTCGCGTGTGAGGCGAACGTGATAACCACTACACTATGGAAACAACTCACATTCAGCACCTTCCTCAACCAAAGGAAATTTTATTTAATCTGATAATTGTCAGTGGCTGATGAAATACCAGCAGCTGGCCTCCTTTGTAATGCCATCATGTCCACTTGCTAGCATCAGTTCTTTCTTCAGACGACTTTAACCAAGCACATGGAAACTGACTTGACCCCGGTATAAAATCTCTTCCTCGTACTACACAAGATTCAGAAACACAAAGCAACCGCTGTTTTCATAGCCCATCAGTTAACAAGACTCTTCTCACTATCATAATTGGATTGGTAAGGTATCGTTGCATTTCAGAAGGATCAATGATTTCACACTCAAATTCTGCAAGGTCTCTGCTTCGGACAACCGCTAAGAAGCATCTACGTTGTGATCATTGAACATCAAAATCAAGGCACTTGGTTGCATCTTTTCTTTGCATAATTTTATTTCTCACATGCTGTTTGGATTCTGAGCCAAATGTAGAACTATTCAGACAGCGAAAACTGACACTTTGTGGAACGTCACACATTGGGTCGGTGTGTGAGGAATAAGAGTGCTACAGAGCACTTTGGCGAAATGTGCCGTGAAGACAAAATGCCTAGCCAGGTCTGACCTGAAGGGGCACTTGTGAGTATTTCTGTATGACAGAGCGCAAAGCACTACTGTGGGGGGTCCCTGGTGGTCTAGCGGTCAGGATTTGGCGCTCTCACCGCCACGGCCCGGGTTCGATTCCCGGTCAGGGAACTCCAGGGGCGTCTGCTTGGGATTCTTTTTTTTTTTTTTTTTTTTTGTCTTTCCCTCCACTTCCCATTGTGACCCTTTTGGTTAGCTTCTGACTTTTGTGACCTAACCGATGTCCTCCCAGCATAGTTGTGCCCTCAGCTTACTTCTCACTCTTCAGTTTTTCACTCCTGGCCACTAAAACGAGCAACAGGGCATTTTCAAGTCAGCTGCACGACAACACAGACGTTCCACCTGCATGGGAGAACACAGCACATTCAGCAGGTCCTATGCGGCCTCTCACAAGAAGGCAGAACGAGTCACGCTGATGTTTTGTTGACGGCGGGACTCTTCATGTTCACGTCTCGGAGGGTCATGGGCTTCTATGCCTCAAGAAGACAGCACCCAGCGTGGGGCTCCAACCCACGACTCTGAGATTAAGAGTCTCATGCTCTACCGACTGAGCTAGCCGGGCCAAGACACAGACGCGAGACCTCAGGACCGGCAACTTTCTGATCTGGTTCTTCTCTGAGAAATGCCTTCTGACTCTGAACCCCATAAAGCACAGCGGTGCTCTTGCTCTCGCCGTCTCCTTGCAAAGTCTCTGCTCCGGACAACCGCTAAGAGGCATCTACGTCGTGATCATTGAACATCAAAATCAAGGCGCAGTGCTCTTCCTCTCGCTGTCTCCTTGCAAGGTCTCTGCTCCGGACAACCGCTAAGAGGCATCTACGTCGTAATCGTTGAACATGAAAATCAAGCCGCTTGGTTGCATCTTTTCTTTGGCATAATTTTACTTCTCACATGCTGGTTGAATTATGAGCCAAATGTAGAGCTATTCAGACAGCGAAAACTCAGACTTTGTGGAATGTCACGCATTAGCTCGGTGTGTGAAACTACGGAATAATGGCAACTTGGTTTCACCGGTGTCTTGGTTTTGAAGCTTGGGCCAAAAGCGATAGGCAGGCATGTTTCCACTCGGTTTCGAACCGAGGACCTTTCGCGTGTGAGGCGAACGTGATAACCACTACACTATGGAAACAACTCACATTCAGCACCTTCCTCAACCAAAGGAAATTTTATTTAATCTGATAATTGTCAGTGGCTGATGAAATACCAGCAGCTGGCCTCCTTTGTAATGCCATCATGTCCACTTGCTAGCATCAGTTCTTTCTTCAGACGACTTTAACCAAGCACATGGAAACTGACTTGACCCCGGTATAAAATCTCTTCCTCGTACTACACAAGATTCAGAAACACAAAGCAACCGCTGTTTTCATAGCCCATCAGTTAACAAGACTCTTCTCACTATCATAATTGGATTGGTAAGGTATCGTTGCATTTCAGAAGGATCAATGATTTCACACTCAAATTCTGCAAGGTCTCTGCTTCGGACAACCGCTAAGAAGCATCTACGTTGTGATCATTGAACATCAAAATCAAGGCACTTGGTTGCATCTTTTCTTTGCATAATTTTATTTCTCACATGCTGTTTGGATTCTGAGCCAAATGTAGAACTATTCAGACAGCGAAAACTGACACTTTGTGGAACGTCACACATTGGGTCGGTGTGTGAGGAATAAGAGTGCTACAGAGCACTTTGGCGAAATGTGCCGTGAAGACAAAATGCCTAGCCAGGTCTGACCTGAAGGGGCACTTGTGAGTATTTCTGTATGACAGAGCGCAAAGCACTACTGTGGGGGGTCCCTGGTGGTCTAGCGGTCAGGATTTGGCGCTCTCACCGCCACGGCCCGGGTTCGATTCCCGGTCAGGGAACTCCAGGGGCGTCTGCTTGGGATTCTTTTTTTTTTTTTTTTTTTTTTGTCTTTCCCTCCACTTCCCATTGTGACCCTTTTGGTTAGCTTCTGACTTTTGTGACCTAACCGATGTCCTCCCAGCATAGTTGTGCCCTCAGCTTACTTCTCACTCTTCAGTTTTTCACTCCTGGCCACTAAAACGAGCAACAGGGCATTTTCAAGTCAGCTGCACGACAACACAGACGTTCCACCTGCATGGGAGAACACAGCACATTCAGCAGGTCCTATGCGGCCTCTCACAAGAAGGCAGAACGAGTCACGCTGATGTTTTGTTGACGGCGGGACTCTTCATGTTCACGTCTCGGAGGGTCATGGGCTTCTATGCCTCAAGAAGACAGCACCCAGCGTGGGGCTCCAACCCACGACTCTGAGATTAAGAGTCTCATGCTCTACCGACTGAGCTAGCCAGGCCAAGACACAGACGCGAGACCTCAGGACCGGCAACTTTCTGATCTGGTTCTTCTCTGAGAAATGCCTTCTGACTCTGAACCCCATAAAGCACAGCGGTGCTCTTGCTCTCGCTGTCTCCTTGCAAAGTCTCTGCTCCGGACAACCGCTAAGAGGCATCTACGTCGTGATCATTGAACATCAAAATCAAGGCGCAGTGCTCTTCCTCTCGCTGTCTCCTTGCAAGGTCTCTGCTCCGGACAACCGCTAAGAGGCATCTACGTCGTAATCGTTGAACATGAAAATCAAGCCGCTTGGTTGCATCTTTTCTTTGGCATAATTTTACTTCTCACATGCTGGTTGAATTATGAGCCAAATGTAGAGCTATTCAGACAGCGAAAACTCAGACTTTGTGGAATGTCACGCATTAGCTCGGTGTGTGAAACTACGGAATAATGGCAACTTGGTTTCACCGGTGTCTTGGTTTTGAAGCTTGGGCCAAAAGCGATAGGCAGGCATGTTTCCACTCGGTTTCGAACCGAGGACCTTTCGCGTGTGAGGCGAACGTGATAACCACTACACTATGGAAACAACTCACATTCAGCACCTTCCTCAACCAAAGGAAATTTTATTTAATCTGATAATTGTCAGTGGCTGATGAAATACCAGCAGCTGGCCTCCTTTGTAATGCCATCATGTCCACTTGCTAGCATCAGTTTTTTCTTCAGACGACTTTAACCAAGCACATGGAAACTGACTTGACCCCGGTATAAAATCTCTTCCTCGTACTACACAAGATTCAGAAACACAAAGCAACCGCTGTTTTCATAGCCCATCAGTTAACAAGACTCTTCTCACTATCATAATTGGATTGGTAAGGTATCGTTGCATTTCAGAAGGATCAATGATTTCACACTCAAATTCTGCAAGGTCTCTGCTTCGGACAACCGCTAAGAAGCATCTACGTTGTGATCATTGAACATCAAAATCAAGGCACTTGGTTGCATCTTTTCTTTGCATAATTTTATTTCTCACATGCTGTTTGGATTCTGAGCCAAATGTAGAACTATTCAGACAGCGAAAACTGACACTTTGTGGAACGTCACACATTGGGTCGGTGTGTGAGGAATAAGAGTGCTACAGAGCACTTTGGCGAAATGTGCCGTGAAGACAAAATGCCTAGCCAGGTCTGACCTGAAGGGGCACTTGTGAGTATTTCTGTATGACAGAGCGCAAAGCACTACTGTGGGGGGTCCCTGGTGGTCTAGCGGTCAGGATTTGGCGCTCTCACCGCCACGGCCCGGGTTCGATTCCCGGTCAGGGAACTCCAGGGGCGTCTGCTTGGGATTCTTTTTTTTTTTTTTTTTTTTGTCTTTCCCTCCACTTCCCATTGTGACCCTTTTGGTTAGCTTCTGACTTTTGTGACCTAACCGATGTCCTCCCAGCATAGTTGTGCCCTCAGCTTACTTCTCACTCTTCAGTTTTTCACTCCTGGCCACTAAAACGAGCAACAGGGCATTTTCAAGTCAGCTGCACGACAACACAGACGTTCCACCTGCATGGGAGAACACAGCACATTCAGCAGGTCCTATGCGGCCTCTCACAAGAAGGCAGAACGAGTCACGCTGATGTTTTGTTGACGGCGGGACTCTTCATGTTCACGTCTCGGAGGGTCATGGGCTTCTATGCCTCAAGAAGACAGCACCCAGCGTGGGGCTCCAACCCACGACTCTGAGATTAAGAGTCTCATGCTCTACCGACTGAGCTAGCCAGGCCAAGACACAGACGCGAGACCTCAGGACCGGCAACTTTCTGATCTGGTTCTTCTCTGAGAAATGCCTTCTGACTCTGAACCCCATAAAGCACAGCGGTGCTCTTGCTCTCGCCGTCTCCTTGCAAAGTCTCTGCTCCGGACAACCGCTAAGAGGCATCTACGTCGTGATCATTGAACATCAAAATCAAGGCGCTGTGCTCTTGCTCTCGCTGTCTCCTTGCAAGGTCTCTGCTCCGGACAACCGCTAAGAGGCATCTACGTCGTAATCGTTGAACATGAAAATCAAGCCGCTTGGTTGCATCTTTTCTTTGGCATAATTTTACTTCTCACATGCTGGTTGAATTATCAGCCAAATGTAGAGCTATTCAGACAGCGAAAACTCAGACTTTGTGGAATGTCACGCATTAGCTCGGTGTGTGAAACTACGGAATAATGGCAACTTGGTTTCACCGGTGTCTTGGTTTTGAAGCTTGGGCCAAAAGCGATAGGCAGGCATGTTTCCACTCGGTTTCGAACCGAGGACCTTTCGCGTGTGAGGCGAACGTGATAACCACTACACTATGGAAACAACTCACATTCAGCACCTTCCTCAACCAAAGGAAATTTTATTTAATCTGATAATTGTCAGTGGCTGATGAAATACCAGCAGCTGGCCTCCTTTGTAATGCCATCATGTCCACTTGCTAGCATCAGTTCTTTCTTCAGACGACTTTAACCAAGCACATGGAAACTGACTTGACCCCGGTATAAAATCTCTTCCTCGTACTACACAAGATTCAGAAACACAAAGCAACCGCTGTTTTCATAGCCCATCAGTTAACAAGACTCTTCTCACTATCATAATTGGATTGGTAAGGTATCGTTGCATTTCAGAAGGATCAATGATTTCACACTCAAATTCTGCAAGGTCTCTGCTTCGGACAACCGCTAAGAAGCATCTACGTTGTGATCATTGAACATCAAAATCAAGGCACTTGGTTGCATCTTTTCTTTGCATAATTTTATTTCTCACATGCTGTTTGGATTCTGAGCCAAATGTAGAACTATTCAGACAGCGAAAACTGACACTTTGTGGAACGTCACACATTGGGTCGGTGTGTGAGGAATAAGAGTGCTACAGAGCACTTTGGCGAAATGTGCCGTGAAGACAAAATGCCTAGCCAGGTCTGACCTGAAGGGGCACTTGTGAGTATTTCTGTATGACAGAGCGCAAAGCACTACTGTGGGGGGTCCCTGGTGGTCTAGCGGTCAGGATTTGGCGCTCTCACCGCCACGGCCCGGGTTCGATTCCCGGTCAGGGAACTCCAGGGGCGTCTGCTTGGGATTCTTTTTTTTTTTTTTTTTTTTGTCTTTCCCTCCACTTCCCATTGTGACCCTTTTGGTTAGCTTCTGACTTTTGTGACCTAACCGATGTCCTCCCAGCATAGTTGTGCCCTCAGCTTACTTCTCACTCTTCAGTTTTTCACTCCTGGCCACTAAAACGAGCAACAGGGCATTTTCAAGTCAGCTGCACGACAACACAGACGTTCCACCTGCATGGGAGAACACAGCACATTCAGCAGGTCCTATGCGGCCTCTCACAAGAAGGCAGAACGAGTCACGCTGATGTTTTGTTGACGGCGGGACTCTTCATGTTCACGTCTCGGAGGGTCATGGGCTTCTATGCCTCAAGAAGACAGCACCCAGCGTGGGGCTCCAACCCACGACTCTGAGATTAAGAGTCTCATGCTCTACCGACTGAGCTAGCCAGGCCAAGACACAGACGCGAGACCTCAGGACCGGCAACTTTCTGATCTGGTTCTTCTCTGAGAAATGCCTTCTGACTCTGAACCCCATAAAGCACAGCGGTGCTCTTGCTCTCGCCGTCTCCTTGCAAAGTCTCTGCTCCGGACAACCGCTAAGAGGCATCTACGTCGTGATCATTGAACATCAAAATCAAGGCGCTGTGCTCTTGCTCTCGCTGTCTCCTTGCAAGGTCTCTGCTCCGGACAACCGCTAAGAGGCATCTATGTCGTAATCGTTGAACATGAAAATCAAGCCGCTTGGTTGCATCTTTTCTTTGGCATAATTTTACTTCTCACATGCTGGTTGAATTATGAGCCAAATGTAGAGCTATTCAGACAGCGAAAACTCAGACTTTGTGGAATGTCACGCATTAGCTCGGTGTGTGAAACTACGGAATAATGGCAACTTGGTTTCACCGGTGTCTTGGTTTTGAAGCTTGGGCCAAAAGCGATAGGCAGGCATGTTTCCACTCGGTTTCGAACCGAGGACTTTTCGCGTGTGAGGCGAACGTGATAACCACTACACTATGGAAACAACTCACATTCAGCACCTTCCTCAACCAAAGGAAATTTTATTTAATCTGATAATTGTCAGTGGCTGATGAAATACCAGCAGCTGGCCTCCTTTGTAATGCCATCATGTCCACTTGCTAGCATCAGTTCTTTCTTCAGACGACTTTAACCAAGCACATGGAAACTGACTTGACCCCGGTATAAAATCTCTTCCTCGTACTACACAAGATTCAGAAACACAAAGCAACCGCTGTTTTCATAGCCCATCAGTTAACAAGACTCTTCTCACTATCATAATTGGATTGGTAAGGTATCGTTGCATTTCAGAAGGATCAATGATTTCACACTCAAATTCTGCAAGGTCTCTGCTTCGGACAACCGCTAAGAAGCATCTACGTTGTGATCATTGAACATCAAAATCAAGGCACTTGGTTGCATGTTTTCTTTGCATAATTTTATTTCTCACATGCTGTTTGGATTCTGAGCCAAATGTAGAACTATTCAGACAGCGAAAACTGACACTTTGTGGAACGTCACACATTGGGTCGGTGTGTGAGGAATAAGAGTGCTACAGAGCACTTTGGCGAAATGTGCCGTGAAGACAAAATGCCTAGCCAGGTCTGACCTGAAGGGGCACTTGTGAGTATTTCTGTATGACAGAGCGCAAAGCACTACTGTGGGGGGTCCCTGGTGGTCTAGCGGTCAGGATTTGGCGCTCTCACCGCCACGGCCCGGGTTCGATTCCCGGTCAGGGAACTCCAGGGGCGTCTGCTTGGGATTCGTTTTTTTTTTTTTTTTTTTTGTCTTTCCCTCCACTTCCCATTGTGACCCTTTTGGTTAGCTTCTGACTTTTGTGACCTAACCGATGTCCTCCCAGCATAGTTGTGCCCTCAGCTTACTTCTCACTCTTCAGTTTTTCACTCCTGGCCACTAAAACGAGCAACAGGGCATTTTCAAGTCAGCTGCACGACAACACAGACGTTCCACCTGCATGGGAGAACACAGCACATTCAGCAGGTCCTATGCGGCCTCTCACAAGAAGGCAGAACGAGTCACGCTGATGTTTTGTTGACGGCGGGACTCTTCATGTTCACGTCTCGGAGGGTCATGGGCTTCTATGCCTCAAGAAGACAGCACCCAGCGTGGGGCTCCAACCCACGACTCTGAGATTAAGAGTCTCATGCTCTACCGACTGAGCTAGCCGGGCCAAGACACAGACGCGAGACCTCAGGACCGGCAACTTTCTGATCTGGTTCTTCTCTGAGAAATGCCTTCTGACTCTGAACCCCATAAAGCACAGCGGTGCTCTTGCTCTCGCCGTCTCCTTGCAAAGTCTCTGCTCCGGACAACCGCTAAGAGGCATCTACGTCGTGATAATTGAACATCAAAATCAAGGCGCTGTGCTCTTCCTCTCGCTGTCTCCTTGCAAGGTCTCTGCTCCGGACAACCGCTAAGAGGCATCTACGTCGTAATCGTTGAACATGAAAATCAAGCCGCTTGGTTGCATCTTTTCTTTGGCATAATTTTACTTCTCACATGCTGGTTGAATTATGAGCCAAATGTAGAGCTATTCAGACAGCGAAAACTCAGACTTTGTGGAATGTCACGCATTAGCTCGGTGTGTGAAACTACGGAATAATGGCAACTTGGTTTCACCGGTGTCTTGGTTTTGAAGCTTGGGCCAAAAGCGATAGGCAGGCATGTTTCCACTCGGTTTCGAACCGAGGACCTTTCGCGTGTGAGGCGAACGTGATAACCACTACACTATGGAAACAACTCACATTCAGCACCTTCCTCAACCAAAGGAAATTTTATTTAATCTGATAATTGTCAGTGGCTGATGAAATACCAGCAGCTGGCCTCCTTTGTAATGCCATCATGTCCACTTGCTAGCATCAGTTCTTTCTTCAGACGACTTTAACCAAGCACATGGAAACTGACTTGACCCCGGTATAAAATCTCTTCCTCGTACTACACAAGATTCAGAAACACAAAGCAACCGCTGTTTTCATAGCCCATCAGTTAACAAGACTCTTCTCACTATCATAATTGGATTGGTAAGGTATCGTTGCATTTCAGAAGGATCAATGATTTCACACTCAAATTCTGCAAGGTCTCTGCTTCGGACAACCGCTAAGAAGCATCTACGTTGTGATCATTGAACATCAAAATCAAGGCACTTGGTTGCATCTTTTCTTTGCATAATTTTATTTCTCACATGCTGTTTGGATTCTGAGCCAAATGTAGAACTATTCAGACAGCGAAAACTGACACTTTGTGGAACGTCACACATTGGGTCGGTGTGTGAGGAATAAGAGTGCTACAGAGCACTTTGGCGAAATGTGCCGTGAAGACAAAATGCCTTTCCAGGTCTGACCTGAAGGGGCACTTGTGAGTATTTCTGTATGACAGAGCGCAAAGCACTACTGTGGGGGGTCCCTGGTGGTCTAGCGGTCAGGATTTGGCGCTCTCACCGCCACGGCCCGGGTTCGATTCCCGGTCAGGGAACTCCAGGGGCGTCTGCTTGGGATTCTTTTTTTTTTTTTTTTTTTGTCTTTCCCTCCACTTCCCATTGTGACCCTTTTGGTTAGCTTCTGACTTTTGTGACCTAACCGATGTCCTCCCAGCATAGTTGTGCCCTCAGCTTACTTCTCACTCTTCAGTTTTTCACTCCTGGCCACTAAAACGAGCAACAGGGCATTTTCAAGTCAGCTGCACGACAACACAGACGTTCCACCTGCATGGGAGAACACAGCACATTCAGCAGGTCCTATGCGGCCTCTCACAAGAAGGCAGAACGAGTCACGCTGATGTTTTGTTGACGGCGGGACTCTTCATGTTCACGTCTCGGAGGGTCATGGGCTTCTATGCCTCAAGAAGACAGCACCCAGCGTGGGGCTCCAACCCACGACTCTGAGATTAAGAGTCTCATGCTCTACCGACTGAGCTAGCCGGGCCAAGACACAGACGCGAGACCTCAGGACCGGCAACTTTCTGATCTGGTTCTTCTCTGAGAAATGCCTTCTGACTCTGAACCCCATAAAGCACAGCGGTGCTCTTGCTCTCGCCGTCTCCTTGCAAAGTCTCTGCTCCGGACAACCGCTAAGAGGCATCTACGTCGTGATCATTGAACATCAAAATCAAGGCGCTGTGCTCTTGCTCTCGCTGTCTCCTTGCAAGGTCTCTGCTCCGGACAACCGCTAAGAGGCATCTACGTCGTAATCGTTGAACATGAAAATCAAGGCGCTTGGTTGCATCTTTTCTTTGGCATAATTTTACTTCTCACATGCTGGTTGAATTATGAGCCAAATGTAGAGCTATTCAGACAGCGAAAACTCAGACTTTGTGGAATGTCACGCATTAGCTCGGTGTGTGAAACTACGGAATAATGGCAACTTGGTTTCACCGGTGTCTTGGTTTTGAAGCTTGGGCCAAAAGCGATAGGCAGGCATGTTTCCACTCGGTTTCGAACCGAGGACCTTTCGCGTGTGAGGCGAACGTGATAACCACTACACTATGGAAACAACTCACATTCAGCACCTTCCTCAACCAAAGGAAATTTTATTTAATCTGATAATTGTCAGTGGCTGATGAAATACCAGCAGCTGGCCTCCTTTGTAATGCCATCATGTCCACTTGCTAGCATCAGTTCTTTCTTCAGACGACTTTAACCAAGCACATGGAAACTGACTTGACCCCGGTATAAAATCTCTTCCTCGTACTACACAAGATTCAGAAACACAAAGCAACCGCTGTTTTCATAGCCCATCAGTTAACAAGACTCTTCTCACTATCATAATTGGATTGGTAAGGTATCGTTGCATTTCAGAAGGATCAATGATTTCACACTCAAATTCTGCAAGGTCTCTGCTTCGGACAACCGCTAAGAAGCATCTACGTTGTGATCATTGAACATCAAAATCAAGGCACTTGGTTGCATCTTTTCTTTGCATAATTTTATTTCTCACATGCTGTTTGGATTCTGAGCCAAATGTAGAACTATTCAGACAGCGAAAACTGACACTTTGTGGAACGTCACACATTGGGTCGGTGTGTGAGGAATAAGAGTGCTACAGAGCACTTTGGCGAAATGTGCCGTGAAGACAAAATGCCTAGCCAGGTCTGACCTGAAGGGGCACTTGTGAGTATTTCTGTATGACAGAGCGCAAAGCACTACTGTGGGGGGTCCCTGGTGGTCTAGCGGTCAGGATTTGGCGCTCTCACCGCCACGGCCCGGGTTCGATTCCCGGTCAGGGAACTCCAGGGGCGTCTGCTTGGGATTCTTTTTTTTTTTTTTTTTTTGTCTTTCCCTCCACTTCCCATTGTGACCCTTTTGGTTAGCTTCTGACTTTTGTGACCTAACCGATGTCCTCCCAGCATAGTTGTGCCCTCAGCTTACTTCTCACTCTTCAGTTTTTCACTCCTGGCCACTAAAACGAGCAACAGGGCATTTTCAAGTCAGCTGCACGACAACACAGACGTTCCACCTGCATGGGAGAACACAGCACATTCAGCAGGTCCTATGCGGCCTCTCACAAGAAGGCAGAACGAGTCACGCTGATGTTTTGTTGACGGCGGGACTCTTCATGTTCACGTCTCGGAGGGTCATGGGCTTCTATGCCTCAAGAAGACAGCACCCAGCGTGGGGCTCCAACCCACGACTCTGAGATTAAGAGTCTCATGCTCTACCGACTGAGCTAGCCGGGCCAAGACACAGACGCGAGACCTCAGGACCGGCAACTTTCTGATCTGGTTCTTCTCTGAGAAATGCCTTCTGACTCTGAACCCCATAAAGCACAGCGGTGCTCTTGCTCTCGCCGTCTCCTTGCAAAGTCTCTGCTCCGGACAACCGCTAAGAGGCATCTACGTCGTGATCATTGAACATCAAAATCAAGGCGCTGTGCTCTTGCTCTCGCTGTCTCCTTGCAAGGTCTCTGCTCCGGACAACCGCTAAGAGGCATCTATGTCGTAATCGTTGAACATGAAAATCAAGCCGCTTGGTTGCATCTTTTCTTTGGCATAATTTTACTTCCCACATGCTGGTTGAATTATGAGCCAAATGTAGAGCTATTCAGACAGCGAAAACTCAGACTTTGTGGAATGTCACGCATTAGCTCGGTGTGTGAAACTACGGAATAATGGCAACTTGGTTTCACCGGTGTCTTGGTTTTGAAGCTTGGGCCAAAAGCGATAGGCAGGTATGTTTCCAGTCGGTTTCGAACCGAGGACCTTTCGCGTGTGAGGCGACCGTGATAACCACTACACTATGGAATCAACTCACATTCAGCACCTTCCTCAACCAAAGGAAATTTTATTTAATCTGATAATTGTCAGTGGCTGATGAAATACCAGCAGCTGGCCTCCTTTGTAATGCCATCATGTCCACTTGCTAGCATCAGTTCTTTCTTCAGACGACTTTAATCAAGCACATGGAAACTGACTTGACCCCGGTATAAAATCTCTTCCTCGTACTACACAAGATTCAGAAACACAAAGCAACCGCTGTTTTCATAGCCCATCAGTTAACAAGACTCTTCTCACTATCATAATTGGATTGGTAAGGTATCGTTGCATTTCAGAAGGATCAATGATTTCACACTCAAATTCTGCAAGGTCTCTGCTTCGGACAACCGCTAAGAAGCATCTACGTTGTGATCATTGAACATCAAAATCAAGGCACTTGGTTGCATCTTTTCTTTGCATAATTTTATTTCTCACATGCTGTTTGGATTCTGAGCCAAATGTAGAACTATTCATACAGCGAAAACTGACACTTTGTGGAACGTCACACATTGGGTCGGTGTGTGAGGAATAAGAGTGCTACAGAGCACTTTGGCGAAATGTGCCGTGAAGACAAAATGCCTAGCCAGGTCTGACCTGAAGGGGCACTTGTGAGTATTTCTGTATGACAGAGCGCAAAGCACTACTGTGGGGGGTCCCTGGTGGTCTAGCGGTCAGGATTTGGCGCTCTCACCGCCACGGCCCGGGTTCGATTCCCGGTCAGGGAACTCCAGGGGCGTCTGCTTGGGATTCTTTTTTTTTTTTTTTTTTTATCTTTCCCTCCACTTCCCATTGTGACCCTTTTGGTTAGCTTCTGACTTTTGTGACCTAACCGATGTCCTCCCAGCATAGTTGTGCCCTCAGCTTACTTCTCATTCTTCAGTTTTTCACTCCTGGCCACTAAAACGAGCAACAGGGCATTTTCAAGTCAGCTGCACGACAACACAGACGTTCCACCTGCATGGGAGAACACAGCACATTCAGCAGGTCCTATGCGGCCTCTCACAAGAAGGCAGAACGAGTCACGCTGATGTTTTGTTGACGGCGGGACTCTTCATGTTCACGTCTCGGAGGGTCATGGGCTTCTATGCCTCAAGAAGACAGCACCCAGCGTGGGGCTCCAACCCACGACTCTGAGATTAAGAGTCTCATGCTCTACCGACTGAGCTAGCCGGGCCAAGACACAGACGCGAGACCTCAGGACCGGCAACTTTCTGATCTGGTTCTTCTCTGAGAAATGCCTTCTGACTCTGAACCCCATAAAGCACAGCGGTGCTCTTGCTCTCGCCGTCTCCTTGCAAAGTCTCTGCTCCGGACAACCGCTAAGAGGCATCTACGTCGTGATCATTGAACATCAAAATCAAGGCGCTGTGCTCTTGCTCTCGCTGTCTCCTTGCAAGGTCTCTGCTTCGGACAACCGCTAAGAGGCATCTACGTCGTAATCGTTGAACATGAAAATCAAGCCGCTTGGTTGCATCTTTTCTTTGGCATAATTTTACTTCTCACATGCTGGTTGAATTATGAGCCAAATGTAGAGCTATTCAGACAGCGAAAACTCAGACTTTGTGGAATGTCACGCATTAGCTCGGTGTGTGAAACTACGGAATAATGGCAACTTGGTTTCACCGGTGTCTTGGTTTTGAAGCTTGGGCCAAAAGCGATAGGCAGGTATGTTTCCAGTCGGTTTCGAACCGAGGACCTTTCGCGTGTGAGGCGAACGTGATAACCACTACACTATGGAATCAACTCACATTCAGCACCTTCCTCAACCAAAGGAAATTTTATTTAATCTGATAATTGTCAGTGGCTGATGAAATACCAGCAGCTGGCCTCCTTTGTAATGCCATCATGTCCACTTGCTAGCATCAGTTCTTTCTTCAGACGACTTTAATCAAGCACATGGAAACTGACTTGACCCCGGTATAAAATCTCTTCCTCGTACTACACAAGATTCAGAAACACAAAGCAACCGCTGTTTTCATAGCCCATCAGTTAACAAGACTCTTCTCACTATCATAATTGGATTGGTAAGGTATCGTTGCATTTCAGAAGGATCAATGATTTCACACTCAAATTCTGCAAGGTCTCTGCTTCGGACAACCGCTAAGAAGCATCTACGTTGTGATCATTGAACATCAAAATCAAGGCACTTGGTTGCATCTTTTCTTTGCATAATTTTATTTCTCACATGCTGTTTGGATTCTGAGCCAAATGTAGAACTATTCATACAGCGAAAACTGACACTTTGTGGAACGTCACACATTGGGTCGGTGTGTGAGGAATAAGAGTGCTACAGAGCACTTTGGCGAAATGTGCCGTGAAGACAAAATGCCTAGCCAGGTCTGACCTGAAGGGGCACTTGTGAGTATTTCTGTATGACAGAGCGCAAAGCACTACTGTGGGGGGTCCCTGGTGGTCTAGCGGTCAGGATTTGGCGCTCTCACCGCCACGGCCCGGGTTCGATTCCCGGTTAGGGAACTCCAGGGGCGTCTGCTTGGGATTCTTTTTTTTTTTTTTTTTTTATCTTTCCCTCCACTTCCCATTGTGACCCTTTTGGTTAGCTTCTGACTTTTGTGACCTAACCGATGTCCTCCCAGCATAGTTGTGCCCTCAGCTTACTTCTCATTCTTCAGTTTTTCACTCCTGGCCACTAAAACGAGCAACAGGGCATTTTCAAGTCAGCTGCACGACAACACAGACGTTCCACCTGCATGGGAGAACACAGCACATTCAGCAGGTCCTATGCGGCCTCTCACAAGAAGGCAGAACGAGTCACGCTGATGTTTTGTTGACGGCGGGACTCTTCATGTTCACGTCTCGGAGGGTCATGGGCTTCTATGCCTCAAGAAGACAGCACCCAGCGTGGGGCTCCAACCCACGACTCTGAGATTAAGAGTCTCATGCTCTACCGACTGAGCTAGCCGGGCCAAGACACAGACGCGAGACCTCAGGACCGGCAACTTTCTGATCTGGTTCTTCTCTGAGAAATGCCTTCTGACTCTGAACCCCATAAAGCACAGCGGTGCTCTTGCTCTCGCCGTCTCCTTGCAAAGTCTCTGCTCCGGACAACCGCTAAGAGGCATCTACGTCGTGATCATTGAACATCAAAATCAAGGCGCTGTGCTCTTGCTCTCGCTGTCTCCTTGCAAGGTCTCTGCTTCGGACAACCGCTAAGAGGCATCTACGTCGTAATCGTTGAACATGAAAATCAAGCCGCTTGGTTGCATCTTTTCTTTTGCATAATTTTACTTCTCACATGCTGGTTGAATTATGAGCCAAATGTAGAGCTATTCAGACAGCGAAAACTCAGACTTTGTGGAATGTCACGCATTAGCTCGGTGTGTGAAACTACGGAATAATGGCAACTTGGTTTCACCGGTGTCTTGGTTTTGAAGCTTGGGCCAAAAGCGATAGGCAGGTATGTTTCCAGTCGGTTTCGAACCGAGGACCTTTCGCGTGTGAGGCGAACGTGATAACCACTACACTATGGAAACAACTCACATTCAGCACCTTCCTCAACCAAAGGAAATTTTATTTAATCTGATAATTGTCAGTGGCTGATGAAATACCAGCAGCTGGCCTCCTTTGTAATGCCATCATGTCCACTTGCTAGCATCAGTTCTTTCTTCAGACGACTTTAATCAAGCACATGGAAACTGACTTGACCCCGGTATAAAATCTCTTCCTCGTACTACACAAGATTCAGAAACACAAAGCAACCGCTGTTTTCATAGCCCATCAGTTAACAAGACTCTTCTCACTATCATAATTGGATTGGTAAGGTATCGTTGCATTTCAGAAGGATCAATGATTTCACACTCAAATTCTGCAAGGTCTCTGCTTCGGACAACTGCTAAGAAGCATCTACGTTGTGATCATTGAACATCAAAATCAAGGCACTTGGTTGCATCTTTTCTTTGCATAATTTTATTTCTCACATGCTGTTTGGATTCTGAGCCAAATGTAGAACTATTCAGACAGCGAAAACTGACACTTTGTGGAACGTCACACATTGGGTCGGTGTGTGAGGAATAAGAGTGCTACAGAGCACTTTGGCGAAATGTGCCGTGAAGACAAAATGCCTAGCCAGGTCTGACCTGAAGGGGCACTTGTGAGTATTTCTGTATGACAGAGCGCAAAGCACTACTGTGGGGGGTCCCTGGTGGTCTAGCGGTCAGGATTTGGCGCTCTCACCGCCACGGCCCGGGTTCGATTCCCAGTCAGGGAACTCCAGGGGCGTCTGCTTGGGATTCTTTTTTTTTTTTTTTATCTTTCCCTCCACTTCCCATTGTGACCCTTTTGGTTAGCTTCTGACTTTTGTGACCTAACCGATGTCCTCCCAGCATAGTTGTGCCCTCAGCTTACTTCTCATTCTTCAGTTTTTCACTCCTGGCCACTAAAACGAGCAACAGGGCATTTTCAAGTCAGCTGCACGACAACACAGACGTTCCACCTGCATGGGAGAACACAGCACATTCAGCAGGTCCTATGCGGCCTCTCACAAGAAGGCAGAACGAGTCACGCTGATGTTTTGTTGACGGCGGGACTCTTCATGTTCACGTCTCGGAGGGTCATGGGCTTCTATGCCTCAAGAAGACAGCACCCAGCGTGGGGCTCCAACCCACGACTCTGAGATTAAGAGTCTCATGCTCTACCGACTGAGCTAGCCGGGCCAAGACACAGACGCGAGACCTCAGGACCGGCAACTTTCTGATCTGGTTCTTCTCTGAGAAATGCCTTCTGACTCTGAACCCCATAAAGCACAGCGGTGCTCTTGCTCTCGCCGTCTCCTTGCAAAGTCTCTGCTCCGGACAACCGCTAAGAGGCATCTACGTCGTGATCATTGAACATCAAAATCAAGGCGCTGTGCTCTTGCTCTCGCTGTCTCCTTGCAAGGTCTCTGCTCCGGACAACCGCTAAGAGGCATCTACGTCGTAATCGTTGAACATGAAAATCAAGCCGCTTGGTTGCATCTTTTCTTTGGCATAATTTTACTTCTCACATGCTGGTTGAATTATGAGCCAAATGTAGAGCTATTCAGACAGCGAAAACTCAGACTTTGTGGAATGTCACGCATTAGCTCGGTGTGTGAAACTACGGAATAATGGCAACTTGGTTTCACCGGTGTCTTGGTTTTGAAGCTTGGGCCAAAAGTGATAGGCAGGTATGTTTCCACTCGGTTTCGAACCGAGGACCTTTCGCGTGTGAGGCGAACGTGATAACCACTACACTATGGAAACAACTCACATTCAGTATCTTCCTCAACCAAAGGAAATTTTATTTAATCTGATAATTGTCAGTGGCTGATGAAATACCAGCAGCTGGCCTCCTTTGTAATGCCATCATGTCCACTTGCTAGCATCAGTTCTTTCTTCAGACGACTTTAATCAAGCACATGGAAACTGACTTGACCCCGGTATAAAATCTCTTCCTCGTACTACACAAGATTCAGAAACACAAAGCAACCGCTGTTTTCATAGCCCATCAGTTAACAAGACTCTTCTCACTATCATAATTGGATTGGTAAGGTATCGTTGCATTTCAGAAGGATCAATGATTTCACACTCAAATTCTGCAAGGTCTCTGCTTCGGACAACCGCTAAGAAGCATCTACGTTGTGATCATTGAACATCAAAATCAAGGCACTTGGTTGCATCTTTTCTTTGCATAATTTTATTTCTCACATGCTGTTTGGATTCTGAGCCAAATGTAGAACTATTCAGACAGCGAAAACTGACACTTTGTGGAACGTCACACATTGGGTCGGTGTGTGAGGAATAAGAGTGCTACAGAGCACTTTGGCGAAATGTGCCGTGAAGACAAAATGCCTAGCCAGGTCTGACCTGAAGGGGCACTTGTGAGTATTTCTGTATGACAGAGCGCAAAGCACTACTGTGGGGGGTCCCTGGTGGTCTAGCGGTCAGGATTTGGCGCTCTCACCGCCACGGCCCGGGTTCGATTCCCAGTCAGGGAACTCCAGGGGCGTCTGCTTGGGATTCTTTTTTTTTTTTTTTTTTTATCTTTCCCTCCACTTCCCATTGTGACCCTTTTGGTTAGCTTCTGACTTTTGTGACCTAACCGATGTCCTCCCAGCATAGTTGTGCCCTCAGCTTACTTCTCATTCTTCAGTTTTTCACTCCTGGCCACTAAAACGAGCAACAGGGCATTTTCAAGTCAGCTGCACGACAACACAGACGTTCCACCTGCATGGGAGAACACAGCACATTCAGCAGGTCCTATGCGGCCTCTCACAAGAAGGCAGAACGAGTCACGCTGATGTTTTGTTGACGGCGGGACTCTTCATGTTCACGTCTCGGAGGGTCATGGGCTTCTATGCCTCAAGAAGACAGCACCCAGCGTGGGGCTCCAACCCACGACTCTGAGATTAAGAGTCTCATGCTCTACCGACTGAGCTAGCCGGGCCAAGACACAGACGCGAGACCTCAGGACCGGCAACTTTCTGATCTGGTTCTTCTCTGAGAAATGCCTTCTGACTCTGAACCCCATAAAGCACAGCGGTGCTCTTGCTCTCGCCGTCTCCTTGCAAAGTCTCTGCTCCGGACAACCGCTAAGAGGCATCTACGTCGTGATCATTGAACATCAAAATCAAGGCGCTGTGCTCTTGCTCTCGCTGTCTCCTTGCAAGGTCTCTGCTCCGGACAACCGCTAAGAGGCATCTACGTCGTAATCGTTGAACATGAAAATCAAGCCGCTTGGTTGCATCTTTTCTTTGGCATAATTTTACTTCTCACATGCTGGTTGAATTATGAGCCAAATGTAGAGCTATTCAGACAGCGAAAACTCAGACTTTGTGGAATGTCACGCATTAGCTCGGTGTGTGAAACTACGGAATAATGGCAACTTGGTTTCACCGGTGTCTTGGTTTTGAAGCTTGGGCCAAAAGCGATAGGCAGGCATGTTTCCACTCGGTTTCGAACCGAGGACCTTTCGCGTGTGAGGCGAACGTGATAACCACTACACTATGGAAACAACTCACATTCAGCACCTTCCTCAACCAAAGGAAATTTTATTTAATCTGATAATTGTCAGTGGCTGATGAAATACCAGCAGCTGGCCTCCTTTGTAATGCCATCATGTCCACTTGCTAGCATCAGTTCTTTCTTCAGACGACTTTAATCAAGCACATGGAAACTGACTTGATCCCGGTATAAAATCTCTTCCTCGTACTACACAAGATTCAGAAACACAAAGCAACCGCTGTTTTCATAGCCCATCAGTTAACAAGACTCTTCTCACTATCATAATTGGATTGGTAAGGTATCGTTGCATTTCAGAAGGATCAATGATTTCACACTCAAATTCTGCAAGGTCTCTGCTTCGGACAACCGCTAAGAAGCATCTACGTTGTGATCATTGAACATCAAAATCAAGGCACTTGGTTGCATCTTTTCTTTGCATAATTTTATTTCTCACATGCTGTTTGGATTCTGAGCCAAATGTAGAACTATTCAGACAGCGAAAACTGACACTTTGTGGAACGTCACACATTGGGTCGGTGTGTGAGGAATAAGAGTGCTACAGAGCACTTTGGCGAAATGTGCCGTGAAGACAAAATGCCTAGCCAGGTCTGACCTGAAGGGGCACTTGTGAGTATTTCTGTATGACAGAGCGCAAAGCACTACTGTGGGGGGTCCCTGGTGGTCTAGCGGTCAGGATTTGGCGCTCTCACCGCCACGGCCCGGGTTCGATTCCCGGTCAGGGAACTCCAGGGGCGTCTGCTTGGGATTCTTTTTTTTTTTTTTTTTTTATCTTTCCCTCCACTTCCCATTGTGACCCTTTTGGTTAGCTTCTGACTTTTGTGACCTAACCGATGTCCTCCCAGCATAGTTGTGCCCTCAGCTTACTTCTCATTCTTCAGTTTTTCACTCCTGGCCACTAAAACGAGCAACAGGGCATTTTCAAGTCAGCTGCACGACAACACAGACGTTCCACCTGCATGGGAGAACACAGCACATTCAGCAGGTCCTATGCGGCCTCTCACAAGAAGGCAGAACGAGTCACGCTGATGTTTTGTTGACGGCGGGACTCTTCATGTTCACGTCTCGGAGGGTCATGGGCTTCTATGCCTCAAGAAGACAGCACCCAGCGTGGGGCTCCAACCCACGACTCTGAGATTAAGAGTCTCATGCTCTACCGACTGAGCTAGCCGGGCCAAGACACAGACGCGAGACCTCAGGACCGGCAACTTTCTGATCTGGTTCTTCTCTGAGAAATGCCTTCTGACTCTGAACCCCATAAAGCACAGCGGTGCTCTTGCTCTCGCCGTCTCCTTGCAAAGTCTCTGCTCCGGACAACCGCTAAGAGGCATCTACGTCGTGATCATTGAACATCAAAATCAAGGCGCTGTGCTCTTGCTCTCGCTGTCTCCTTGCAAGGTCTCTGCTCCGGACAACCGCTAAGAGGCATCTACGTCGTAATCGTTGAACATGAAAATCAAGCCGCTTGGTTGCATCTTTTCTTTGGCATAATTTTACTTCTCACATGCTGGTTGAATTATGAGCCAAATGTAGAGCTATTCAGACAGCGAAAACTCAGACTTTGTGGAATGTCACGCATTAGCTCGGTGTGTGAAACTACGGAATAATGGCAACTTGGTTTCACCGGTGTCTTGGTTTTGAAGCTTGGGCCAAAAGCGATAGGCAGGTATGTTTCCACTCGGTTTCGAACCGAGGACCTTTCGCGTGTGAGGCGAACGTGATAACCACTACACTATGGAAACAACTCACATTCAGCACCTTCCTCAACCAAAGGAAATTTTATTTAATCTGATAATTGTCAGTGGCTGATGAAATACCAGCAGCTGGCCTCCTTTGTAATGCCATCATGTCCACTTGCTAGCATCAGTTCTTTCTTCAGACGACTTTAATCAAGCACATGGAAACTGATTTGACCACGGTATAAAATCTCTTCCTCGTACTACACAAGATTCAGAAACACAAAGCAACCGCTGTTTTCATAGCCCATCAGTTAACAAGACTCTTCTCACTATCATAATTGGATTGGTAAGGTATCGTTGCATTTCAGAAGGATCAATGATTTCACACTCAAATTCTGCAAGGTCTCTGCTTCGGACAACCGCTAAGAAGCATCTACGTTGTGATCATTGAACATCAAAATCAAGGCACTTGGTTGCATCTTTTCTTTGCATAATTTTATTTCTCACATGCTGTTTGGATTCTGAGCCAAATGTACAACTATTCAGACAGCGAAAACTGACACTTTGTGGAACGTCACACATTGGGTCGGTGTGTGAGGAATAAGAGTGCTACAGAGCACTTTGGCGAAATGTGCCGTGAAGACAAAATGCCTAGCCAGGTCTGACCTGAAGGGGCACTTGTGAGTATTTCTGTATGACAGAGCGCAAAGCACTACTGTGGGGGGTCCCTGGTGGTCTAGCGGTCAGGATTTGGCGCTCTCACCGCCACGGCCCGGGTTCGATTCCTGGTCAGGGAACTCCAGGGGCGTCTGCTTGGGATTCTTTTTTTTTTTTTTTTTTTTTATCTTTCCCTCCACTTCCCATTGTGACCCTTTTGGTTAGCTTCTGACTTTTGTGACCTAACCGATGTCCTCCCAGCATAGTTGTGCCCTCAGCTTACTTCTCACTCTTCAGTTTTTCACTCCTGGCCACTAAAACGAGCAACAGGGCATTTTCAAGTCAGCTGCACGACAACACAGACGTTCCACCTGCATGGGAGAACACAGCACATTCAGCAGGTCCTATGCGGCCTCTCACAAGAAGGCAGAACGAGTCACGCTGATGTTTTGTTGACGGCGGGACTCTTCATGTTCACGTCTCGGAGGGTCATGGGCTTCTATGCCTCAAGAAGACAGCACCCAGCGTGGGGCTCCAACCCACGACTCTGAGATTAAGAGTCTCATGCTCTACCGACTGAGCTAGCCAGGCCAAGACACAGACGCGAGACCTCAGCACCGGCAACTTTCTGATCTGGTTCTTCTCTGAGAAATGCCTTCTGACTCTGAACCCCATAAAGCACAGCGGTGCTCTTGCTCTCGCCGTCTCCTTGCAAAGTCTCTGCTCCGGACAACCGCTAAGAGGCATCTACGTCGTGATCATTGAACATCAAAATCAAGGCGCTGTGCTCTTGCTCTCGCTGTCTCCTTGCAAGGTCTCTGCTCCGGACAACCGCTAAGAGGCATCTACGTCGTAATCGTTGAACATGAAAATCAAGCCGCTTGGTTGCATCTTTTCTTTGGCATAATTTTACTTCTCACATGCTGGTTGAATTATCAGCCAAATGTAGAGCTATTCAGACAGCGAAAACTCAGACTTTGTGGAATGTCACGCATTAGCTCGGTGTGTGAAACTACGGAATAATGGCAACTTGGTTTCACCGGTGTCTTGGTTTTGAAGCTTGGGCCAAAAGCGATAGGCAGGCATGTTTCCACTCGGTTTCGAACCGAGGACCTTTCGCGTGTGAGGCGAACGTGATAACCACTACACTATGGAAACAACTCACATTCAGCACCTTCCTCAACCAAAGGAAATTTTATTTAATCTGATAATTGTCAGTGGCTGATGAAATACCAGCAGCTGGCCTCCTTTGTAATGCCATCATGTCCACTTGCTAGCATCAGTTCTTTCTTCAGACGACTTTAATCAAGCACATGGAAACTGACTTGATCCCGGTATAAAATCTCTTCCTCGTACTACACAAGATTCAGAAACACAAAGCAACCGCTGTTTTCATAGCCCATCAGTTAACAAGACTCTTCTCACTATCATAATTGGATTGGTAAGGTATCGTTGCATTTCAGAAGGATCAATGATTTCACACTCAAATTCTGCAAGGTCTCTGCTTCGGACAACCGCTAAGAAGCATCTACGTTGTGATCATTGAACATCAAAATCAAGGCACTTGGTTGCATCTTTTCTTTGCATAATTTTATTTCTCACATGCTGTTTGGATTCTGAGCCAAATGTAGAACTATTCAGACAGCGAAAACTGACACTTTGTGGAACGTCACACATTGGGTCGGTGTGTGAGGAATAAGAGTGCTACAGAGCACTTTGGCGAAATGTGCCGTGAAGACAAAATGCCTAGCCAGGTCTGACCTGAAGGGGCACTTGTGAGTATTTCTGTATGACAGAGCGCAAAGCACTACTGTGGGGGGTCCCTGGTGGTCTAGCGGTCAGGATTTGGCGCTCTCACCGCCACAGCCCGGGTTTGATTCCCGGTCAGGGAACTCCAGGGGCGTCTGCTTGGGATTCTTTTTTTTTTTTTTTTTTTATCTTTCCCTCCACTTCCCATTGTGACCCTTTTGGTTAGCTTCTGACTTTTGTGACCTAACCGATGTCCTCCCAGCATAGTTGTGCCCTCAGCTTACTTCTCATTCTTCAGTTTTTCACTCCTGGCCACTAAAACGAGCAACAGGGCATTTTCAAGTCAGCTGCACGACAACACAGACGTTCCACCTGCATGGGAGAACACAGCACATTCAGCAGGTCCTATGCGGCCTCTCACAAGAAGGCAGAACGAGTCACGCTGATGTTTTGTTGACGGCGGGACTCTTCATGTTCACTTCTCGGAGGGTCATGGGCTTCTATGCCTCAAGAAGACAGCACCCAGCGTGGGGCTCCAACCCACGACTCTGAGATTAAGAGTCTCATGCTCTACCGACTGAGCTAGCCGGGCCAAGACACAGACGCGAGACCTCAGGACCGGCAACTTTCTGATCTGGTTCTTCTCTGAGAAATGCCTTCTGACTCTGAACCCCATAAAGCACAGCGGTGCTCTTGCTCTCGCCGTCTCCTTGCAAAGTCTCTGCTCCGGACAACCGCTAAGAGGCATCTACGTCGTGATCATTGAACATCAAAATCAAGGCGCTGTGCTCTTGCTCTCGCTGTCTCCTTGCAAGGTCTCTGCTCCGGACAACCGCTAAGAGGCATCTACGTCGTAATCGTTGAACATGAAAATCAAGCCGCTTGGTTGCATCTTTTCTTTGGCATAATTTTACTTCTCACATGCTGGTTGAATTATGAGCCAAATGTAGAGCTATTCAGACAGCGAAAACTCAGACTTTGTGGAATGTCACGCATTAGCTCGGTGTGTGAAACTACGGAATAATGGCAACTTGGTTTCACCGGTGTCTTGGTTTTGAAGCTTGGGCCAAAAGCTATAGGCAGGCATGTTTCCACTCGGTTTCGAACCGAGGACCTTTCGCGTGTGAGGTGAACGTGATAACCACTACACTATGGAAACAACTCACATTCAGCACCTTCCTCAACCAAAGGAAATTTTATTTAATCTGATAATTGTCAGTGGCTGATGAAATACCAGCAGCTGGCCTCCTTTGTAATGCCATCATGTCCACTTGCTAGCATCAGTTCTTTCTTCAGACGACTTTAATCAAGCACATGGAAACTGACTTGATCCCGGTATAAAATCTCTTCCTCGTACTACACAAGATTCAGAAACACAAAGCAACCGCTGTTTTCATAGCCCATCAGTTAACAAGACTCTTCTCACTATCATAATTGAATTGGTAAGGTATCGTTGCATTTCAGAAGGATCAATGATTTCACACTCAAATTCTGCAAGGTCTCTGCTTCGGACAACCGCTAAGAAGCATCTACGTTGTGATCATTGAACATCAAAATCAAGGCACTTGGTTGCATCTTTTCTTTGCATAATTTTATTTCTCACATGCTGTTTGGATTCTGAGCCAAATGTACAACTATTCAGACAGCGAAAACTGACACTTTGTGGAACGTCACACATTGGGTCGGTGTGTGAGGAATAAGAGTGCTACAGAGCACTTTGGCGAAATGTGCCGTGAAGACAAAATGCCTAGCCAGGTCTGACCTGAAGGGGCACTTGTGAGTATTTCTGTATGACAGAGCGCAAAGCACTACTGTGGGGGGTCCCTGGTGGTCTAGCGGTCAGGATTTGGCGCTCTCACCGCCACGGCCCAGGTTCGATTCCCGGTCAGGGAACTCCAGGGGCGTCTGCTTGGGATTCTTTTTTTTTTTTTTTTTTTTTTGTCTTTCCCTCCACTTCCCATTGTGACCCTTTTGGTTAGCTTCTGACTTTTGTGACCTAACCGATGTCCTCCCAGCATAGTTGTGCCCTCAGCTTACTTCTCATTCTTCAGTTTTTCACTCCTGGCCACTAAAACGAGCAACAGGGCATTTTCAAGTCAGCTGCACGACAACACAGACGTTCCACCTGCATGGGAGAACACAGCACATTCAGCAGGTCCTATGCGGCCTCTCACAAGAAGGCAGAACGAGTCACGCTGATGTTTTGTTGACGGCGGGACTCTTCATGTTCACGTCTCGGAGGGTCATGGGCTTCTATGCCTCAAGAAGACAGCACCCAGCGTGGGGCTCCAACCCACGACTCTGAGATTAAGAGTCTCATGCTCTACCGACTGAGCTAGCCGGGCCAAGACACAGACGCGAGACCTCAGGACCGGCAACTTTCTGATCTGGTTCTTCTCTGAGAAATGCCTTCTGACTCTGAACCCCATAAAGCACAGCGGTGCTCTTGCTCTCGCCGTCTCCTTGCAAAGTCTCTGCTCCGGACAACCGCTAAGAGGCATCTACGTCGTGATCATTGAACATCAAAATCAAGGCGCTGTGCTCTTGCTCTCGCTGTCTCCTTGCAAGGTCTCTGCTCCGGACAACCGCTAAGAGGCATCTACGTCGTAATCGTTGAACATGAAAATCAAGCCGCTTGGTTGCATCTTTTCTTTGGCATAATTTTACTTCTCACATGCTGGTTGAATTATGAGCCAAATGTAGAGCTATTCAGACAGCGAAAACTCAGACTTTGTGGAATGTCACGCATTAGCTCGGTGTGTGAAACTACGGAATAATGGCAACTTGGTTTCACCGGTGTCTTGGTTTTGAAGCTTGGGCCAAAAGCGATAGGCAGGCATGTTTCCACTCGGTTTCGAACCGAGGACCTTTCGCGTGTGAGGCGAACGTGATAACCACTACACTATGGAAACAACTCACATTCAGCACCTCCCTCAACCAAAGGAAATTTTATTTAATCTGATAATTGTCAGTGGCTGATGAAATACCAGCAGCTGGCCTCCTTTGTAATGCCATCATGTCCACTTGCTAGCATCAGTTCTTTCTTCAGACGACTTTAATCAAGCACATGGAAACTGACTTGATCCCGGTATAAAATCTCTTCCTCGTACTACACAAGATTCAGAAACACAAAGCAACCGCTGTTTTCATAGCCCATCAGTTAACAAGACTCTTCTCACTATCATAATTGAATTGGTAAGGTATCGTTGCATTTCAGAAGGATCAATGATTTCACACTCAAATTCTGCAAGGTCTCTGCTTCGGACAACCGCTAAGAAGCATCTACGTTGTGATCATTGAACATCAAAATCAAGGCACTTGGTTGCATCTTTTCTTTGCATAATTTTATTTCTCACATGCTATTTGGATTCTGAGCCAAATGTAGAACTATTCAGACAGCGAAAACTGACACTTTGTGGAACGTCACACATTGGGTCGGTGTGTGAGGAATAAGAGTGCTACAGAGCACTTTGGCGAAATGTGCCGTGAAGACAAAATGCCTAGCCAGGTCTGACCTGAAGGGGCACTTGTGAGTATTTCTGTATGACAGAGCGCAAAGCACTACTGTGGGGGGTCCCTGGTGGTCTAGCTGTCAGGATTTGGCGCTCTCACCGCCACGGCCCAGGTTCGATTCCCGGTCAGGGAACTCCAGGGGCGTCTGCTTGGGATTCTTTTTTTTTTTTTTTTTTTTTGTCTTTCCCTCCACTTCCCATTGTGACCCTTTTGGTTAGCTTCTGACTTTTGTGACCTAACCGATGTCCTCCCAGCATAGTTGTGCCCTCAGCTTACTTCTCATTCTTCAGTTTTTCACTCCTGGCCACTAAAACGAGCAACAGGGCATTTTCAAGTCAGCTGCACGACAACACAGACGTTCCACCTGCATGGGAGAACACAGCACATTCAGCAGGTCCTATGCGGCCTCTCACAAGAAGGCAGAACGAGTCACGCTGATGTTTTGTTGACGGCGGGACTCTTCATGTTCACGTCTCGGAGGGTCATGGGCTTCTATGCCTCAAGAAGACAGCACCCAGCGTGGGGCTCCAACCCACGACTCTGAGATTAAGAGTCTCATGCTCTACCGACTGAGCTAGCCGGGCCAAGACACAGACGCGAGACCTCAGGACCGGCAACTTTCTGATCTGGTTCTTCTCTGAGAAATGCCTTCTGACTCTGAACCCCATAAAGCACAGCGGTGCTCTTGCTCTCGCCGTCTCCTTGCAAAGTCTCTGCTCCGGACAACCGCTAAGAGGCATCTACGTCGTGATCATTGAACATCAAAATCAAGGCGCTGTGCTCTTGCTCTCGCTGTCTCCTTGCAAGGTCTCTGCTCCGGACAACCGCTAAGAGGCATCTATGTCGTAATCGTTGAACATGAAAATCAAGCCGCTTGGTTGCATCTTTTCTTTGGCATAATTTTACTTCTCACATGCTGGTTGAATTATGAGCCAAATGTAGAGCTATTCAGACAGCGAAAACTCAGACTTTGTGGAATGTCACGCATTAGCTCGGTGTGTGAAACTACGGAATAATGGCTACTTGGTTTCACCGGTGTCTTGGTTTTGAAGCTTGGGCCAAAAGCGATAGGCAGGCATGTTTCCACTCGGTTTCGAACCGAGGACCTTTCGCGTGTGAGGCGAACGTGATAACCACTACACTATGGAAACAACTCACATTCAGCACCTTCCTCAACCAAAGGAAATTTTATTTAATCTGATAATTGTCAGTGGCTGATGAAATACCAGCAGCTGGCCTCCTTTGTAATGCCATCATGTCCACTTGCTAGCATCAGTTCTTTCTTCAGACGACTTTAACCAAGCACATGGAAACTGACTTGACCCCGGTATAAAATCTCTTCCTCGTACTACACAAGATTCAGAAACACAAAGCAACCGCTGTTTTCATAGCCCATCAGTTAACAAGACTCTTCTCACTATCATAATTGGATTGGTAAGGTATCGTTGCATTTCAGAAGGATCAATGATTTCACACTCAAATTCTGCAAGGTCTCTGCTTCGGACAACCGCTAAGAAGCATCTACGTTGTGATCATTGAACATCAAAATCAAGGCACTTGGTTGCATCTTTTCTTTGCATAATTTTATTTCTCACATGCTGTTTGGATTCTGAGCCAAATGTAGAACTATTCAGACAGCGAAAACTGACACTTTGTGGAACGTCACACATTGGGTCGGTGTGTGAGGAATAAGAGTGCTACAGAGCACTTTGGCGAAATGTGCCGTGAAGACAAAATGCCTAGCCAGGTCTGACCTGAAGGGGCACTTGTGAGTATTTCTGTATGACAGAGCGCAAAGCACTACTGTGGGGGGTCCCTGGTGGTCTAGCGGTCAGGATTTGGCGCTCTCACCGCCACGGCCCAGGTTCGATTCCCGGTCAGGGAACTCCAGGGGCGTCTGCTTGGGATTCTTTTTTTTTTTTTTTTTTTTTTGTCTTTCCCTCCACTTCCCATTGTGACCCTTTTGGTTAGCTTCTGACTTTTGTGACCTAACCGATGTCCTCCCAGCATAGTTGTGCCCTCAGCTTACTTCTCATTCTTCAGTTTTTCACTCCTGGCCACTAAAACGAGCAACAGGGCATTTTCAAGTCAGCTGCACGACAACACAGACGTTCCACCTGCATGGGAGAACACAGCACATTCAGCAGGTCCTATGCGGCCTCTCTCAAGAAGGCAGAACGAGTCACGCTGATGTTTTGTTGACGGCGGGACTCTTCATGTTCACGTCTCGGAGGGTCATGGGCTTCTATGCCTCAAGAAGACAGCACCCAGCGTGGGGCTCCAACCCACGACTCTGAGATTAAGAGTCTCATGCTCTACCGACTGAGCTAGCCGGGCCAAGACACAGACGCGAGACCTCAGGACCGGCAACTTTCTGATCTGGTTCTTCTCTGAGAAATGCCTTCTGACTCTGAACCCCATAAAGCACAGCGGTGCTCTTGCTCTCGCCGTCTCCTTGCAAAGTCTCTGCTCCGGACAACCGCTAAGAGGCATCTACGTCGTGATCATTGAACATCAAAATCAAGGCGCTGTGCTCTTGCTCTCGCTGTCTCCTTGCAAGGTCTCTGCTCCGGACAACCGCTAAGAGGCATCTACGTCGTAATCGTTGAACATGAAAATCAAGCCGCTTGGTTGCATCTTTTCTTTGGCATAATTTTACTTCTCACATGCTGGTTGAATTATGAGCCAAATGTAGAGCTATTCAGACAGCGAAAACTCAGACTTTGTGGAATGTCACGCATTAGCTCGGTGTGTGAAACTACGGAATAATGGCAACTTGGTTTCACCGGTGTCTTGGTTTTGAAGCTTGGGCCAAAAGCGATAGGCAGGCATGTTTCCACTCGGTTTCGAACCGAGGACCTTTCGCGTGTGAGGCGAACGTGATAACCACTACACTATGGAAACAACTCACATTCAGCACCTCCCTCAACCAAAGGAAATTTTATTTAATCTGATAATTGTCAGTGGCTGATGAAATACCAGCAGCTGGCCTCCTTTGTAATGCCATCATGTCCACTTGCTAGCATCAGTTCTTTCTTCAGACGACTTTAATCAAGCACATGGAAACTGACTTGATCCCGGTATAAAATCTCTTCCTCGTACTACACAAGATTCAGAAACACAAAGCAACCGCTGTTTTCATAGCCCATCAGTTAACAAGACTCTTCTCACTATCATAATTGAATTGGTAAGGTATCGTTGCATTTCAGAAGGATCAATGATTTCACACTCAAATTCTGCAAGGTCTCTGCTTCGGACAACCGCTAAGAAGCATCTACGTTGTGATCATTGAACATCAAAATCAAGGCACTTGGTTGCATCTTTTCTTTGCATAATTTTATTTCTCACATGCTGTTTGGATTCTGAGCCAAATGTAGAACTATTCAGACAGCGAAAACTGACACTTTGTGGAACGTCACACATTGGGTCGGTGTGTGAGGAATAAGAGTGCTACAGAGCACTTTGGCGAAATGTGCCGTGAAGACAAAATGCCTAGCCAGGTCTGACCTGAAGGGGCACTTGTGAGTATTTCTGTATGACAGAGCGCAAAGCACTACTGTGGGGGGTCCCTGGTGGTCTAGCGGTCAGGATTTGGCGCTCTCACCGCCACGGCCCAGGTTCGATTCCCGGTCAGGGAACTCCAGGGGCGTCTGCTTGGGATTCTTTTTTTTTTTTTTTTTTTTTGTCTTTCCCTCCACTTCCCATTGTGACCCTTTTGGTTAGCTTCTGACTTTTGTGACCTAACCGATGTCCTCCCAGCATAGTTGTGCCCTCAGCTTACTTCTCATTCTTCAGTTTTTCACTCCTGGCCACTAAAACGAGCAACAGGGCATTTTCAAGTCAGCTGCACGACAACACAGACGTTCCACCTGCATGGGAGAACACAGCACATTCAGCAGGTCCTATGCGGCCTCTCTCAAGAAGGCAGAACGAGTCACGCTGATGTTTTGTTGACGGCGGGACTCTTCATGTTCACGTCTCGGAGGGTCATGGGCTTCTATGCTTCAAGAAGACAGCACCCAGCGTGGGGCTCCAACCCACGACTCTGAGATTAAGAGTCTCATGCTCTACCGACTGAGCTAGCCGGGCCAAGACACAGACGCGAGACCTCAGGACCGGCAACTTTCTGATCTGGTTCTTCTCTGAGAAATGCCTTCTGACTCTGAACCCCATAAAGCACAGCGGTGCTCTTGCTCTCGCCGTCTCCTTGCAAAGTCTCTGCTCCGGACAACCGCTAAGAGGCATCTACGTCGTGATCATTGAACATCAAAATCAAGGCGCTGTGCTCTTGCTCTCGCTGTCTCCTTGCAAGGTCTCTGCTCCGGACAACCGCTAAGAGGCATCTACGTCGTAATCGTTGAACATGAAAATCAAGCCGCTTGGTTGCATCTTTTCTTTGGCATAATTTTACTTCTCACATGCTGGTTGAATTATGAGCCAAATGTAGAGCTATTCAGACAGCGAAAACTCAGACTTTGTGGAATGTCACGCATTAGCTCGGTGTGTGAAACTACGGAATAATGGCAACTTGGTTTCACCGGTGTCTTGGTTTTGAAGCTTGGGCCAAAAGCGATAGGCAGGCATGTTTCCACTCGGTTTCGAACCGAGGACCTTTCGCGTGTGAGGCGAACGTGATAACCACTACACTATGGAAACAACTCACATTCAGCACCTCCCTCAACCAAAGGAAATTTTATTTAATCTGATAATTGTCAGTGGCTGATGAAATACCAGCAGCTGGCCTCCTTTGTAATGCCATCATGTCCACTTGCTAGCATCAGTTCTTTCTTCAGACGACTTTAATCAAGCACATGGAAACTGACTTGATCCCGGTATAAAATCTCTTCCTCGTACTACACAAGATTCAGAAACACAAAGCAACCGCTGTTTTCATAGCCCATCAGTTAACAAGACTCTTCTCACTATCATAATTGAATTGGTAAGGTATCGTTGCATTTCAGAAGGATCAATGATTTCACACTCAAATTCTGCAAGGTCTCTGCTTCGGACAACCGCTAAGAAGCATCTACGTTGTGATCATTGAACATCAAAATCAAGGCACTTGGTTGCATCTTTTCTTTGCATAATTTTATTTCTCACATGCTATTTGGATTCTGAGCCAAATGTAAAACTATTCAGACAGCGAAAACTGACACTTTGTGGAACGTCACACATTGGGTCGGTGTGTGAGGAATAAGAGTGCTACAGAGCACTTTGGCGAAATGTGCCGTGAAGACAAAATGCCTAGCCAGGTCTGACCTGAAGGGGCACTTGTGAGTATTTCTGTATGACAGAGCGCAAAGCACTACTGTGGGGGGTCCCTGGTGGTCTAGCGGTCAGGATTTGGCGCTCTCACCGCCACGGCCCAGGTTCGATTCCCGGTCAGGGAACTCCAGGGGCGTCTGCTTGGGATTCTTTTTTTTTTTTTTTTTTTTTGTCTTTCCCTCCACTTCCCATTGTGACCCTTTTGGTTAGCTTCTGACTTTTGTGACCTAACCGATGTCCTCCCAGCATAGTTGTGCCCTCAGCTTACTTCTCATTCTTCAGTTTTTCACTCCTGGCCACTAAAACGAGCAACAGGGCATTTTCAAGTCAGCTGCACGACAACACAGACGTTCCACCTGCATGGGAGAACACAGCACATTCAGCAGGTCCTATGCGGCCTCTCTCAAGAAGGCAGAACGAGTCACGCTGATGTTTTGTTGACGGCGGGACTCTTCATGTTCACGTCTCGGAGGGTCATGGGCTTCTATGCCTCAAGAAGACAGCACCCAGCGTGGGGCTCCAACCCACGACTCTGAGATTAAGAGTCTCATTCTCTACCGACTGAGCTAGCCGGGCCAAGACACAGACGCGAGACCTCAGGACCGGCAACTTTCTGATCTGGTTCTTCTCTGAGAAATGCCTTCTGACTCTGAACCCCATAAAGCACAGCGGTGCTCTTGCTCTCGCCGTCTCCTTGCAAAGTCTCTGCTCCGGACAACCGCTAAGAGGCATCTACGTCGTGATCATTGAACATCAAAATCAAGGCGCTGTGCTCTTGCTCTCGCTGTCTCCTTGCAAGGTCTCTGCTCCGGACAACCGCTAAGAGGCATCTACGTCGTAATCGTTGAACATGAAAATCAAGCCGCTTGGTTGCATCTTTTCTTTGGCATAATTTTACTTCTCACATGCTGGTTGAATTATGAGCCAAATGTAGAGCTATTCAGACAGCGAAAACTCAGACTTTGTGGAATGTCACGCATTAGCTCGGTGTGTGAAACTACGGAATAATGGCAACTTGGTTTCACCGGTGTCTTGGTTTTGAAGCTTGGGCCAAAAGTGATAGGCAGGCATGTTTCCACTCGGTTTCGAACCGAGGACCTTTCGCGTGTGAGGCGAACGTGATAACCACTACACTATGGAAACAACTCACATTCAGCACCTCCCTCAACCAAAGGAAATTTTATTTAATCTGATAATTGTCAGTGGCTGATGAAATACCAGCAGCTGGCCTCCTTTGTAATGCCATCATGTCCACTTGCTAGCATCAGTTCTTTCTTCAGACGACTTTAATCAAGCACATGGAAACTGACTTGATCCCGGTATAAAATCTCTTCCTCGTACTACACAAGATTCAGAAACACAAAGCAACCGCTGTTTTCATAGCCCATCAGTTAACAAGACTCTTCTCACTATCATAATTGGATTGGTAAGGTATCGTTGCATTTCAGAAGGATCAATGATTTCACACTCAAATTCTGCAAGGTCTCTGCTTCGGACAACCGCTAAGAAGCATCTACGTTGTGATCATTGAACATCAAAATCAAGGCACTTGGTTGCATCTTTTCTTTGCATAATTTTATTTCTCACATGCTGTTTGGATTCTGAGCCAAATGTAGAACTATTCAGACAGCGAAAACTGACACTTTGTGGAACGTCACACATTGGGTCGGTGTGTGAGGAATAAGAGTGCTACAGAGCACTTTGGCGAAATGTGCCGTGAAGACAAAATGCCTAGCCAGGTCTGACCTGAAGGGGCACTTGTGAGTATTTCTGTATGACAGAGCGCAAAGCACTACTGTGGGGGGTCCCTGGTGGTCTAGCGGTCAGGATTTGGCGCTCTCACCGCCACGGCCCGGGTTCGATTCCCGGTCAGGGAACTCCAGGGGCGTCTGCTTGGGATTCTTTTTTTTTTTTTTTTTTTATCTTTCCCTCCACTTCCCATTGTGACCCTTTTGGTTAGCTTCTGACTTTTGTGACCTAACCGATGTCCTCCCAGCATAGTTGTGCCCTCAGCTTACTTCTCATTCTTCAGTTTTTCACTCCTGGCCACTAAAACGAGCAACAGGGCATTTTCAAGTCAGCTGCACGACAACACAGACGTTCCACCTGCATGGGAGAACACAGCACATTCAGCAGGTCCTATGCGGCCTCTCACAAGAAGGCAGAACGAGTCACGCTGATGTTTTGTTGACGGCGGGACTCTTCATGTTCACGTCTCGGAGGGTCATGGGCTTCTATGCCTCAAGAAGACAGCACCCAGCGTGGGGCTCCAACCCACGACTCTGAGATTAAGAGTCTCATGCTCTACCGACTGAGCTAGCCGGGCCAAGACACAGACGCGAGACCTCAGGACCGGCAACTTTCTGATCTGGTTCTTCTCTGAGAAATGCCTTCTGACTCTGAACCCCATAAAGCACAGCGGTGCTCTTGCTCTCGCCGTCTCCTTGCAAAGTCTCTGCTCCGGACAACCGCTAAGAGGCATCTACGTCGTGATCATTGAACATCAAAATCAAGGCGCTGTGCTCTTGCTCTCGCTGTCTCCTTGCAAGGTCTCTGCTCCGGACAACCGCTAAGAGGCATCTACGTCGTAATCGTTGAACATGAAAATCAAGCCGCTTGGTTGCATCTTTTCTTTGGCATAATTTTACTTCTCACATGCTGGTTGAATTATGAGCCAAATGTAGAGCTATTCAGACAGCGAAAACTCAGACTTTGTGGAATGTCACGCATTAGCTCGGTGTGTGAAACTACGGAATAATGGCAACTTGGTTTCACCGGTGTCTTGGTTTTGAAGCTTGGGCCAAAAGCGATAGGCAGGCATGTTTCCACTCGGTTTCGAACCGAGGACCTTTCGCGTGTGAGGCGAACGTGATAACCACTACACTATGGAAACAACTCACATTCAGCACCTTCCTCAACCAAAGGAAATTTTATTTAATCTGATAATTGTCAGTGGCTGATGAAATACCAGCAGCTGGCCTCCTTTGTAATGCCATCATGTCCACTTGCTAGCATCAGTTCTTTCTTCAGACGACTTTAATCAAGCACATGGAAACTGACTTGATCCCGGTATAAAATCTCTTCCTCGTACTACACAAGATTCAGAAACACAAAGCAACCGCTGTTTTCATAGCCCATCAGTTAACAAGACTCTTCTCACTATCATAATTGAATTGGTAAGGTATCGTTGCATTTCAGAAGGATCAATGATTTCACACTCAAATTCTGCAAGGTCTCTGCTTCGGACAACCGCTAAGAAGCATCTACGTTGTGATCATTGAACATCAAAATCAAGGCACTTGGTTGCATCTTTTCTTTGCATAATTTTATTTCTCACATGCTGTTTGGATTCTGAGCCAAATGTAGAACTATTCAGACAGCGAAAACTGACACTTTGTGGAACGTCACACATTGGGTCGGTGTGTGAGGAATAAGAGTGCTACAGAGCACTTTGGCGAAATGTGCCGTGAAGACAAAATGCCTAGCCAGGTCTGACCTGAAGGGGCACTTGTGAGTATTTCTGTATGACAGAGCGCAAAGCACTACTGTGGGGGGTCCCTGGTGGTCTAGCGGTCAGGATTTGGCGCTCTCAGCGCCACGGCCCGGGTTCGATTCCCGGTCAGGGAACTCCAGGGGCGTCTGCTTGGGATTCTTTTTTTTTTTTTTTTTTTATCTTTCCCTCCACTTCCCATTGTGACCCTTTTGGTTAGCTTCTGACTTTTGTGACCTAACCGATGTCCTCCCAGCATAGTTGTGCCCTCAGCTTACTTCTCATTCTTCAGTTTTTCACTCCTGGCCACTAAAACGAGCAACAGGGCATTTTCAAGTCAGCTGCACGACAACACAGACGTTCCACCTGCATGGGAGAACACAGCACATTCAGCAGGTCCTATGCGGCCTCTCACAAGAAGGCAGAACGAGTCACGCTGATGTTTTGTTGACGGCGGGACTCTTCATGTTCACGTCTCGGAGGGTCATGGGCTTCTATGCCTCAAGAAGACAGCACCCAGCGTGGGGCTCCAACCCACGACTCTGAGATTAAGAGTCTCATGCTCTACCGACTGAGCTAGCCGGGCCAAGACACAGACGCGAGACCTCAGGACCGGCAACTTTCTGATCTGGTTCTTCTCTGAGAAATGCCTTCTGACTCTGAACCCCATAAAGCACAGCGGTGCTCTTGCTCTCGCCGTCTCCTTGCAAAGTCTCTGCTCCGGACAACCGCTAAGAGGCATCTACGTCGTGATCATTGAACATCAAAATCAAGGCGCTGTGCTCTTGCTCTCGCTGTCTCCTTGCAAGGTCTCTGCTCCGGACAACCGCTAAGAGGCATCTACGTCGTAATCGTTGAACATGAAAATCAAGCCGCTTGGTTGCATCTTTTCTTTGGCATAATTTTACTTCTCACATGCTGGTTGAATTATGAGCCAAATGTAGAGCTATTCAGACAGCGAAAACTCAGACTTTGTGGAATGTCACGCATTAGCTCGGTGTGTGAAACTACGGAATAATGGCAACTTGGTTTCACCGGTGTCTTGGTTTTGAAGCTTGGGCCAAAAGTGATAGGCAGGTATGTTTCCACTCGGTTTCGAACCGAGGACCTTTCGCGTGTGAGGCGAACGTGATAACCACTACACTATGGAAACAACTCACATTCAGCATCTTCCTCAACCAAAGGAAATTTTATTTAATCTGATAATTGTCAGTGGCTGATGAAATACCAGCAGCTGGCCTCCTTTGTAATGCCATCATGTCCACTTGCTAGCATCAGTTCTTTCTTCAGACGACTTTAATCAAGCACATGGAAACTGACTTGATCCCGGTATAAAATCTCTTCCTCGTACTACACAAGATTCAGAAACACAAAGCAACCGCTGTTTTCATAGCCCATCAGTTAACAAGACTCTTCTCACTATCATAATTGGATTGGTAAGGTATCGTTGCATTTCAGAAGGATCAATGATTTCACACTCAAATTCTGCAAGGTCTCTGCTTCGGACAACCGCTAAGAAGCATCTACGTTGTGATCATTGAACATCAAAATCAAGGCACTTGGTTGCATCTTTTCTTTGCATAATTTTATTTCTCACATGCTGTTTGGATTCTGAGCCAAATGTAGAACTATTCAGACAGCGAAAACTGACACTTTGTGGAACGTCACACATTGGGTCGGTGTGTGAGGAATAAGAGTGCTACAGAGCACTTTGGCGAAATGTGCCGTGAAGACAAAATGCCTAACCAGGTCTGACCTGAAGGGGCACTTGTGAGTATTTCTGTATGACAGAGCGCAAAGCACTACTGTGGGGGGTCCCTGGTGGTCTAGCGGTCAGGATTTGGCGCTCTCACCGCCACGGCCCGGGTTCGATTCCCGGTCAGGGAACTCCAGGGGCGTCTGCTTGGGATTCTTTTTTTTTTTTTTTTTTTTATCTTTCCCTCCACTTCCCATTGTGACCCTTTTGGTTAGCTTCTGACTTTTGTGACCTAACCGATGTCCTCCCAGCATAGTTGTGCCCTCAGCTTACTTCTCATTCTTCAGTTTTTCACTCCTGGCCACTAAAACGAGCAACAGGGCATTTTCAAGTCAGCTGCACGACAACACAGACGTTCCACCTGCATGGGAGAACACAGCACATTCAGCAGGTCCTATGCGGCCTCTCACAAGAAGGCAGAACGAGTCACGCTGATGTTTTGTTGACGGCGGGACTCTTCATGTTCACGTCTCGGAGGGTCATGGGCTTCTATGCCTCAAGAAGACAGCACCCAGCGTGGGGCTCCAACCCACGACTCTGAGATTAAGAGTCTCATGCTCTACCGACTGAGCTAGCCGGGCCAAGACACAGACGCGAGACCTCAGGACCGGCAACTTTCTGATCTGGTTCTTCTCTGAGAAATGCCTTCTGACTCTGAACCCCATAAAGCACAGCGGTGCTCTTGCTCTCGCCGTCTCCTTGCAAAGTCTCTGCTCCGGACAACCGCTAAGAGGCATCTACGTCGTGATCATTGAACATCAAAATCAAGGCGCTGTGCTCTTGCTCTCGCTGTCTCCTTGCAAGGTCTCTGCTCCGGACAACCGCTAAGAGGCATCTACGTCGTAATCGTTGAACATGAAAATCAAGCCGCTTGGTTGCATCTTTTCTTTGGCATAATTTTACTTCTCACATGCTGGTTGAATTATGAGCCAAATGTAGAGCTATTCAGACAGCGAAAACTCAGACTTTGTGGAATGTCACGCATTAGCTCGGTGTGTGAAACTACGGAATAATGGCAACTTGGTTTCACCGGTGTCTTGGTTTTGAAGCTTGGGCCAAAAGCGATAGGCAGGCATGTTTCCACTCGGTTTCGAACCGAGGACCTTTCGCGTGTGAGGCGAACGTGATAACCACTACACTATGGAAACAACTCACATTCAGCACCTTCCTCAACCAAAGGAAATTTTATTTAATCTGATAATTGTCAGTGGCTGATGAAATACCAGCAGCTGGCCTCCTTTGTAATGCCATCATGTCCACTTGCTAGCATCAGTTCTTTCTTCAGACGACTTTAATCAAGCACATGGAAACTGACTTGATCCCGGTATAAAATCTCTTCCTCGTACTACACAAGATTCAGAAACACAAAGCAACCGCTGTTTTCATAGCCCATCAGTTAACAAGACTCTTCTCACTATCATAATTGGATTGGTAAGGTATCGTTGCATTTCAGAAGGATCAATGATTTCACACTCAAATTCTGCAAGGTCTCTGCTTCGGACAACCGCTAAGAAGCATCTACGTTGTGATCATTGAACATCAAAATCAAGGCACTTGGTTGCATCTTTTCTTTGCATAATTTTATTTCTCACATGCTGTTTGGATTCTGAGCCAAATGTAGAACTATTCAGACAGCGAAAACTGACACTTTGTGGAACGTCACACATTGGGTCGGTGTGTGAGGAATAAGAGTGCTACAGAGCACTTTGGCGAAATGTGCCGTGAAGACAAAATGCCTAGCCAGGTCTGACCTGAAGGGGCACTTGTGAGTATTTCTGTATGACAGAGCGCAAAGCACTACTGTGGGGGGTCCCTGGTGGTCTAGCGGTCAGGATTTGGCGCTCTCACCGCCACGGCCCGGGTTCGATTCCCGGTCAGGGAACTCCAGGGGCATCTGCTTGGGATTCTTTTTTTTTTTTTTTTTTTTTTGTCTTTCCCTCCACTTCCCATTGTGACCCTTTTGGTTAGCTTCTGACTTTTGTGACCTAACCGATGTCCTCCCAGCATAGTTGTGCCCTCAGCTTACTTCTCATTCTTCAGTTTTTCACTCCTGGCCACTAAAACGAGCAACAGGGCATTTTCAAGTCAGCTGCACGACAACACAGACGTTCCACCTGCATGGGAGAACACAGCACATTCAGCAGGTCCTATGCGGCCTCTCACAAGAAGGCAGAACGAGTCACGCTGATGTTTTGTTGACGGCGGGACTCTTCATGTTCACGTCTCGGAGGGTCATGGGCTTCTATGCCTCAAGAAGACAGCACCCAGCGTGGGGCTCCAACCCACGACTCTGAGATTAAGAGTCTCATGCTCTACCGACTGAGCTAGCCGGGCCAAGACACAGACGCGAGACCTCAGGACCGGCAACTTTCTGATCTGGTTCTTCTCTGAGAAATGCCTTCTGACTCTGAACCCCATAAAGCACAGCGGTGCTCTTGCTCTCGCCGTCTCCTTGCAAAGTCTCTGCTCCGGACAACCGCTAAGAGGCATCTACGTCGTGATCATTGAACATCAAAATCAAGGCGCTGTGCTCTTGCTCTCGCTGTCTCCTTGCAAGGTCTCTGCTCCGGACAACCGCTAAGAGGCATCTACGTCGTAATCGTTGAACATGAAAATCAAGCCGCTTGGTTGCATCTTTTCTTTGGCATAATTTTACTTCTCACATGCTGGTTGAATTATGAGCCAAATGTAGAGCTATTCAGACAGCGAAAACTCAGACTTTGTGGAATGTCACGCATTATCTCGGTGTGTGAAACTACGGAATAATGGCAACTTGGTTTCACCGGTGTCTTGGTTTTGAAGCTTGGGCCAAAAGCGATAGGCAGGCATGTTTCCACTCGGTTTCGAACCGAGGACCTTTCGCGTGTGAGGCGAACGTGATAACCACTACACTATGGAAACAACTCACATTCAGCACCTTCCTCAACCAAAGGAAATTTTATTTAATCTGATAATTGTCAGTGGCTGATGAAATACCAGCAGCTGGCCTCCTTTGTAATGCCATCATGTCCACTTGCTAGCATCAGTTCTTTCTTCAGACGACTTTAATCAAGCACATGGAAACTGACTTGATCCCGGTATAAAATCTCTTCCTCGTACTACACAAGATTCAGAAACACAAAGCAACCGCTGTTTTCATAGCCCATCAGTTAACAAGACTCTTCTCACTATCATAATTGGATTGGTAAGGTATCGTTGCATTTCAGAAGGATCAATGATTTCACACTCAAATTCTGCAAGGTCTCTGCTTCGGACAACCGCTAAGAAGCATCTACGTTGTGATCATTGAACATCAAAATCAAGGCACTTGGTTGCATCTTTTCTTTGCATAATTTTATTTCTCACATGCTGTTTGGATTCTGAGCCAAATGTAGAACTATTCAGACAGCGAAAACTGACACTTTGTGGAACGTCACACATTGGGTCGGTGTGTGAGGAATAAGAGTGCTACAGAGCACTTTGGCGAAATGTGCCGTGAAGACAAAATGCCTAGCCAGGTCTGACCTGAAGGGGCACTTGTGAGTATTTCTGTATGACAGAGCGCAAAGCACTACTGTGGGGGGTCCCTGGTGGTCTAGCGGTCAGGATTTGGCGCTCTCACCGCCACGGCCCGGGTTCGATTCCCGGTCAGGGAACTCCAGGGGCGTCTGCTTGGGATTCTTTTTTTTTTTTTTTTTTTTTTGTCTTTCCCTCCACTTCCCATTGTGACCCTTTTGGTTAGCTTCTGACTTTTGTGACCTAACCGATGTCCTCCCAGCATAGTTGTGCCCTCAGCTTACTTCTCATTCTTCAGTTTTTCACTCCTGGCCACTAAAACGAGCAACAGGGCATTTTCAAGTCAGCTGCACGACAACACAGACGTTCCACCTGCATGGGAGAACACAGCACATTCAGCAGGTCCTATGCGGCCTCTCACAAGAAGGCAGAACGAGTCACGCTGATGTTTTGTTGACGGCGGGACTCTTCATGTTCACGTCTCGGAGGGTCATGGGCTTCTATGCCTCAAGAAGACAGCACCCAGCGTGGGGCTCCAACCCACGACTCTGAGATTAAGAGTCTCATGCTCTACCGACTGAGCTAGCCGGGCCAAGACACAGACGCGAGACCTCAGGACCGGCAACTTTCTGATCTGGTTCTTCTCTGAGAAATGCCTTCTGACTCTGAACCCCATAAAGCACAGCGGTGCTCTTGCTCTCGCCGTCTCCTTGCAAAGTCTCTGCTCCGGACAACCGCTAAGAGGCATCTACGTCGTGATCATTGAACATCAAAATCAAGGCGCTGTGCTCTTGCTCTCGCTGTCTCCTTGCAAGGTCTCTGCTCCGGACAACCGCTAAGAGGCATCTACGTCGTAATCGTTGAACATGAAAATCAAGCCGCTTGGTTGCATCTTTTCTTTGGCATAATTTTACTTCTCACATGCTGGTTGAATTATGAGCCAAATGTAGAGCTATTCAGACAGCGAAAACTCAGACTTTGTGGAATGTCACGCATTAGCTCGGTGTGTGAAACTACGGAATAATGGCAACTTGGTTTCACCGGTGTCTTGGTTTTGAAGCTTGGGCCAAAAGTGATAGGCAGGTATGTTTCCACTCGGTTTCGAACCGAGGACCTTTCGCGTGTGAGGCGAACGTGATAACCACTACACTATGGAAACAACTCACATTCAGCATCTTCCTCAACCAAAGGAAATTTTATTTAATCTGATAATTGTCAGTGGCTGATGAAATACCAGCAGCTGGCCTCCTTTGTAATGCCATCATGTCCACTTGCTAGCATCAGTTCTTTCTTCAGACGACTTTAATCAAGCACATGGAAACTGACTTGATCCCGGTATAAAATCTCTTCCTCGTACTACACAAGATTCAGAAACACAAAGCAACCGCTGTTTTCATAGCCCATCAGTTAACAAGACTCTTCTCACTATCATAATTGGATTGGTAAGGTATCGTTGCATTTCAGAAGGATCAATGATTTCACACTCAAATTCTGCAAGGTCTCTGCTTCGGACAACCGCTAAGAAGCATCTACGTTGTGATCATTGAACATCAAAATCAAGGCACTTGGTTGCATCTTTTCTTTGCATAATTTTATTTCTCACATGCTGTTTGGATTCTGAGCCAAATGTAGAACTATTCAGACAGCGAAAACTGACACTTTGTGGAACGTCACACATTGGGTCGGTGTGTGAGGAATAAGAGTGCTACAGAGCACTTTGGCGAAATGTGCCGTGAAGACAAAATGCCTAACCAGGTCTGACCTGAAGGGGCACTTGTGAGTATTTCTGTATGACAGAGCGCAAAGCACTACTGTGGGGGGTCCCTGGTGGTCTAGCGGTCAGGATTTGGCGCTCTCACCGCCACGGCCCGGGTTCGATTCCCGGTCAGGGAACTCCAGGGGCGTCTGCTTGGGATTCTTTTTTTTTTTTTTTTTTTATCTTTCCCTCCACTTCCCATTGTGACCCTTTTGGTTAGCTTCTGACTTTTGTGACCTAACCGATGTCCTCCCAGCATAGTTGTGCCCTCAGCTTACTTCTCATTCTTCAGTTTTTCACTCCTGGCCACTAAAACGAGCAACAGGGCATTTTCAAGTCAGCTGCACGACAACACAGACGTTCCACCTGCATGGGAGAACACAGCACATTCAGCAGGTCCTATGCGGCCTCTCACAAGAAGGCAGAACGAGTCACGCTGATGTTTTGTTGACGGTGGGACTCTTCATGTTCACGTCTCGGAGGGTCATGGGCTTCTATGCCTCAAGAAGACAGCACCCAGCGTGGGGCTCCAACCCACGACTCTGAGATTAAGAGTCTCATGCTCTGCCGACTGAGCTAGCCGGGCCAAGACACAGACGCGAGACCTCAGGACCGGCAACTTTCTGATCTGGTTCTTCTCTGAGAAATGCCTTCTGACTCTGAACCCCATAAAGCACAGCGGTGCTCTTGCTCTCGCCGTCTCCTTGCAAAGTCTCTGCTCCGGACAACCGCTAAGAGGCATCTACGTCGTGATCATTGAACATCAAAATCAAGGCGCTGTGCTCTTGCTCTCGCTGTCTCCTTGCAAGGTCTCTGCTCCGGACAACCGCTAAGAGGCATCTACGTCGTAATCGTTGAACATGAAAATCAAGCCGCTTGGTTGCATCTTTTCTTTGGCATAATTTTACTTCTCACATGCTGGTTGAATTATGAGCCAAATGTAGAGCTATTCAGACAGCGAAAACTCAGACTTTGTGGAATGTCACGCATTAGCTCGGTGTGTGAAACTACGGAATAATGGCAACTTGGTTTCACCGGTGTCTTGGTTTTGAAGCTTGGGCCAAAAGCGATAGGCAGGCATGTTTCCACTCGGTTTCGAACCGAGGACCTTTCGCGTGTGAGGCGAACGTGATAACCACTACACTATGGAAACAACTCACATTCAGCACCTTCCTCAACCAAAGGAAATTTTATTTAATCTGATAATTGTCAGTGGCTGATGAAATACCAGCAGCTGGCCTCCTTTGTAATGCCATCATGTCCACTTGCTAGCATCAGTTCTTTCTTCAGACGACTTTAATCAAGCACATGGAAACTGACTTGATCCCGGTATAAAATCTCTTCCTCGTACTACACAAGATTCAGAAACACAAAGCAACCGCTGTTTTCATAGCCCATCAGTTAACAAGACTCTTCTCACTATCATAATTGGATTGGTAAGGTATCGTTGCATTTCAGAAGGATCAATGATTTCACACTCAAATTCTGCAAGGTCTCTGCTTCGGACAACCGCTAAGAAGCATCTACGTTGTGATCATTGAACATCAAAATCAAGGCACTTGGTTGCATCTTTTCTTTGCATAATTTTATTTCTCACATGCTGTTTGGATTCTGAGCCAAATGTAGAACTATTCAGACAGCGAAAACTGACACTTTGTGGAACGTCACACATTGGGTCGGTGTGTGAGGAATAAGAGTGCTACAGAGCACTTTGGCGAAATGTGCCGTGAAGACAAAATGCCTAGCCAGGTCTGACCTGAAGGGGCACTTGTGAGTATTTCTGTATGACAGAGCGCAAAGCACTACTGTGGGGGGTCCCTGGTGGTCTAGCGGTCAGGATTTGGCGCTCTCAGCGCCACGGCCCGGGTTCGATTCCCGGTCAGGGAACTCCAGGGGCGTCTGCTTGGGATTCTTTTTTTTTTTTTTTTTTTTTTTGTCTTTCCCTCCACTTCCCATTGTGACCCTTTTGGTTAGCTTCTGACTTTTGTGACCTAACCGATGTCCTCCCAGCATAGTTGTGCCCTCAGCTTACTTCTCACTCTTCAGTTTTTCACTCCTGGCCACTAAAACGAGCAACAGGGCATTTTCAAGTCAGCTGCACGACAACACAGACGTTCCACCTGCATGGGAGAACACAGCACATTCAGCAGGTCCTATGCGGCCTCTCACAAGAAGGCAGAACGAGTCACGCTGATGTTTTGTTGACGGCGGGACTCTTCATGTTCACGTCTCGGAGGGTCATGGGCTTCTATGCCTCAAGAAGACAGCACCCAGCGTGGGGCTCCAACCCACGACTCTGAGATTAAGAGTCTCATGCTCTACCGACTGAGCTAGCCAGGCCAAGACACAGACGCGAGACCTCAGGACCGGCAACTTTCTGATCTGGTTCTTCTCTGAGAAATGCCTTCTGACTCTGAACCCCATAAAGCACAGCGGTGCTCTTGCTCTCGCCGTCTCCTTGCAAAGTCTCTGCTCCGGACAACCGCTAAGAGGCATCTACGTCGTGATCATTGAACATCAAAATCAAGGCGCTGTGCTCTTGCTCTCGCTGTCTCCTTGCAAGGTCTCTGCTCCGGACAACCGCTAAGAGGCATCTATGTCGTAATCGTTGAACATGAAAATCAAGCCGCTTGGTTGCATCTTTTCTTTGGCATAATTTTACTTCTCACATGCTGGTTGAATTATGAGCCAAATGTAGAGCTATTCAGACAGCGAAAACTCAGACTTTGTGGAATGTCACGCATTAGCTCGGTGTGTGAAACTACAGAATAATGGCAACTTGGTTTCACCGGTGTCTTGGTTTTGAAGCTTGGGCCTAAAGCGATAGGCAGGCATGTTTCCACTCGGTTTCGAACCGAGGACCTTTCGCGTGTGAGGCGAACGTGATAACCACTACACTATGGAAACAACTCACATTCAGCACCTTCCTCAACCAAAGGAAATTTTATTTAATCTGATAATTGTCAGTGGCTGATGAAATACCAGCAGCTGGCCTCCTTTGTAATGCCATCATGTCCACTTGCTAGCATCAGTTCTTTCTTCAGACGACTTTAACCAAGCACATGGAAACTGACTTGACCCCGGTATAAAATCTCTTCCTCGTACTACACAAGATTCAGAAACACAAAGCAACCGCTGTTTTCATAGCCCATCAGTTAACAAGACTCTTCTCACTATCATAATTGGATTGGTAAGGTATCGTTGCATTTCAGAAGGATCAATGATTTCACACTCAAATTCTGCAAGGTCTCTGCTTCGGACAACCGCTAAGAAGCATCTACGTTGTGATCATTGAACATCAAAATCAAGGCACTTGGTTGCATCTTTTCTTTGCATAATTTTATTTCTCACATGCTGTTTGGATTCTGAGCCAAATGTAGAACTATTCAGACAGCGAAAACTGACACTTTGTGGAACGTCACACATTGGGTCGGTGTGTGAGGAATAAGAGTGCTACAGAGCACTTTGGCGAAATGTGCCGTGAAGACAAAATGCCTAGCCAGGTCTGACCTGAAGGGGCACTTGTGAGTATTTCTGTATGACAGAGCGCAAAGCACTACTGTGGGGGGTCCCTGGTGGTCTAGCGGTCAGGATTTGGCACTCTCACCGCCACGGCCCAGGTTCGATTCCCGGTCAGGGAACTCCAGGGGCGTCTGCTTGGGATTCTTTTTTTTTTTTTTTTTTTTTGTCTTTCCCTCCACTTCCCATTGTGACCCTTTTGGTTAGCTTCTGACTTTTGTGACCTAACCGATGTCCTCCCAGCATAGTTGTGCCCTCAGCTTACTTCTCATTCTTCAGTTTTTCACTCCTGGCCACTAAAACGAGCAACAGGGCATTTTCAAGTCAGCTGCACGACAACACAGACGTTCCACCTGCATGGGAGAACACAGCACATTCAGCAGGTCCTATGCGGCCTCTCACAAGAAGGCAGAACGAGTCACGCTGATGTTTTGTTGACGGCGGGACTCTTCATGTTCACGTCTCGGAGGGTCATGGGCTTCTATGCCTCAAGAAGACAGCACCCAGCGTGGGGCTCCAACCCACGACTCTGAGATTAAGAGTCTCATGCTCTACCGACTGAGCTAGCCGGGCCAAGACACAGACGCGAGACCTCAGGACCGGCAACTTTCTGATCTGGTTCTTCTCTGAGAAATGCCTTCTGACTCTGAACCCCATAAAGCACAGCGGTGCTCTTGCTCTCGCCGTCTCCTTGCAAAGTCTCTGCTCCGGACAACCGCTAAGAGGCATCTACGTCGTGATCATTGAACATCAAAATCAAGGCGCTGTGCTCTTGCTCTCGCTGTCTCCTTGCAAGGTCTCTGCTCCGGACAACCGCTAAGAGGCATCTACGTCGTAATCGTTGAACATGAAAATCAAGCCGCTTGGTTGCATCTTTTCTTTGGCATAATTTTACTTCTCACATGCTGGTTGAATTATGAGCCAAATGTAGAGCTATCCAGACAGCGAAAACTCAGACTTTGTGGAATGTCACGCATTAGCTCGGTGTGTGAAACTACGGAATAATGGCAATTTGGTTTCACCGGTGTCTTGGTTTTGAAGCTTGGGCCAAAAGCGATAGGCAGGCATGTTTCCACTCGGTTTCGAACCGAGGACCTTTCGCGTGTGAGGCGAACGTGATAACCACTACACTATGGAAACAACTCACATTCAGCACCTTCCTCAACCAAAGGAAATTTTATTTAATCTGATAATTGTCAGTGGCTGATGAAATACCAGCAGCTGGCCTCCTTTGTAATGCCATCATGTCCACTTGCTAGCATCAGTTCTTTCTTCAGACGACTTTAATCAAGCACATGGAAACTGACTTGATCCCGGTATAAAATCTCTTCCTCGTACTACACAAGATTCAGAAACACAAAGCAACCGCTGTTTTCATAGCCCATCAGTTAACAAGACTCTTCTCACTATCATAATTGAATTGGTAAGGTATCGTTGCATTTCAGAAGGATCAATGATTTCACACTCAAATTCTGCAAGGTCTCTGCTTCGGACAACCGCTAAGAAGCATCTACGTTGTGATCATTGAACATCAAAATCAAGGCACTTGGTTGCATCTTTTCTTTGCATAATTTTATTTCTCACATGCTGTTTGGATTCTGAGCCAAATGTAGAACTATTCAGACAGCGAAAACTGACACTTTGTGGAACGTCACACATTGGGTCGGTGTGTGAGGAATAAGAGTGCTACAGAGCACTTTGGCGAAATGTGCCGTGAAGACAAAATGCCTAGCCAGGTCTGACCTGAAGGGGCACTTGTGAGTATTTCTGTATGACAGAGCGCAAAGCACTACTGTGGGGGGGTCCCTGGTGGTCTAGCGGTCAGGATTTGGCGCTCTCACCGCCACGGCCCAGGTTCGATTCCCGGTCAGGGAACTCCAGGGGCGTCTGCTTGGGATTCTTTCTTTTTTTTTTTTTTTGTCTTTCCCTCCACTTCCCATTGTGACCCTTTTGGTTAGCTTCTGACTTTTGTGACCTAACCGATGTCCTCCCAGCATAGTTGTGCCCTCAGCTTACTTCTCATTCTTCAGTTTTTCACTCCTGGCCACTAAAACGAGCAACAGGGCATTTTCAAGTCAGCTGCACGACAACACAGACGTTCCACCTGCATGGGAGAACACAGCACATTCAGCAGGTCCTATGCGGCCTCTCACAAGAAGGCAGAACGAGTCACGCTGATGTTTTGTTGACGGCGGGACTCTTCATGTTCACGTCTCGGAGGGTCATGGGCTTCTATGCCTCAAGAAGACAGCACCCAGCGTGGGGCTCCAACCCACGACTCTGAGATTAAGAGTCTCATGCTCTACCGACTGAGCTAGCCGGGCCAAGACACAGACGCGAGACCTCAGGACCGGCAACTTTCTGATCTGGTTCTTCTCTGAGAAATGCCTTCTGACTCTGAACCCCATAAAGCACAGCGGTGCTCTTGCTCTCGCCGTCTCCTTGCAAAGTCTCTGCTCCGGACAACCGCTAAGAGGCATCTACGTCGTGATCATTGAACATCAAAATCAAGGCGCTGTGCTCTTGCTCTCGCTGTCTCCTTGCAAGGTCTCTGCTCAGGTCAACCGCTAAGAGGCATCTATGTCGTAATCGTTGAACATGAAAATCAAGCCGCTTGGTTGCATCTTTTCTTTGGCATAATTTTACTTCTCACATGCTGGTTGAATTATGAGCCAAATGTAGAGCTATTCAGACAGCGAAAACTCAGACTTTGTGGAATGTCACGCATTAGCTCGGTGTGTGAAACTACGGAATAATGGCAACTTGGTTTCACCGGTGTCTTGGTTTTGAAGCTTGGGCCAAAAGCGATAGGCAGGCATGTTTCCACTCGGTTTCGAACCGAGGACCTTTCGCGTGTGAGGCAAACGTGATAACCACTACACTATGGAAACAACTCACATTCAGCACCTTCCTCAACCAAAGGAAATTTTATTTAATCTGATAATTGTCAGTGGCTGATGAAATACCAGCAGCTGGCCTCCTTTGTAATGCCATCATGTCCACTTGCTAGCATCAGTTCTTTCTTCAGACGACTTTAACCAAGCACATGGAAACTGACTTGACCCCGGTATAAAATCTCTTCCTCGTACTACACAAGATTCAGAAACACAAAGCAACCGCTGTTTTCATAGCCCATCAGTTAACAAGACTCTTCTCACTATCATAATTGGATTGGTAAGGTATCGTTGCATTTCAGAAGGATCAATGATTTCACACTCAAATTCTGCAAGGTCTCTGCTTCGGACAACCGCTAAGAAGCATCTACGTTGTGATCATTGAACATCAAAATCAAGGCACTTGGTTGCATCTTTTCTTTGCATAATTTTATTTCTCACATGCTGTTTGGATTCTGAGCCAAATGTAGAACTATTCAGACAGCGAAAACTGACACTTTGTGGAACGTCACACATTGGGTCGGTGTGTGAGGAATAAGAGTGCTACAGAGCACTTTGGCGAAATGTGCCGTGAAGACAAAATGCCTAGCCAGGTCTGACCTGAAGGGGCACTTGTGAGTATTTCTGTATGACAGAGCGCAAAGCACTACTGTGGGGGGTCCCTGGTGGTCTAGCGGTCAGGATTTGGCGCTCTCACCGCCACGGCCCAGGTTCGATTCCCGGTCAGGGAACTCCAGGGGCGTCTGCTTGGGATTCTTTTTTTTTTTTTTTTTTTTTTTTGTCTTTCCCTCCACTTCCCATTGTGACCCTTTTGGTTAGCTTCTGACTTTTGTGACCTAACCGATGTCCTCCCAGCATAGTTGTGCCCTCAGCTTACTTCTCATTCTTCAGTTTTTCACTCCTGGCCACTAAAACGAGCAACAGGGCATTTTCAAGTCAGCTGCACGACAACACAGACGTTCCACCTGCATGGGAGAACACAGCACATTCAGCAGGTCCTATGCGGCCTCTCACAAGAAGGCAGAACGAGTCACGCTGATGTTTTGTTGACGGCGGGACTCTTCATGTTCACGTCTCGGAGGGTCATGGGCTTCTATGCCTCAAGAAGACAGCACCCAGCGTGGGGCTCCAACCCACGACTCTGAGATTAAGAGTCTCATGCTCTACCGACTGAGCTAGCCGGGCCAAGACACAGACGCGAGACCTCAGGACCGGCAACTTTCTGATCTGGTTCTTCTCTGAGAAATGCCTTCTGACTCTGAACCCCATAAAGCACAGCGGTGCTCTTGCTCTCGCCGTCTCCTTGCAAAGTCTCTGCTCCGGACAACCGCTAAGAGGCATCTACGTCGTGATCATTGAACATCAAAATCAAGGCGCTGTGCTCTTGCTCTCGCTGTCTCCTTGCAAGGTCTCTGCTCCGGACAACCGCTAAGAGGCATCTATGTCGTAATCGTTGAACATGAAAATCAAGCCGCTTGGTTGCATCTTTTCTTTGGCATAATTTTACTTCTCACATGCTGGTTGAATTATGAGCCAAATGTAGAGCTATTCAGACAGCGAAAACTCAGACTTTGTGGAATGTCACGCATTAGCTCGGTGTGTGAAACTACGGAATAATGGCAACTTGGTTTCACCGGTGTCTTGGTTTTGAAGCTTGGGCCAAAAGCGATAGGCAGGCATGTTTCCACTCGGTTTCGAACCGAGGACCTTTCGCGTGTGAGGCGAACGTGATAACCACTACACTATGGAAACAACTCACATTCAGCACCTTCCTCAACCAAAGGAAATTTTATTTAATCTGATAATTGTCAGTGGCTGATGAAATACCAGCAGCTGGCCTCCTTTGTAATGCCATCATGTCCACTTGCTAGCATCAGTTCTTTCTTCAGACGACTTTAACCAAGCACATGGAAACTGACTTGACCCCGGTATAAAATCTCTTCCTCGTACTACACAAGATTCAGAAACACAAAGCAACCGCTGTTTTCATAGCCCATCAGTTAACAAGACTCTTCTCACTATCATAATTGGATTGGTAAGGTATCGTTGCATTTCAGAAGGATCAATGATTTCACACTCAAATTCTGCAAGGTCTCTGCTTCGGACAACCGCTAAGAAGCATCTACGTTGTGATCATTGAACATCAAAATCAAGGCACTTGGTTGCATCTTTTCTTTGCATAATTTTATTTCTCACATGCTGTTTGGATTCTGAGCCAAATGTAGAACTATTCAGACAGCGAAAACTGACACTTTGTGGAACGTCACACATTGGGTCGGTGTGTGAGGAATAAGAGTGCTACAGAGCACTTTGGCGAAATGTGCCGTGAAGACAAAATGCCTAGCCAGGTCTGACCTGAAGGGGCACTTGTGAGTATTTCTGTATGACAGAGCGCAAAGCACTACTGTGGGGGGTCCCTGGTGGTCTAGCGGTCAGGATTTGGCGCTCTCACCGCCACGGCCCAGGTTCGATTCCCGGTCAGGGAACTCCAGGGGCATCTGCTTGGGATTCATTTTTTTTTTTTTTTTTTTTTGTCTTTCCCTCCACTTCCCATTGTGACCCTTTTGGTTAGCTTCTGACTTTTGTGACCTAACCGATGTCCTCCCAGCATAGTTGTGCCCTCAGCTTACTTCTCATTCTTCAGTTTTTCACTCCTGGCCACTAAAACGAGCAACAGGGCATTTTCAAGTCAGCTGCACGACAACACAGACGTTCCACCTGCATGGGAGAACACAGCACATTCAGCAGGTCCTATGCGGCCTCTCACAAGAAGGCAGAACGAGTCACGCTGATGTTTTGTTGACGGCGGGACTCTTCATGTTCACGTCTCGGAGGGTCATGGGCTTCTATGCCTCAAGAAGACAGCACCCAGCGTGGGGCTCCAACCCACGACTCTGAGATTAAGAGTCTCATGCTCTACCGACTGAGCTAGCCGGGCCAAGACACAGACGCGAGACCTCAGGACCGGCAACTTTCTGATCTGGTTCTTCTCTGAGAAATGCCTTCTGACTCTGAACCCCATAAAGCACAGCGGTGCTCTTGCTCTCGCCGTCTCCTTGCAAAGTCTCTGCTCCGGACAACCGCTAAGAGGCATCTACGTCGTGATCATTGAACATCAAAATCAAGGCGCTGTGCTCTTGCTCTCGCTGTCTCCTTGCAAGGTCTCTGCTCCGGACAACCGCTAAGAGGCATCTATGTCGTAATCGTTGAACATGAAAATCAAGCCGCTTGGTTGCATCTTTTCTTTGGCATAATTTTACTTCTCACATGCTGGTTGAATTATGAGCCAAATGTAGAGCTATTCAGACAGCGAAAACTCAGACTTTGTGGAATGTCACGCATTAGCTCGGTGTGTGAAACTACGGAATAATGGCAACTTGGTTTCACCGGTGTCTTGGTTTTGAAGCTTGGGCCAAAAGCGATAGGCAGGCATGTTTCCACTCGGTTTCGAACCGAGGACCTTTCGCGTGTGAGGCGAACGTGATAACCACTACACTATGGAAACAACTCACATTCAGCACCTTCCTCAACCAAAGGAAATTTTATTTAATCTGATAATTGTCAGTGGCTGATGAAATACCAGCAGCTGGCCTCCTTTGTAATGCCATCATGTCCACTTGCTAGCATCAGTTCTTTCTTCAGACGACTTTAACCAAGCACATGGAAACTGACTTGACCCCGGTATAAAATCTCTTCCTCGTACTACACAAGATTCAGAAACACAAAGCAACCGCTGTTTTCATAGCCCATCAGTTAACAAGACTCTTCTCACTATCATAATTGGATTGGTAAGGTATCGTTGCATTTCAGAAGGATCAATGATTTCACACTCAAATTCTGCAAGGTCTCTGCTTCGGACAACCGCTAAGAAGCATCTACGTTGTGATCATTGAACATCAAAATCAAGGCACTTGGTTGCATCTTTTCTTTGCATAATTTTATTTCTCACATGCTGTTTGGATTCTGAGCCAAATGTAGAACTATTCAGACAGCGAAAACTGACACTTTGTGGAACGTCACACATTGGGTCGGTGTGTGAGGAATAAGAGTGCTACAGAGCACTTTGGCGAAATGTGCCGTGAAGACAAAATGCCTAGCCAGGTCTGACCTGAAGGGGCACTTGTGAGTATTTCTGTATGACAGAGCGCAAAGCACTACTGTGGGGGGTTCCTGGTGGTCTAGCGGTCAGGATTTGGCGCTCTCACCGCCACGGCCCAGGTTCGATTCCCGGTCAGGGAACTCCAGGGGCGTCTGCTTGGGATTCTTTTTTTTTTTTTTTTTTTTGTCTTTCCCTCCACTTCCCATTGTGACCCTTTTGGTTAGCTTCTGACTTTTGTGACCTAACCGATGTCCTCCCAGCATAGTTGTGCCCTCAGCTTACTTCTCATTCTTCAGTTTTTCACTCCTGGCCACTAAAACGAGCAACAGGGCATTTTCAAGTCAGCTGCACGACAACACAGATGTTCCACCTGCATGGGAGAACACAGCACATTCAGCAGGTCCTATGCGGCCTCTCACAAGAAGGCAGAACGAGTCACGCTGATGTTTTGTTGACGGCGGGACTCTTCATGTTCACGTCTCGGAGGGTCATGGGCTTCTATGCCTCAAGAAGACAGCACCCAGCGTGGGGCTCCAACCCACGACTCTGAGATTAAGAGTCTCATGCTCTACCGACTGAGCTAGCCGGGCCAAGACACAGACGCGAGACCTCAGGACCGGCAACTTTCTGATCTGGTTCTTCTCTGAGAAATGCCTTCTGACTCTGAACCCCATAAAGCACAGCGGTGCTCTTGCTCTCGCCGTCTCCTTGCAAAGTCTCTGCTCCGGACAACCGCTAAGAGGCATCTACGTCGTGATCATTGAACATCAAAATCAAGGCGCTGTGCTCTTGCTCTCGCTGTCTCCTTGCAAGGTCTCTGCTCCGGACAACCGTTAAGAGGCATCTATGTCGTAATCGTTGAACATGAAAATCAAGCCGCTTGGTTGCATCTTTTCTTTGGCATAATTTTACTTCTCACATGCTGGTTGAATTATGAGCCAAATGTAGAGCTATTCAGACAGCGAAAACTCAGACTTTGTGGAATGTCACGCATTAGCTCGGTGTGTGAAACTACGGAATAATGGCAACTTGGTTTCACCGGTGTCTTGGTTTTGAAGCTTGGGCCAAAAGCGATAGGCAGGTATGTTTCCAGTCGGTTTCGAACCGAGGACCTTTCGCGTGTGAGGCGAACGTGATAACCACTACACTATGGAAACAACTCACATTCAGCACCTTCCTCAACCAAAGGAAATTTTATTTAATCTGATAATTGTCAGTGGCTGATGAAATACCAGCAGCTGGCCTCCTTTGTAATGCCATCATGTCCACTTGCTAGCATCAGTTCTTTCTTCAGACGACTTTAATCAAGCACATGGAAACTGACTTGACCCCGGTATAAAATCTCTTCCTCGTACTACACAAGATTCAGAAACACAAAGCAACCGCTGTTTTCATAGCCCATCAGTTAACAAGACTCTTCTCACTATCATAATTGGATTGGTAAGGTATCGTTGCATTTCAGAAGGATCAATGATTTCACACTCAAATTCTGCAAGGTCTCTGCTTCGGACAACCGCTAAGAAGCATCTACGTTGTGATCATTGAACATCAAAATCAAGGCACTTGGTTGCATCTTTTCTTTGCATAATTTTATTTCTCACATGCTGTTTGGATTCTGAGCCAAATGTAGAACTATTCAGACAGCGAAAACTGACACTTTGTGGAACGTCACACATTGGGTCGGTGTGTGAGGAATAAGAGTGCTACAGAGCACTTTGGCGAAATGTGCCGTGAAGACAAAATGCCTAGCCAGGTCTGACCTGAAGGGGCACTTGTGAGTATTTCTGTATGACAGAGCGCAAAGCACTACTGTGGGGGGTCCCTGGTGGTCTAGCGGTCAGGATTTGGCGCTCTCACCGCCTCGGCCCGGGTTCGATTCCCGGTCAGGGAACTCCAGGGGCGTCTGCTTGGGATTCTTTTTTTTTTTTTTTTTTTTGTCTTTCCCTCCACTTCCCATTGTGACCCTTTTGGTTAGCTTCTGACTTTTGTGACCTAACCGATGTCCTCCCAGCATAGTTGTGCCCTCAGCTTACTTCTCACTCTTCAGTTTTTCACTCCTGGCCACTAAAACGAGCAACAGGGCATTTTCAAGTCAGCTGCACGACAACACAGACGTTCCACCTGCATGGGAGAACACAGCACATTCAGCAGGTCCTATGCGGCCTCTCACAAGAAGGCAGAACGAGTCACGCTGATGTTTTGTTGACGGCGGGACTCTTCATGTTCACGTCTCGGAGGGTCATGGGCTTCTATGCCTCAAGAAGACAGCACCCAGCGTGGGGCTCCAACCCACGACTCTGAGATTAAGAGTCTCATGCTCTACCGACTGAGCTAGCCGGGCCAAGACACAGACGCGAGACCTCAGGACCGGCAACTTTCTGATCTGGTTCTTCTCTGAGAAATGCCTTCTGACTCTGAACCCCATAAAGCACAGCGGTGCTCTTGCTCTCGCCGTCTCCTTGCAAAGTCTCTGCTCCGGACAACCGCTAAGAGGCATCTACGTCGTGATCATTGAACATCAAAATCAAGGCGCTGTGCTCTTGCTCTCGCTGTCTCCTTGCAAGGTCTCTGCTCCGGACAACCGCTAAGAGGCATCTACGTCGTAATCGTTGAACATGAAAATCAAGCCGCTTGGTTGCATCTTTTCTTTGGCATAATTTTACTTCTCACATGCTGGTTGAATTATGAGCCAAATGTAGAGCTATTCAGACAGCAAAAACTCAGACTTTGTGGAATGTCACGCATTAGCTCGGTGTGTGAAACTACGGAATAATGGCAACTTGGTTTCACCGGTGTCTTGGTTTTGAAGCTTGGGCCAAAAGCGATAGGCAGGCATGTTTCCACTCGGTTTCGAACCGAGGACCTTTCGCGTGTGAGGCGAACGTGACAACCACTACACTATGGAAACAACTCACATTCAGCACCTTCCTCAACCAAAGGAAATTTTATTTAATCTGATAATTGTCAGTGGCTGATGAAATACCAGCAGCTGGCCTCCTTTGTAATGCCATCATGTCCACTTGCTAGCATCAGTTCTTTCTTCAGACGACTTTAATCAAGCACATGGAAACTGACTTGATCCCGGTATAAAATCTCTTCCTCGTACTACACAAGATTCAGAAACACAAAGCAACCGCTGTTTTCATAGCCCATCAGTTAACAAGACTCTTCTCACTATCATAATTGAATTGGTAAGGTATCGTTGCATTTCAGAAGGATCAATGATTTCACACTCAAATTCTGCAAGGTCTCTGCTTCGGACAACCGCTAAGAAGCATCTACGTTGTGATCATTGAACATCAAAATCAAGGCACTTGGTTGCATCTTTTCTTTGCATAATTTTATTTCTCACATGCTGTTTGGATTCTGAGCCAAATGTAGAACTATTCAGACAGCGAAAACTGACACTTTGTGGAACGTCACACATTGGGTCGGTGTGTGAGGAATAAGAGTGCTACAGAGCACTTTGGCGAAATGTGCCGTGAAGACAAAATGCCTAGCCAGGTCTGACCTGAAGGGGCACTTGTGAGTATTTCTGTATGACAGAGCGCAAAGCACTACTGTGGGGGGTCCCTGGTGGTCTAGCGGTCAGGATTTGGCGCTCTCACCGCCACGGCCCAGGTTCGATTCCCGGTCAGGGAACTCCAGGGGCGTCTGCTTGGGATTCTTTCTTTTTTTTTTTTTTTGTCTTTCCCTCCACTTCCCATTGTGACCCTTTTGGTTAGCTTCTGACTTTTGTGACCTAACCGATGTCCTCCCAGCATAGTTGTGCCCTCAGCTTACTTCTCATTCTTCAGTTTTTCACTCCTGGCCACTAAAACGAGCAACAGGGCATTTTCAAGTCAGCTGCACGACAACACAGACGTTCCACCTGCATGGGAGAACACAGCACATTCAGCAGGTCCTATGCGGCCTCTCACAAGAAGGCAGAACGAGTCACGCTGATGTTTTGTTGACGGCGGGACTCTTCATGTTCACGTCTCGGAGGGTCATGGGCTTCTATGCCTCAAGAAGACAGCACCCAGCGTGGGGCTCCAACCCACAACTCTGAGATTAAGAGTCTCATGCTCTACCGACTGAGCTAGCCAGGCCAAGACACAGACGCGAGACCTCAGGACCGGCAACTTTCTGATCTGGTTCTTCTCTGAGAAATGCCTTCTGACTCTGAACCCCATAAAGCACAGCGGTGCTCTTGCTCTCGCCGTCTCCTTGCAAAGTCTCTGCTCCGGACAACCGCTAAGAGGCATCTACGTCGTGATCATTGAACATCAAAATCAAGGCGCTGTGCTCTTGCTCTCGCTGTCTCCTTGCAAGGTCTCTGCTCCGGACAACCGCTAAGAGGCATCTATGTCGTAATCGTTGAACATGAAAATCAAGCCGCTTGGTTGCATCTTTTCTTTGGCATAATTTTACTTCTCACATGCTGGTTGAATTATGAGCCAAATGTAGAGCTATTCAGACAGCGAAAACTCAGACTTTGTGGAATGTCACGCATTAGCTCGGTGTGTGAAACTACGGAATAATGGCAACTTGGTTTCACCGGTGTCTTGGTTTTGAAGCTTGGGCCAAAAGCGATAGGCAGGCATGTTTCCACTCGGTTTCGAACCGAGGACCTTTCGCGTGTGAGGCGAACGTGATAACCACTACACTATGGAAACAACTCACATTCAGCACCTTCCTCAACCAAAGGAAATTTTATTTAATCTGATAATTGTCAGTGGCTGATGAAATACCAGCAGCTGGCCTCCTTTGTAATGCCATCATGTCCACTTGCTAGCATCAGTTCTTTCTTCAGACGACTTTAATCAAGCACATGGAAACTGACTTGACCCCGGTATAAAATCTCTTCCTCGTACTACACAAGATTCAGAAACACAAAGCAACCGCTGTTTTCATAGCCCATCAGTTAACAAGACTCTTCTCACTATCATAATTGGATTGGTAAGGTATCGTTGCATTTCAGAAGGATCAATGATTTCACACTCAAATTCTGCAAGGTCTCTGCTTCGGACAACCGCTAAGAAGCATCTACGTTGTGATCATTGAACATCAAAATCAAGGCACTTGGTTGCATCTTTTCTTTGCATAATTTTATTTCTCACATGCTGTTTGGATTCTGAGCCAAATGTAGAACTATTCAGACAGCGAAAACTGACACTTTGTGGAACGTCACACATTGGGTCGGTGTGTGAGGAATAAGAGTGCTACAGAGCACTTTGGCGAAATGTGCCGTGAAGACAAAATGCCTAGCCAGGTCTGACCTGAAGGGGCACTTGTGAGTATTTCTGTATGACAGAGCGCAAAGCACTACTGTGGGGGGTCCCTGGTGGTGTAGCGGTCAGGATTTGGCCCTCTCACCGCCACGGCCCGGGTTCGATTCCCGGTCAGGGAACTCCAGGGGCGTCTGCTTGGGATTCTTTTTTTTTTTTTTTTTTTGTCTTTCCCTCCACTTCCCATTGTGACCCTTTTGGTTAGCTTCTGACTTTTGTGACCTAACCGATGTCCTCCCAGCATAGTTGTGCCCTCAGCTTACTTCTCATTCTTCAGTTTTTTACTCCTGGCCACTAAAACGAGCAACAGGGCATTTTCAAGTCAGCTGCACGACAACACAGACGTTCCACCTGCATGGGAGAACACAGCACATTCAGCAGGTCCTATGCGGCCTCTCACAAGAAGGCAGAACGAGTCACGCTGATGTTTTGTTGACGGCGGGACTCTTCATGTTCACGTCTCGGAGGGTCATGGGCTTCTATGCCTCAAGAAGACAGCACCCAGCGTGGGGCTCCAACCCACGACTCTGAGATTAAGAGTCTCATGCTCTACCGACTGAGCTAGCCGGGCCAAGACACAGACGCGAGACCTCAGGACCGGCAACTTTCTGATCTGGTTCTTCTCTCAGAAATGCCTTCTGACTCTGAACCCCATAAAGCACAGCGGTGCTCTTGCTCTCGCCGTCTCCTTGCAAAGTCTCTGCTCCGGACAACCGCTAAGAGGCATCTACGTCGTGATCATTGAACATCAAAATCAAGGCGCTGTGCTCTTGCTCTCGCTGTCTCCTTGCAAGGTCTCTGCTCCAGACAACCGCTAAGAGGCATCTACGTCGTAATCGTTGAACATGAAAATCAAGCTGCTTGGTTGCATCTTTTCTTTGGCATAATTTTACTTCTCACATGCTGGTTGAATTATGAGCCAAATGTAGAGCTATTCAGACAGCGAAAACTCAGACTTTGTGGAATGTCACGCATTAGCTCGGTGTGTGAAACTACGGAATAATGGCAACTTGGTTTCACCGGTGTCTTGGTTTTGAAGCTTGGGCCAAAAGCGATAGGCAGGTATGTTTCCACTCGGTTTCGAACCGAGGACCTTTCGCGTGTGAGGCGAACGTGATAACCACTACACTATGGAAACAACTCACATTCAGCACCTTCCTCAACCAAAGGAAATTTTATTTAATCTGATAATTGTCAGTGGCTGATGAAATACCAGCAGCTGGCCTCCTTTGTAATGCCATCATGTCCACTTGCTAGCATCAGTTCTTTCTTCAGACGACTTTAATCAAGCACATGGAAACTGACTTGACCCTGGAATAAAATCTCTTCCTCGTACTACACAAGATTCAGAAACACAAAGCAACCGCTGTTTTCATAGCCCATCAGTTAACAAGACTCTTCTCACTATCATAATTGGATTGGTAAGGTATCGTTGCATTTCAGAAGGATCAATGATTTCACACTCAAATTCTGCAAGGTCTCTGCTTCGGACAACCGCTAAGAAGCATCTACGTTGTGATCATTGAACATCAAAATCAAGGCACTTGGTTGCATCTTTTCTTTGCATAATTTTATTTCTCACATGCTGTTTGGATTCTGAGCAAAATGTAGAACTATTCAGACAGCGAAAACTGACACTTTGTGGAACGTCACACATTGGGTCGGTGTGTGAGGAATAAGAGTGCTACAGAGCACTTTGGCGAAATGTGCCGTGAAGACAAAATGCCTAGCCAGGTCTGACCTGAAGGGGCACTTGTGAGTATTTCTGTATGACAGAGCGCAAAGCACTACTGTGGGGGGTCCCTGGTGGTCTAGCGGTCAGGATTTGGCGCTACCACGGCCCGGGTTCGATTCCCGGTCAGGGAACTCCAGGGGCGTCTGCTTGGGATTCTTTTTTTTTTTTTTTTTTTTTATCTTTCCCTCCACTTCCCATTGTGACCCTTTTGGTTAGCTTCTGACTTTTGTGACCTAACCGATGTCCTCCCAGCATAGTTGTTCCCTCAGCTTACTTCTCATTCTTCAGTTTTTCACTCCTGGCCACTAAAACGAGCAACAGGGCATTTTCAAGTCAGCTGCACGACAACACAGACGTTCCACCTGCATGGGAGAACACAGCACATTCAGCAGGTCCTATGCGGCCTCTCACAAGAAGGCAGAACGAGTCACGCTGATGTTTTGTTGACGGCGGGACTCTTCATGTTCACGTCTCGGAGGGTCATGGGCTTCTATGCCTCAAGAAGACAGCACCCAGCGTGGGGCTCCAACCCACGACTCTGAGATTAAGAGTCTCATGCTCTACCGACTGAGCTAGCCGGGCCAAGACACAGACGCGAGACCTCAGGACCGGCAACTTTCTGATTTGGTTCTTCTCTGAGAAATGCCTTCTGACTCTGAACCCCATAAAGCACAGCGGTGCTCTTGCTCTCGCCGTCTCCTTGCAAAGTCTCTACTCCGGACAACCGCTAAGAGGCATCTACGTCGTGATCATTGAACATCAAAATCAAGGCGCTGTGCTCTTGCTCTCGCTGTCTCCTTGCAAGGTCTCTGCTCCGGACAACCGCTAAGAGGCATCTATGTCGTAATCGTTGAACATGAAAATCAAGCCGCTTGGTTGCATCTTTTCTTTGGCATAATTTTACTTCTCACATGCTGGTTGAATTATGAGCCAAATGTAGAGCTATTCAGACAGCGAAAACTCAGACTTTGTGGAATGTCACGCATTAGCTCGGTGTGTGAAACTACGGAATAATGGCAACTTGGTTTCACCAGTGTCTTGGTTTTGAAGCTTGGGCCAAACACGATAGGCAGGTATGTTTCCACTCGGTTTCGAACCGAGGACCTTTCGCGTGTGAGGCGAACGTGAT